>NC_091153.1:43680426-43745426 GCF_040958095.1 Procambarus clarkii | reverse complement strand
CTCCTCCTCCTCCAATATTACCAATTCGTGGGTTGTACAGCATCTTGCCAATTTCTCAGTGAGTCGTCAAGTACCCAGGGCCAGGCTGTGATATGGATGTATATCTTATGTATATCTTATGTATTACGTTCTTCGTAGTTCACTCTCGTTTTGACTTAGCGTTCATCACACGGGCTGGTGCATCCCCCAAGGTGCGCGCTCTCCTCCCCTAATGTATTCTCCTTTTATGTATGGATGTATACGAGCTTTGTCCTTGGCGGCGGTGTCAAGTGATCATTTCCTCTGCTCTCATCTACCAATCAGTTACGCGTTTTGCTGCTAAAGTTGTTGCTGATTCGTCTAATCTCGCCGGCCAGACTTACTATTATCTTGGAGCTGTTATCTTCTAGCTGGGGAATATTTCCTTCAAGTTTTTGTACTGGTGTTTTGGTTCGTGGGCGAGATAGTGGTAAGCTTGCAGGCGCTTACGGGCGGAGGCAGGTATGTATTGTGAGGGATATTCATGGTTATCTCTCAGGTGTTTATGTGATGCACGTCTGAAGTCACTTGTATTAGTGATCGCTGAAGTCACCTGCACAAGGTGATCATTGGAGTTATTTGCATAATGGGAGTATTCATGCCACTTATATATATATGACCATGAGTGAAAACATTTATACAAGTGGTATCACTGAAGACCCCTTATACAATCCTTTCAGAACTATACAAACATCTGCTTCTACTCAAGCAGTAATAAATTGTTGTATGTTAGTCAAAATTTTTACTATATCATGCTTGCAGTTTCTATTAAGTTCCTACATGCTTTTAGTTTGGGATCTGTCTTTCTAGTGAGAGATCTGTCTTTCTAGTGAGAGATCTGTCTTTCTAGTGAGGGATCTTTCTAGTGAGGTGATCTGTCTTTCTAGTGAGGGATCTGTCTTTCTAGTGAGGATCTGTCTGTCTAGTGAGGGATCTGTCTTTCTAATGTACATTAATGACACTATGTAAAAGATGTGGGAACCGACCTGTGAGATTTATATTTATTTAATTTATATGAATTTATATTTACGTTAATTTATATACTTCGATAGCAATTTGTATAATGATAAGTGGACTGTATTTCTGCAATAATCTCTAAATCTCACAAATCGATCCTCTACACATTCGGGGGGTTATTAAATTTATATATGCAGCCAATCAAACTACAGAATTAGACTACATACATTGAAGAGGTTCCTTATCTTATAGTACAGCAGGTTAGTCCACCAGGTATAACTAGGGTGTAGACACCAAATTATCCTCTTTGAGGTAGCTTCCATCACCCAGTAACTGGTGCACAAATCTTCCTTCCTCGTCTTGACCTGTCAAAAGTGCGCTAGCTGTGAAGCCAGAATCCTATATATGACAAGCTATATCAGAGAAAACACTATACAGTACATGGAACAATAAAGACCTGGCTTAATTACCTTTAGTTTGAGGCTATGTCGTGCTCTAACGGGATCACCCTATATAATGACATTAATGGCCATAAATGAAGATACATGGGTTTCGGAAAGAACACTTAACTTGAATTTGTAGACAGCGTGTTGATAATGGTACACTTCTGGTTTCCATAACACTACGTCCAAGTAAATTTAACAGGAGCCGAATTTGCTCCTGTGAGCCTCTGGTCTAGTATCAACAACAGCAATGTCTAACACTCCACTATTGACGCTACTTGCCGACATTGTCCAGATATGATAGGAGCCGAATTTGCTCCACACGTCTCGGAGGTGACACAACAATGGCTGCCCTTTCCTCACCCACTGACGCCTGGCCTACTTGTCCAGATGTCAGAAAGTAATAGAAGGGTCACATTTACTCTACTTTAATATTGATAATTAAGTTAATTTATATAAGATGTTTTTATGATGGTAAAGTCCAAAGACTAATGTATTTAAGAATAATTCCCACCATAATAGGTGGAGAATATAATAGTATGTGGTGATGATATCCCGTTTTCTTTAGACGGTAATTCCACTACAAGTTACGTTTTCTATGGTTAACTTGTTTATACAATACAGCTATTATCTGTATGATATATTAAATGGTGTCGGATTTTCCGACAAAAGACACATCTAACACTTTATGTAGGGCATACGTAAATCTGTGTATCTATGTATTTACGTATGTAAGTTAGCTTAGCATTTTAAAAGCACCGAATCACCTTCTGTGGTTGAGTGTTCAATAAACCCTTGAACTATATGTTTAACACTTCTCTAACCCTGTCCATGGAGGACAGAAGAAAATGTATATATGCTGGTTAGCATTGTAAATGTGTGGCCACGTCTGTGGTAGAAAAAAAAAGTCTTTCTAGTGAGAGATCTGTCATTCTAGTGAGGTGATCTGTCTTTCAAGTGAGAGATCTTTCTCTCTAGTGAGGGATCTGTCTTTCTAGTGAGGGATCTTTCTAGTGAGGTGATCTGTCTTTCTAGTGAGGTGATCTGTCTTTCTAGTGAGGGATCTTTCTTTCTAGTGAGGGATCTTTCTTTCTAGTGAGGGATCTGTCTTTCTAGTGAGGGATCTGTCTTTCTAGTGAGGTGATCTGTCTTTCTAGTGAGGGATCTTTCTTTCTAGTGAGGGATCTTTCTTTCTAGTGAGGGATCTGTCTTTCTTGTGAGGTGATCTGTCTTTCTAGTGAGGGATCTGTCTTTCTTGTGAGGTGATCTGTCTTTCTAGTGAGGGATCTGTCTTTCTAGTGAGGTGATCTGTCTTTCTAGTGAGGTGATCTGTCTTTCTAGTGAGGGATCTGTCTTTCTAGTGAGGTGATCTGTCTTTCTAGTGAGGTGATCTGTCTTTCTAGTGAGGTGATCTGTCTTTCTAGTGAGGTGATCTGTCTTTCTAGTGAGGTGATCTGTCTTTCTAGTGAGGTGATCTGTCTTTCTAGTGAGGTGATCTGTCTTTCTAGTGAGGGATCTGTCTTTCTAGTGAGGTGATCTGTCTTTCTAGTGAGGGATCTGTCTTTCTAGTGAGGGATCTGTCTTTCTAGTGTCTTTCTAGTGAAGGATCTGTCTTTCTAGTGAGGGATCTGTCTTTCTAGTGAGGGATCTGTCTTTCTAGTGAGGGATCTGTCTTTCTTGTGAGGGATCTGTCTTTCTAGTGAGGGATCTGTCTTTCTAGTGAGGGATCTGTCTTTCTAGTGAGGTGATCTGTCTTTCTAGTGAGGGATCTGTCTTTCTAGTGAGGTGATCTGTCTTTCTAGTGAGGGATCTGTCTTTCTAGTGAGGGATCTGTCTTTCTAGTGAGGAATCTGTCTTTCTAGTGAGGGATCTGTCTTTCTAGTGAGGGATCTGTCTTTCTAGTGAGGGATCTGTCTTTCTAGTGAGGGATCTGTCTTTCTAGTGAGGGATCTGTCTTTCTAGTGAGGGATCTGTCTTTCTTGTGAGGGATCTGTCTTTCTAGTGAGGGATCTGTCTTTCTAGTGAGGGATCTGTCTTTCTAGTGAGGGATCTGTCTTTCTAGTGAGAGATCTGTCTTTCTAGTGAGGGATCTGTCTTTCTAGTGAGGGATCTGTCTTTCTAGTGAGAGATCTGTCTTTCTAGTGAGAGATCTGTCTTTCTAGTGAGGGATCTGTCTTTCTAGTGAGGGATCTGTCTTTCTAGTGAGGGATCTGTCTTTCTAGTGAGAGATCTGTCTTTCTAGTGAGAGATCTGTCTTTCTAGTGAGGGATCTTTCTTTCTAGTGAGGGATCTGTCTTTCTAGTGAGAGATCTGTCTTTCTAGTGAGAGATCTGTCTTTCTAGTGAGGGATCTGTCTTTCTAGTGAGGGATCTGTCTTTCTAGTGAGAGATCTGTCTTTCTAGTGAGAGATCTGTCTTTCTAGTGAGGGATCTGTCTTTCTAGTGAGGGATCTGTCTTTCTAGTGAGGGATCTGTCTTTCTAGTGAGGGATCTGTCTTTCTAGTGAGGGATCTGTCTTTCTAGTGAGGGATCTGTCTTTCTAGTGAGGGATCTGTCTTTCTAGTGAGGGATCTGTCTTTCTAGTGAGGGATCTGTCTTTCTAGTGAGGGATCTGTCTTTCTAGTGAGAGATCTGTCTTTCTAGTGAGGGATCTGTCTTTCTAGTGAGGGATCTGTCTTTCTAGTGAGTCTTATCCGCATTTCTGTTGAGGCTCCATGTGTCTTGTGACTATTTCTTTATGCAGTTTGGGAGGTTTCCAGTATTTCTGGTGAGGTTCCTTTGTGTCTCTATTCAGGTTCCTCAGTGTTTCTTGTAAGATTATTTTGTGTTTCTTGTGAGATTATTTTGTGTTTCTTGTTAGATTATTTTGTGTTTCTTGTTAGATTATTTTGTGTTTCTTGTGAGATTATTTTGTGTTTCTTGTGAGATTATTTTGTGTTTCTTGTGAGATTATTTTGTGTTTCTTGTGAGATTATTTTGTGATGTGAGATTATTTTGTGTTTCTTGTGAGATTATTTTGTGATGTGAGATTATTTTGTGTTTCTTGTGAGATTATTTTGTGTTTCTTGTCAGATTATTTTGTGTTTCTTGTCAGATTATTTTGTGTTTCTTGTGAGATTATTTTGTGTTTCTTGTAAGATTATTTTGTGTTTCTTGTCAGATTATTTTGTGTTTCTTGTGAGATTATTTTGTGTTTCTTGTCAGTTTATTTTGTGTTTCTTGTAAGATTATTTTGTGTTTCTTGTAAGATTATTTTGTGTTTCTTGTAAGATTATTTTGTGTTTCTTGTGAGATTATTTTGTGTTTCTTGTCAGATTATTTTGTGTTTCTTGTGAGATTATTTTGTGTTTCTTGTAAGATTATTTTGTGTTTCTTGTAAGATTATTTTGTGTTTCTTGTAAGATTATTTTGTGTTTCTTGTAAGATTATTTTGTGTTTCTTGTCAGATTATTTTGTGTTTCTTGTCAGGTTATTTTGTGTTTCTTGTGAGATTATTTTGTGTTTCTTGTCAGATTATTTTGTGTTTCTTGTGAGATTATTTTGTGTTTCTTGTGAGATTATTTTGTGTTTCTTGTGAGATTATTTTGTGTTTCTTGTGAGATTATTTTGTGTTTCTTGTCAGATTATTTTGTGTTTCTTGTGAGATTATTTTGTGTTTCTTGTGAGATTATTTTGTGTTTCTTGTCAGATTATTTTGTGTTTCTTGTCAGATCATTTTGTGTTTCTTTGTACGTTCTGGTGTGGTTTGACTGGCAGCGTCGGATCACCATTTTCTCACTGTTTCAAGTCGACGTTCTTGAAACAGTGACACAAAACTAATCATGGAAACGAAATCATCGATTTGTTGATGGTTATCGTAAATGATCTCGGCACGGGAATCGAAGATTTGTTTTCCTTCAGAGGTTTAAGTAGAAAAGCATCACTATTTCAAGGACGCTGACTTCTTTTCTTGCCTTCAAAAGGGACTTCAGAAATAATAACTCCTTACACACAGAAATGACAATAACGTGATGCATCAATGAACAAATCCACAAGGGGGGGTAGGTTAAGGCAGCGTCTGTGATGCTCTCAGACGTAGGTTCGAATCCTCGTCACGGCCCTTGTGGATTTGTTCATAATAACTCCTCTTTGAAGGCCTCAGCGTGCACATAACCTGTTGCTTGATGTGCAGAGATGTTAGTAGTTTCAGTCACTTGCAAGATGAAGCCTAACTTTCAATCCTTCCGTGACATAATTCAGAATATTAGAATACAAAGGCACTATAGTGATTTTCTCAGCTCTCTGCTTTAAGCCACAAAGCAGATCGTGCATTTATAGGGCAAAAGGTTTGACGAAAATCTCTCCTGTAGTGGGAGGGTCTGTTTGATAACGACAAAAGCAGACTTATAGGATCTTCCAAGACCCTGCTAAACATCAGCGATCATCTTGAGAGTTGATTTCGGGGTTTAGCGTCCCCGCGGCCCGGTCCTCGACCTGGCCTCCTTTTAGTTACACATCCCACAGGAAGCAGCCCGTAGCAGCTGTCTATCTCCCAGGTACCTATTTATTGCTAGAGGAACAAGACCATCAGGGTGAAAGAAACTGCAAATTTGTTTCCGCCTCCACCGGGGATTAAACCCGGAACCTCAGGGCTACGAATCCAGAGCGCTGTCGACTCAGCTGTCAGGCCCCATCCTGGCTCGTTTGAAGATCTATAGGGTACAGACTCTAAGTGCCCCAAGCTCAATGTTAACTTGGTGTATAGCCACGGCGCTGAGGCCACTGAACCGTAAGCAGATAGCAGTGATTCTTCACCAGCTGCAAATGACCAGCGCTGCGCAGTGAATACTGAATACGGCAGTTAACACCGCGGCCTCCCAGCTCCGTTTTCTTCGCAGGAATTCTTCGAAGGACTGACCCGACATTTTGTAATGGTTTGATTCAAATTTTGTCTACCGCAGACGCAACCATACAGTGTGAACCAAAATGTTTGTCCATCCCCAGGGAGCCGGTCGGCCGAGCGGACAGCACGCTGGACTTGTGATCCTGTGGTCCCGGGTTCGATCCCGGGCGCTGGCGAGAAACAATGGCCAGAGTTTCCACCCTATGCCCCCTGTTACCTAGCAGTAAAATAGGTACCTGGGTGTTAGTCAGCTGTCACGGACTGCTTCCTGGGGGTGGAGGCCTGGTCGAGGACCGGGCCGCGGGGACACTAAAAAGCCCCGAAATCATCTCAAGATAACCTCAAGATAACGGTGGTTGTGAGTTATTGGCCAAATAGAAGAGGCGAAGGGTGGTTAGTAATTACACATAATAACAGTCAGATTAAGCCATTTACATATGATAAACAATAATTGCCAGAACAAACTATAATAAAAAAAACACAATCACAGACATAGAACAAGCAATAATCACAGGAACAGAATGAACAATTACAGGAAGAGGATCAACGCCAACCACGGGAATAAAACAATCATAAGAACAGAAGAACAATCCAAGTAACAGGACAAACAACAATGTGAGGAACAAGACAAACAAAACTCACAGGAAAACGACAAATAATAAGAGGAACAGAACAAACGACAATTACAATAACAGAACAACCATCAATCACAGAACAGAACAAACAGAACTCGGAAGAACACAACAAACACAGGACAGAACACACAGGATTCAAACACGTTTGGGGTATCTTAGTCTAAATAATACATATCTTAGTCTAAATAATACATATCTTAGTCTACATATACGTATCTTAGTCTACATATACGTATCTTAGTCTACATATACGTATCTTAGTCTACATATACGTATCTTAGTCTACATATACGTATCTTAGTCTACATATACGTATCTTAGTCTACATGTACGTATCTTAGTCTACATATACATATCTTAGTCTACATATACGTAAAACTATTCATCCAATTCTCTCACGGCAAATATTTATTATATTTATTTAAAAATGTATATTTTCTATTTAATGGAGATGAAATTTGGATTTATTTGTATTTTAGGACAATTTCCTGGGTATTCAAGTTGGCACTTAAAGCTCTGATGTCATTGTCACTCACTTCCCATATCATTTTTTTTTTTTTTTTTGCCCCGAGGGGCGAGTTTATTGGGCAGCGTCGCTCATCTTGTGAGTGAACACACCGCCATAGTGACAGTATTGGGCAGCGTCACTCATCCTGTGAGTGGACACACCGCCATAGTGACAGTATTGGGCAGCGTCACTCATCCTGTGAGTGGACACACCGCCATAGTGACAGTATTGGGCAGCGTCGCTCATCTTGTGAGTGGACACACCGCCATAGTGACAGTATTGGGCAGCGTCGCTCATCTTGTGAGTGGACACACCGCCATAGTGACAGTATTGGGCAGCGCCACTCATCCTGTGAGTGGACACACCGCCATAGTGACAGTATTGGGCAGCGCCACTCATCCTGTGAGTGGACACACCGCCATAGTGACAGTATTGGGCAGCGTCACTCATCCTGTGAGTGGACACACCGCCATAGTGACAGTATTGGGCAGCGTCACTCATCCTGTGAGTGGACACACCGCCATAGTGACAGTACCGGACAGCGCCACTCATCATGTGAGTGGACACACCGCCATAGCAGCGTGTACAACACTCCCCAATAGGAAGAAAACCCGCTGGGTTGTTCATCCTGTCATGCGACCTGGTGTAGGTAATAGGAGATGACCTGTGGCGTTACGTGGAGGTGTCCTTGCGTCTCATCGTTACCTCCACGTGGAGGTAACGCGGTCACAATAACGTGGCTGAAGAAATGTTGACCAAACCACAACTCAGAAGATGGAAAAGCAACGACGTTTCGGTCCGTCTTGGACCATTATCAAGTCTCTCACAACTTGGTAATGGTCACCATCAAGAAATATTTGTGTAACAAAGCTGACAGAAAATCGGAAGTGAGTGTGCTCTGCTGGAAACGGGGGGGGGGGGGCTGGGTACGGGGAGGGGGGAGGGCTTTTCTGTGTACGGGGGGGGGGGGGGCTATTGCCGATATGACAGAGACTAGTAAACGACGTTGTTCACCTATTTTGATCATCTTCATTTAGCAACGCGTGTCTTGAACATATATCTTGATATATCTTGATAAACAACATGAAGATATATGAAATGTTGCTAGAGACCCCAGTGCAACACTTCCAGCCCCTCTTAACAGGGGTGACGAGGGATCAAACTCGGTCATGCACACAAGACATTAACTCCATCGCTGTCAATCACTTGAAGTGAGGCTGTATCGCGGCACTGATCGTTATCTAACCAGAGGAGACAATGTGGAACTCTAAGTACCCTTTACACAGTGCATGAATTACCTCAGTGTTTATATGTAATATATAAATATATATATATATATATATATATATATATATATATATATATATATATATATATATATATATATCCTTGGGAGCAGACAAGGAAGGGATAGGAAGATCCTGGATAGTGGTGGATAGAACGCCGACCTACAAGCGGCTAGGTCGCTGCTCTGCCGTCCACTCCAAGTGGACGGCCCTGATTGGAGCAGAGAAACTAGAGTGTACCGGAAGACTTGGCAATATAAGTTGAGCATCTGGTGACAGACTCAAGGCTGTCCTCCGTCTTGGTTGTCATGGCAACACTAATAAAAATATGATCGTATATTCTCAAGAATCTTGCCATTCCCGTCTTGCTTCGAACCCACAGACCTGACACACACACACACACACACACACACACACACACACACACACACACACACACACACACACACACACACACACATACACACACACACACACACACACACACATACACACACACATACACACACGCGCACACACACACACACGCACACGGGGGGGGAGCCTGGTAGCCTGGTGGATAGAACGCAGGGCTCGTAATTCTGTGGCGCGGGTTCGATTCCCGCACCAGGCAGAAACAAATTGGCAAAGTTTCTTTCACCCTGAATGCCCCTGTTACCTAGCAGTAAATAAGTATCTGGGAGTTAGTCAGCTGTCACGGGCTGCTTCCTGGTGTGTGTGTGTGTGTGGTGTGAAAAAAAAAGTAGTTAGTAAACAGTTGATTGACAGTTGAGAGGCGGGCCGAAAAAGGAAAGCTCAACTCCCGCAAACACAACTAGGTGAACACACACACACACACACACACACACACACACACACACACACACACACACACACACACACACACACTACAAACAACATATCTTAAGAGGATCACAACCAATTGCTCGTAAACAATCTGATAGTTAAGAAAGGCTGGAGTCCAAGAGCTTGATGTCAACCCCACCCGCGCAGGGAGGCGAGAGAGTGCCAGGAACCGGTTGGTCGGGAGAGACGAGGAGAGGCAGTAACCGGCCAGAGGAGCGACCACCTCACAAGAGAAGGCAATAATGGCTAATATCACCGGGGAAACAATAGTGACTACTGCACGTGTTGCAGCGCCTGATTGGTTGGTTGCTGGTGTCTCCTGCACCTCCACCACACCTCCACCACACCTCCACCAGACTACTACACCTCCACCACACCTCCACCACATCACCACTACACCTCCACTACACCTCCACCACACCACTACACCACCACCACACCACCACCACACCACCACCACACCACTACACCACCACCACACCACCACCACACCACTACACCACCACCACACCACCACCACACCACTACACCTCCACCACACCACCACACCACCACCACACCACTACACCTCCACCACACCTCCACCACACCTCTACCACACCACTACACCTCCACCACACCTCTACCACACCACTACACCTCCACCACACTACTACACCACCACCACACCACTACACCACCACCACACCACCACAACACCACTACACCACCACTACACCACCACCACACCACTACACCACCACCACACCACCACCACACCACTACACCTCCACCACACCACCACCACACCACCACCACACCACCACCACACCACTACACCTCCACCACACCACCACCACACCACCACCACACCACTACACCTCCACCACACTTCCCCTCCACCCATACATAACTTTAATGAACAATAAGACGGCAAGGACATTACACCAGCAGACTGTACATGAATTGGTATTACCCTCCTCCCCCTTCCCCTCCCCTCCCCCTTCCCCTCCCCCTTCCCCTCCCCCTTCCCCTCCCCCTTCCCCTTCCCCTCCCCTTCCCCTTCCCCTCCCCCTTCCCCTCCCCCTTCCCCTCCCCCTCCCCCTTCCCCTCCCCCCTTCCCCTCCCCCTTCCCCTTCCCCTTCCCCTCCCCCTTCCCCTCCCCCTTCCCCTCCCCCCCTAACCCCCTCCCTCACCCCCTCCCTCACCCCCTCCCTCACCCCCTTCCCCTCCCCTTCCTCTCCCCCCTCCCCCCTTCTCTACTGGAGAATCGCAACAATAGTCCTCAGATGACTACCGACTGGTGGACCTGGTGGTAGTGTGGTGGACCTGGTGGTAGTAGTGTGGTGGACCTGGTGGTGGTAGTGTGGTGGACCTGGTGGTGGTAGTGTGGTGGACCTGGTGGTAGTAGTGTGGTGGACCTGGTGGTGGTAGTGTGGTGGACCTGGTGGTGGTAGTGTGGTGGACCTGGTGGTAGTGTGGTATACCTGGTGGTGGTAGTGTGGTGGACCTGGTGGTAGTGTGTGGTGGACCTGGTGGTAGTGTGGTGGTCCTGGTGGTAGTGTGGTGGTCCTGGTGGTAGTGTGGTGGACCTGGTGGTAGTGTGTGGTGGACCTGGTGGTAGTGTGGTGGACCTGGTGGTAGTGTGGTGGACCTGGTGGTAGTGTGGTGGACCTGGTGGTAGTGTGTGGTGGACCTGGTGGTAGTGTGGTGGACCTGGTGGTAGTGTGGTGGACCTGATGGTAGTGTGGTGGACCTGGTGGTAGTGTGTGGTGGACCTGGTGGTAGTGTGGTGGACCTGGTGGTAGTGTGGTGGACCTGGTGGTAGTGTGGTGGACCTGGTGGTAGTGTGGTGGACCTGGTGGTAGTGTGGTGGACCTGGTGGTAGTGTGTGGTGGACCTGGTGGTAGTGTGGTGGACCTGGTGGTAGTGTGGTGGACCTGGTGGTAGTGTGGTGGACCTGGTGGTAGTGTGGTGGACCTGGTGGTAGTGTGGTGGACCTGGTGGTAGTGTGGTGGACCTGGTGGTAGTGTGGTGGACCTGGTGGTAGTGTGGTGGACCTGGTGGTAGTGTGGTGGACCTGGTGGTAGTGTGGTAGACCTGGTGGTAGTGTGGTGGACCTGGTGGTAGTGTGGTGGACCTGGTGGTAGTGTGGTAGACCTGGTGGTAGTGTGGTGGACCTGGAGGTCTAAACAATAACTTGCTCTTACCATTAATTAAGAGACATAGATAATGCACCAGATGGTAACTATGGCACTTCCCCTTACCTTCTCCCCTCGTTTACAACTCCCCTTCTCTCTCTCTCTCTCCATTTATTCTCCCCATTTCCTTCCCTCATTTCTCCTCTCTCCCTTTCTTCCCCATTCGAGTCCTTCAACCATTTCTTGCCCTTGAGTGCTCCACCTTTTCCAAAAGTTCCTCTCCTCCCCTCTAACCCAACCCCTCTTTTCCTAATTTTCATATTTCTCTCACTTATCTTACCTATTCCTGATATCTAGCTGTTATTCCTTCATCGTCTTTCCTGTTCCTCCTCGTTATCTTATCTCTGTGTCTTCATTCATCAATGTCTTGCATGGCTCTCTCCTTCTCTTTCTTCTTCATTGTCCTATCCACTCCCTTCATTATCCTCTCCCCATCCCTATCCTTTCCTTTTCACCATTTTCTCCATTTATCCATCTTCTTCAACTTTCCCACCAAGTGGTTGGGCACCATTCCTTTCCCCCCGTCCCATCCCAAATCCTTATCCCGACCCCTTCCCAGTGCTATATAGTCGTAATGGTTTGGTGCTTTCCCCCTGATAATTCCCTCCCTCATTCTGCCATGTTGAAAGGATTCGGGAAGGTAAGGTAAGGTAAGGTTACCTTACCTTCCTTACCTTATCTTAATTATCAGGAGAGCGCTCTAAGTCATAATGAATATTATATCACTTGGAAGGGATAAGGATTTACGACAGGACAGAGGGAAGGAATGAAACAGTAGAAACCTCTCGTGCAAGTCTTCCAACTAGAGACCTCATCATCACAACATCGTCCCGAGGGATAAACGCGCTGGAAACGCCATTAGCCGAGAGCGGAAGACCTACGGGTATAGGGGTAAGGAGAAGGGTGTCTCGTTGCATCGGATTTACGCCCTAAGGTGCAGGGAGAGTAAGGATGAATTTCAGTGGTGTTGAGTAACAGGCTCTCTCCAGGGGCTCACAGCCCCTAGGGGAGGGGGATAAGGGGTAATAGGTGCTGGTTAGAACGGGATCCAGTGGTTGTGTAGGGGGTTAGTGGTGGTTGTGAGTGGTGGTAGTGGGAGAGACTGCTTAGAGAGGGGGAATGATTGGAGTGGCAGCGAGTGATTGGAGTTTTACAGTGGAAGGTATTAATTCAGAATAATGATTCTCAATCATTTCCTGTCATCTTCTGATAGCTATCCTGTCATCTTCTGATAACTATCCTGTCATCTTCTGATAACTATCCTGTCATTTTCTGATAACTATCCTGTCATCTTCTGATAACTATCCTGTCATCTTCTGATAACTATCCTGTCATCTTCTGATAACTATCCTGTCATCTTCTGATAACTATCCTGTCATCTTCTGATAACTACCCTGTCATCTTCTGATAACTATCCTGTCATCTTCTGATAACTATCCTGTCATCTTCTGATAACTATCCTGTCATCTTCTGATAGCTATCCTGTCATCTTCTGATAACTACCCTGTCATCTTCTGATAACTATCCTGTCATCTTCTGATAACTATCCTGTCATCTTCTGATAACTATCCTGTCATCTTCTGATAACTATCCTGTCATCTTCTGATAACTATCCTGTCATCTTCTAATAGCTATCCTGTCATCTTCTGATAACTATCCTGTCATCTTCTGATAACTATCCTGTCATCTTCTGATAACTATCCTGTCATCTTCTGATAACTATCCTGTCATCTTCTGATAACTATCCTGTCATCTTCTGATAACTATCCTGTCATCTTCTGATAACTATCCTGTCATCTTCTGATAACTATCCTGTCATCTTCTGATAACTATCCTGTCATCTTCTGATAACTATCCTGTCATCTTCTGATAACTATCCTGTCATCTTCTGATAACTATCCTGTCATCTTCTGATAACTATCCTGTCATCTTCTGATAACTATCCTGTCATCTTCTGATAACTATCCTGTCATTCACTTTGCCCTCTACACTACTGCCTCTATCATTCTGACTCTCACTGCTGTCTCCTTTATCGTCATGTAGAGGTTCACTCACTGTAGTTTTCTAACCCTCTGGCACATTACCCCTATCCCACGCCTTCTGACACATTCTCCACACTACACACCCATTCTCTCTTGCTCCACGACGTCTCAACATCTGTGCAAATACCTGAACAACACCTGTAACTCTCCCACACTCATATATTTTATAGATAACTTGGTTTTCATATGATCCTTCACTGCTCTCACAGTGTTAAATTCATCTGTGTGAACATTAACACCTGTTTTAGATACATTATTTGATACATTAACACATGTATCAAATATGGTTTGAAAGTATTCTCTTCGCTGACTTCTAATTCCTTATTTATCAATGATTATATTCCCATGTCTATCTTTATCCTTTCCGTTCACCCATTCACTATTCTTATTATTACACTTTCTCAATGTTTTCCTAAAGAACTTTCTGTTTTCTGAAAAAAAAAGTATTGATTTTTTTTTGCCCGTATAGCCGTATTTCGTAATTTTTTTCCTGTTTAATCTTTTTGTATATTTATGACTCTCAATCACTAAGAACTCTTTTTGACCCGACATGGATTCGAACCCCCGCCAACCAGGATCACTTCCTGACGTACAGGGTTCTGTAGCCACCTCACTTGAGTAGACGATTATCATACGGGGCTTAGCGTCCCTGCGGCCCGGTCCTCGACCAGGCCTCCTGGTTGCTGGACTGGTCAACCAGGCTGTTTGATGCGGCTGCTCGCAGCCTGACGTATGACTCACAGCCTGGTTGACCAGTCCAGCAACACGGAGGCCTGGTCGAGGACCGGGCCGCGGGGACGCTAAGCCCCGAAACCATCGCAAGGTTTTGTTTGAAGTTAACCCCAAAAAACTCTTTTTTTATTGTTATTATTTCTATCAAAAGTTGTCTAGGAAAGAGCCATCTTTACTCTGGTGAGGGAGAGGGGTTGTGCAGGTGTTGAGGTGGAGGGAGGGGTTGTGCAGGTGTTGAGGTGGAGGGAGGGGTTGGGCAGGTGTTGAGGTGGAGGGAGAGGGGTTGTGCAGGTGTTGAGGTGGAGGGAGGGGTTGGGCAGGTGTTGAGGTGGAGGGAGGGGTTGGGCAGGTGTTGAGGTGGAGGGAGAGGGGTTGTGCAGGTGTTGAGGTGGAGGGAGGGGTTGTGCAGGTGTTGAGGTGGAGGGAGAGGGGTTGTGCAGGTGTTGAGGTGGAGGGAGGGGTTGGGCAGGTGTTGAGGTGGAGGGAGGGGTTGTGCAGGTGTTGAGGTGGAGGGAGGGGTTGTGCAGGTGTTGAGGTGGAGGGAGGGGTTGGGCAGGTGTTGAGGTGGAGGGAGGGGTTGGGCAGGTGTTGAGGTGGAGGGAGGGGTTGCGCAGGTGTTGAGGGGAGTAACATGTGAGGGGAACTGACATAATACACAAAAATCTAAAAAAAAAAAAAATCCCTTAACTGATACCAGATGATAATGCCAGTAGACCAGATATTATTGCCCGCATTACTGGCCTGTCAATCAGAGGTGACGATGCAACATTGCAGCGGCCTGGCCATGCAAATACAAACTTGATCCTCCCGGTGGCCGTTACAGCGAACACATCGCTCAGCACCCGACTCCCTGTCCGGATCTCCACGAAACAAGTCCCTCCCGACGCTGTCATGTCACCGGAGTTGATTCCCAACGGAGGCGCCCTGGAGTAGAGGCGCCACTGGACCCAAAGGGGTCCCTGTAGACCATGGTGCGCCCCTCGACCCGCTCACCCACTTGGCTACCAACCCAAACACCGCTGCTCGCGGTGGAGTTTAACTTACATATATAATTTGATAATGAGTTTGCGTATATAAATTATATATCGCTAATTGCCTCTTAATGGTAAGAATCTCGCTGACAGGTTGGTGGTTGGGCAGAACAAGCTGTAATGGAAGCTGGGACTATAATTGGCCTCGTGTAAATCACCAGTGCCGTTGTATGTAGTTAGGATAAACCTTTACTCCCCAACAGGTAAAGTCGATATTATTAGTGGTAAATTAGAGGGCAGCGCTACCTGTATCGTGGCTTCGATCTGCTCTTAGCGAGAGGCAGAGGCTAAGCGCACCCTTCCATGCGCCTGTACTCGCTAACACAAATATTAGACCCGTTAACCTTGTGTATCTAACCGGAGGCGACTCTGCTCTGATGCTCATTAGTCCGAGAAAGCGTCATTATAGAAGTGGTTTTAGCGTCAGTAAAGCATTGGGATTTTGACGATTTTATGGCGTCAAAATTGCCGTGTATTGAGGATGAGACAGGTTCTGTTCCTTCAAATCCCCCGTCCTGTCTGGGAGACGGAATTGCGCCGTCACCTTTCGCCGCGGGCAGTGGCTCTTAGACTTGGGCCCGTCTGGTTGAGGGTAGAGCTCTGTTTATAGAGTCTGTGGGCTCTAAGTTTCTTGAGCCCCTTCTTGAGCTCCTCTAAGGTGATGCCTAGAAGAGAAAATATCAGATATGGAAGATCCACAGATACAACTCCCTCTGTTGGGACTCGTGTGGGATGATACTCTTACTTGGCCTGGTCGGTAGAGCGATAGGGTTGTAGCCTGCAGGATCGGGGTTCGATCCCCATTGTCCAATGATTGGGCACCGTTCCTCTCCCTTTCTGCATATCCCGGCTTCTTGTCCTAATATCCCAGCTCTTTGTCTTCATATCCCAGCTTCCAGTCCTCATATCCCAGCTTCTTGTCCTCATATCCCAGCCCCTTGTCCTCATATCCCAGCTCCTTGTCCTCATATCCCAGCTCCTTGTCCTCATATCCTAGCTCCTTGTCTTCATATCCCAGCTCCTTGTCCTCATATCCCAGCTTCCTGTCACAGCAAGTTAACGGTCCTCTGGTAGGTTAGGAGGGCAGAAAGTTCTTCTAAGGTTCTCAAAACGTCATTAAAACCGTTAATTGAAAGTTTCCTCTCGTAACCTATCAGCCTAAGCCAGAGGACCCAAAACAGAAAACGGGACAGTACATCACTTTCGTGGAGCCGATTTCATTTTGAATTACGTCGATTTTTAGCCTTTAGTCTGATAAAAAAAAAATTAATGAAACCGCTAAAATTATTTACATGCCCAAACGGTAGGAAAACAGGCATATTTGAGGTATTCTTGTATATGCTGCAGTAGTAGCAGCCTGTCAGGTTAACAAGGCTTTTGACAACCTATGACACAACGGTCATTTATTCAAATTGACAGTCTGTCACAACGGTCCATTATTCAAATTGACAGTCTGTCACAACGGTCGTTTATTCAAATCGACAGTCTGTCACAACGGTCCATTATTCAAATTGACAGCCTGTCAACGGTCCTTTATTCAAATTGACTGCCTGTCAACGGTCCTTTATTCAAATTGACAGTCTGTCAACGGTCCTTTATTCAAATTGACTGCCTGTCAACGGTCCTGTATTCAAATTGACAGTCTGTCTCATCCCCACAGCAACTATTTTCCACAAATACTAATGACCAAAGTCTCAAAATAGGCTTAGTACCCCCCTCTTTCAACAGGAAAAGAGAAGTATTAGGCCTCCAGTAGGCCTTACTCAAGGAGCCTGCCTGTCATATATTGTTTAATATATTTATTAATTGTCTGGGGGTCCACTACCGCCACAGGATGGGTATAGGGTCCACTACCACCCACAGGATGGGTATGGGGTCCACTACCACCCACAGGATGGGTATGGGGTCCACTACCACCCACAGGATGGGTATGGGGTCCACTACCGCCCACGGGGATGGGTATGGGGTCCACTACCACCCACAGGATGGGTATGAGGTCCACTACCACCCACAGGATGGGTATAAGGTCCACTACCGCCCACGGGGATGGGTATGGGGTCCACTACCGCCCACGGGGATGGGTATGGGGTCCACTACCACCCACAGGATGGGTATGAGGTCCACTACCACCCACAGGATGGGTATGGGGTCCACTACCGCCCACGGGGATGGGTATGGGGTCCACTACCACCCACAGGATGGGTATGAGGTCCACTACCACCCACAGGATGGGTATGAGGTCCACTACCGCCCACGGGGATGGGTATGGGGTCCACTACCGCCCACGGGGATGGGTATGGGGTCCACTACCACCCACAGGATGGGTATGAGGTCCACTACCACCCACAGGATGGGTATGAGGTCCACTACCGCCCACGGGGATGGGTATGGGGTCCACTACCACCCACAGGATGGGTATGGGGTCCACTACCACCCACAGGATGGGTATAGGGTCCACTACCACCCTCGGGGATGGGTATGGGGTCCACTACCACCCACAGGATGGGTATAGGGTCCACTACCGCCCACAGGATGGGTATGGGGTCTACTACCACCCACAGGATGGGTATGGGGTCCACTACCACCCACAGAGATGGGTATGGAGTATACTACCACCCACAGGATGGGTATGGGGTCCACTACCACCCACAGGATGGGTATGGGGTCCACTACCACCCACAGGATGGGTATGGGGTCCACTACCACCCACAGGATGGGTATGGGGTCCACTACCACCCACAGGATGGGTATGGGGTCCACTACCACCCACAGGATGGGTATGGGGTCCACTACCGCCCACGGGATGGGTATGGGGTCAATGCTCGAGACATCACACTCAATTATGTCTACCATTGATATCATAACAGTCTGATATCAATGATATCAGACTTAGATATCAGCAGTTATCTACCTGTTTGGTTATCACGTGTATTAACGTTATCGTATGCATTCAACTGCCATATTAACAGGATTCATAGTATCACAGTCAATAATAATCACTATACTCCTATCTCTGCTCATATTTCCCCTGAATTCCTCGTGTTATTTCCTTCTAACTGCCTTACTGGCCAGTTCTGCGGTCGTGGAAGTCAAGAAGTATCAGTAAGAAGCTTCTGAGTAAACAGATTGTCTTAGTGTTATTTCCAAGACTAACTCCACCACGCTCATGGTGTCAAATGCACATTAACCCTTATGGGACAATGCCTTAAGGCAGAGAATCCACAGCGCTGAAACTTGAGTTTTGTTTGGTAAAGTGTGTGTTGTTTGGGCGCTCCATATAATAGTCAGTATTCCACTACGCCATAAGGGTGCTTGTCGCCCCAAGTGGCGGTGATGTACGCCCTTGTTGAGCTCCGACAGGTGTAGGTGACATGTTGTTCATTCTGTCGGCTGTGTCACCTATCTTGAGATGGTTTCGGGGCTTAGCGTCCCCGCGGTCCGGTCCTCGACCAGCCAACACCCTTGAGCTGGACGATAGAGCGACGGTCTCACTTCGGCGTTCAATCCCCTGATCGTCCATAAGTGGTTGGGCACCATTCCTTTCCCCCGTCCAATCCCAAATCCTTATCCTGACCCCTTCCAAGTGCTATATATATATAATCGTAATGCCTTGGCGCTTTCCCCCTGATAATTCCCCTTCCCTCCTGGTCGAGGTAAGAGTAACGGAAACAGTAACGGGCAAACAGTAACGGAACATACACGTTAACGAAAGAGTTTAAGAAAGGAGATTCTAATGTGTCTTATAAACAGGATACGATGGATATAAATTGCACAACTTGGAATTCAGAAAAGACCTGGGTAAATATTGGTTTCGGAAGAGGGTTGTTGATTTATGGAACCAATTATCGGGCAGCATAATAGACATGGGATCGATGGATAGCTTCAAGCGAAGGTTAGATATACATATGAATGAGTTTGGGTGGATAGAAGCTACTTCGTATGGGCCAATAGGGGCTGCCTCGTATGGACCAATAGGGGCTGCCACGTATGTGCCAATAGGAGCTGCCTCGTATGGACCAATAGGAGTTGCCTCGTATGGACCAATAGGAGCTGCCTCGTATGGGCCAATAGGAGCTGCCTCGTATGGACCAACAGGAGCCTCGTATGGACCAACAGGAGCCTCGTATGGACCAATAGGAGCTGCCTCGTATGGACCAATAGGAGCTGCCTCGTATGGACCAATAGGAGCTGCCTCGTATGGACCAATAGGAGCTGCCTCGTATGGACCAATAGGAGCTGCCTCGTATGGACCAATAGGAGCTGCCTCGTATGGGCCAATAGGAGCTGCCACGTATGAACTAATAGGAGCTGCCTCGTTCGGACCAATAGGAGCTGCCTCGTATAGACCAATTGGAGCTGCCTCGTATGGACCAATTGGAGCGAGAATCGCGAGAACGAGATATGACGAGAATCTTCATATCTACGAGCCTATATCCAATAATGTCTATCTGTAAATACAAGTTTCTTAGGCTCATATAACAAAAATTATATTCAGGTAAATTTTGATTTCCTTTTTTTTTTACATTACTGATATATCGAAAATTAATATCAAACTCATAATTTCCATTAATGAATATTACTTTTCATGAAGCAAAATAGAAATAAATACTGTTAAGTGTTTGTGAGATATTTTCACTCAATCCGCAAAGGTTATAATCACTGAAGAAAAGCCGGGAGTTGTGGTTCGTCAAAATTGGTTATTTTCAAACATGCCAATATGTAGTTGTGTACCAAAATGTGCGTAATTGGCTGTGATGGCGCTAATGGTAGGGGTGGGAGAGAGGGAATTATATCACGGGGTTCGAACTCCGGGTGTTTGGGTCACGGGAAGTCATAAAGGTCAAATAACACGATATGATATACAATCTCCTTTCCCACCTATCTTTCTTCCTCTCCCTTCTCCCCTTTCTTTTACAACTCCTTCCTTGTCACATCCCTTCCTTCCCACCCTCAACCCTTCTATGTACATTTCTCCCTTCCACTACAACCAGTTGATAGAGAGAAAGATAGCTGAACCCTGACTTGGGACAGATAGTGAGCTGTACCCTGATTTGGGACAGATAGTGAGCTGTACCCTGACTTGGGACAGATAGTGAGCTGTACCCTGACTTGGGACAGATAGTGAGCTGTACCCTGACTTGGGACAGATAGTGAGCTGTACCCTGACTTGGGACAGATAGTGAGCTGTACCATGACTTGGGACAGATAGTGAGCTGTACCCTGACTTGGGACAGATAGTGAGCTGTACCATGACTTGGGACAGATAGTGAGCTGTACCCTGACTTGGGACAGATAGTGAGCTGTACCCTGACTTGGGACAGATAGTGAGCTGTACCCTGACTTGGGACAGATAGTGAGCTGTACCCTGACTTGGGACAGATAGTGAGCTGTACCCTGACTTGGGACAGATAGTGAGCTGTACCCTGACTTGGGACAGATAGAGTTCTACACCCCAGACGCACGCCATTAACAACTTGATCAAACAACTGCATCTCAGTTTTACATATGATAATATACATACGGACACATGTAAATGCATTAGGATATGTACAATTGTTACATAGCTACGTCTCTATGAATCCATCCCTGTCTTGTGTGGCACTAATAGAAAGTTGCATTTACAAATCCGTCAATTAAAATTTGTATAATATCTGATGTAGTTGATTGTGACTTCAAGAAAGATGTGTATTTAAATTTAAAATTTTCTCCTATTAGGCACAATGGGATATTTATTTTGTCAATAAAGTTAATAATAAAGATATGTTTAAATTAAATCAGGAAAATACATAATATAAGTTCATTACTATTTTAGATTTTGTTGCTGTGGTCTACGTGAATGCACTACTTTTTTTTTATACAATCGACCCTACCGTTAATAT
Organism: Procambarus clarkii; assembly: GCF_040958095.1. NCBI lineage: Eukaryota > Metazoa > Arthropoda > Malacostraca > Decapoda > Cambaridae > Procambarus > Procambarus clarkii. The sequence goes on along the minus strand of NC_091153.1, from coordinate 43,723,988 downwards.
TGCGATGTTTTAAGGAAATTAAATCCACCGAAATATTAACGTTTTGTGGGACTAATGATTAAAGGCTTCGTTATGTTTGGTGGTTATAACCTGGGTTCAAATGCATTAGCCAAAACTGCTACCTTTTTTACGTAGTAATCGAAAGTTTGATCCCACCGCAGTGCATCTCAACCCCATGATACTTTATTTTAACTTATAATTAACCCCATAACCGGAGACACACAGCCCCGCTCCTGGGCCAGGTAAGTCCACTACGGGCTCACCATAGCCCGTGCTACTTGCCCCGCTCCTGGGTCAGGTAAGTCCACTACGGGCTATGGTGAGCCCGTAGTGGACTTACCTGCCACAGGAGCGGGGCAAGTAGCACGGGCTATGGTGAGCCCGTAGTGGACTTACCTGCCACAGGAGCGGGGCAAGTAGCACGGGCTATGGTGAGCCCGTAGTGGACTTACCTGGCCCAGGAGCGGGGCAAGTAGCACGGGCTATGGTGAGCCCGTAGTGGACTTACCTGGCACAGGAGCGGGGCAAGTAGCACGGGCTATGGTGAGCCCGTAGTGAACTTACCTGGCACAGGAGCGGGGCAAGTAGCACGGGCTATGGTGAGCCCGTAGTGAACTTACCTGGCACAGGAGCGGGGCAAGGAGCACGGGCTATGGTGAGTCCGTAGTGGACTTACCTGGCAGAGGAGCGGGGCAAGTAGCACGGGCTATGGTGAGCCCGTAGTGGACTTACCCGGCACAGGAGCGGTGCGGGGTTGGGCAGCCAGCCGGGACCGCTCACACTCTCCCTCATCCAGCCGCTGACACGTGGGGAAGGTAAACACTCAACTGATGCTCAAAACCAAAGTGCTGTTTACACTCTGTATTGTATATCAAGTTTAGCAGAGGAGATAAATGGTTTACGGAGCAGCTGTGTGTGTGTGTGTGTGTGTGTGTGTGTGTGTGTGTGTGTGTGTGTGTGTGTGTGTGTGTGTGTGTGTGTGTGTGTGTGTGTGTGTGTGTGTGTTGTGTGTTTACTAGTTGTGTTTTTACGGGGGTTGAGCTTTGCTCTTTCGGCCCGCCTCTCAACTGTCAATCAACTGTTTACTAACTACTTTTTTTTTCCACACCACACACACACACCCAAGGAAGCAGCCCGTGACAGCTGACTAACTCCCAGGTACCTATTTACTGCTAGGTAACAGGGGCACTTAGGGTGAAAGAAACTTTGCCCATTTGTTTCTGCCTCGTGCGGGAATCGAACCCGCGCCACAGAATTACGAGTCCTGCGCGCTATCCACCAGGCTACGAGGCCCCTAGGCTACGAGGCCCCTAGGCTACGGCCTACGGCCTAGGCTACGAGGCCCCCTAGGCTACGAGGCCCCTACGAGGCCACCAGGCTACGAGGTGTGTGTCTGGTATGTGTGCGTGTGTGTGTGTATTCACCTAGTTGTGCTTGCGGGGGTTGAGCTCTTGCTCTTTGGTCCCGCCTTTGACCTGTCAATCAACTGGTGTACAAATTCCTGAGCCAATATGTGTGTGTGTGTGTGTGTGTGTGTGTGTGTGTGTGTGTGTGTGTGTGTGTGTGTGTGTGTGTGTGTGTGTGTGTGTGTGTGTGTGTATGTGTGTTTACTAGTTGTGTGTGTGTGTGTGTGTGTATGTGTGTGCGTTCGTGCGTGCGTGCATCAGGCGGCCCCCGTTCCTCCAGTCATGGCGCTGCATCGCGTGTTCTGAGACAAAAAAAAAGCAGCGTGCTTTTTCGTCATCAATATCACTTAGAGCCTCGCTGAGTGATTCACGGAGAGTGTTTTTGTGCTCCCAAATTCCACGAACGGGAAAAAAAAACATTTGCACAGGCAAACAGTAGGTGGTGCGGGGCGAGCATTGCGTGTGATGGCGGGACCTGTTGACGGTCAGTTGGGGCAGGTGGAGGGGTGGGGGGCTGGGGGGAGGGGTGGGGGGGGGGGCTGGTGGGAGGGGGGGGGCAGGTGGAAGGGGGTGGGGGGACAGGTCCCCACCACCTCCCCCTCACTTAACAGATACGTACAAAGTAGTTTTTTTCACACGTTAACTACTCTTTTGATCTTGGTTCTTCCAGAGATAGCCGATCGTTGATCTCCCGTTAAATGAGGCTAACGGATCGTTGATATCCGTTGAATGAGGCTAACGGATCGTTGATCTCCGTTGAATGAGGCTAACGGATCGTTGATCTCCGTTGAATGAGGCTAACGGATCGTTGATATCCGTTGAATGAGGCTAACGGATCGTTGATATCCGTTGAATGAGGCTAACGGATCGTTGATATCCGTTGAATGAGGCTAACGGATCGTTGATATCCGTTGAATGAGGCTAACGGATCGTTGATATCCGTTGAATGAGGCTAACGGATCGTTGATATCCGTTGAATGAGGCTAACGGATCGTTGATATCCGTTGAATGAGGCTAACAGTTCACTGATCCCCGTTAAATGAGGCTAACCGTTCGTTAGCGTTGATCCTCATTACTCCACGTCACTAGTGACTGTTGTCTAGCACTAGTGGGACCTCCCTAACACTTGTCTTTTTTCTCTTAATATTTGCCTTAAAAGGTCTTACCTTAAAGGTCTTACCTTAAAGGCCTTACCTTAAAAGGTCTTCCTTAGAACACGATTTATCAATCGGTTTACTCCCAGGTCTCAAATTCCTGCTGAGTAAACAAGGGTGAATGTTTACAGATTGGTAATCCAGTCAATCCTCGTCTGGTTTTTGACGAGTGTGTGTGTGTGTGTGTGTGTGTGTGTGTGTGTGTGTGTGTGTGTGTGTGTGTGTGTGTGTGTGTGTGTGTGTAGGCTTCTTCCCCTATTTCTTGTCCATGCTGTCTCCTCTTCCTCTTTTGATTTCCAAATTTCACTCTACTCCTCCTTTCCCTCTCTCTCTCTCACTTTCCCTTCCTTCTTGGATATTATTCCTCTATTATTCCGTCGTTCTTTCCTCTTACCCTACCCAACTTCCCTTCATTTGCCTCAGTCCCCTGTCATTCCTACATGCATTCCCCCATCTCCTTCAATCTTACCTTTCCCTCTGCCTCCCTCCAACCTCCATCTTCCCCTACCTTTATTTTTTGTACTCATATCCTTCCATCTTTCTATCATCTCCCTCAATTCCTATATCTTCACCTCCATGTCAATTCTCTTTACTCACCTCACATTTTCCCTCTATTTCTCTTACTTACTTTCTTAGCCCCCATTTCCCCCTCTGCTTCCTAGCCTCACCCTTCTTTCCACTATCCCTTCCTCTTCCGCTCTCTTCCACCCTTCCTTACTCTCTCTCCCTTCAAAACCGTCCCCATCTCTACCTGTTAGGCCCGGCCACAAGTCATGTGGAATTATCTATTTATGGTCCTCAATCTCTACTTTCTATAAAGGCTTTTTAACTAGCTCAGGAAATGGCTTTGCGGGTTTGTGGTCTATTGTAATGTTGACACTTGTGGTTTATAATGTTACCTGCTATCGTCCTCTCCTGCGTTACCTTGTCCCGATGGCCTTGCTTGACGATACCTAGAGCTTGTGGAAGAGTCTTGGGTATGAAGACGACCCTAGAAACACAAACCGAAACTGTCTCTATTTTCCGCTTGTTACAACTTGTAATAAAGTTGTTACATCTTGGCTTAACGTGTTTATGACGTATTAGAACGGTGTTAAAACTTGCTATATTGGTTGTTATAACTGGTTAGGAGGTGTTAAAACTTGTTCCAACGTTGTAGTTTCGGTGTGTGTTTGGTGGGGAATGTCGTCTCCTTCAGCAGCCACCGTGTTCATTCCCACAGATTCTAACGCAGGAGGGACTCCAGCAGGATCTTAATCATCTTTGCCTAATTGGTTAATATGTTCATAGATCTCTTGATTTCAGCGGCTGTCCAGTTTCTGTGCTTCTTCCCAGCGTTTTGTAATCCCTTTCTAATCAGTGCCAATCATTATTCCTTTCATGTTTCAGTCTTGGGATCTTAATGCCGTTACAATGTCACTTAGCTCTACCAGAGTTGGCCCAACCACTTGGGCTGGACGGTAGAGCGATGGTCTTGCAGATCGGCGTTCAATCCCCGACCGTCCAAATGGTTGGGCACCATTCCTTCCCCCCCGTCCCATCCCAAATCATCCCAAACCCCTTCCAAGTGCTATATAGCCGTAATGGCTTGGCGCTTTCCCCCCTGATAATTCCTTCCTTCTACCAGCGTTGCAGAGGCACAGTTCTAAATGCGAACCTTTTTCTTCATTTCTGTTTTGAAAGACATTATTCCTAATTGCAATGAACGCCGCTCCCAGCCTGCCATTAGTCGGATTAGATGAACCTTCAGTGTTGATTGGATCTAATTCATTTCCGGCTTCTTTATTAATTTCCTCAAGATATTTATAACTCATTTCTTGGGGAATCTTGCATTTTTTCATTGTCATCTCTAGTATAATAATCTCTCAGGGGTTCATCCTCCCAGGGAAGAGACGTCCCTACAGGCAAGAGCTCCCCTGGGGGCAGATTCACGAAGCAGTTACTTAAGCACTTACGAACCCGGGGCCAGATTCACGAAGCAGTTACTTAAGCACTTACGAACCCGGGGCCAGATTCACGAAGCAGTTACGCAAGCACTTACGAACCAGGAGCCAAATTCACGAAGCAGTTACGCAAGCACTTACGAACCAGGAGCCAAATTCACGAAGCAGTTACGCAAGCACTTACGAACCAGGAGCCAAATTCACGAAGCAGTTACGCAAGCACTTACGAACCAGGAGCCAAATTCACGAAGCAGTTGCTTAAGCACTTACGAACCCGGGGCTAGATTCATGAAGTAGTTACGCACCAAAGCCGTCAAAGATTGAGGAAAGCTGTACACGTTCGTAAGTGCTCGCATAACTGCTTCGTGAATCTGGCCCCTGGATTTCGAGGTAGCAGGCTGATCAGTAGTAATGTCACATGTTGCAATTCCTGTTTCCTCCTGTAATTAGCACAGAACTCAGTATTGTCATATTAGTTGGGTTATCATATTAGTTGGGTTATCATATTAGTTGTCTTGACAATATCATATTAGTTGGGTTATCTGGCTATTGCCAGCTTAGCATTCACTCACTTTGCTTTTAACACATTCCAATGAGTTAAATGAGTATCTTTTTCCAAGGAATCGCTCACTAGCGCCTCCTCCCGGGCGGGAATCGAACCCGGGACCAACTGGTTCTGACCTGTATGCGCTGATAAAACGTACAAAAAGGTCGTACTTTTATAATATAAACAGTGGGACCAAAAAAAAAAAATGAACAAAGATAAAATAGCGGATTGACTGGAAGAAGTTGATGAACACGGCCCCGTGGTCCACCAGGCGAGGATAACGATATATAAGGTGGGCCACACGGGGGGGGGGGGGGAGGGGTCTTGATGCCCTAGTGGCCCGGGCCATGGCCTGGCGGACCCCCTGTGGGCCATACACGGTCTCACTGTCGCTCTAACACACAGGGAATGAAAAAAAAGAATTCTGATACCTATATATATATATATATATATATATATATATATATATATATATATATATATATATATATATATATATATATATATATATATATATATATATATATATAATAAATAATTTGTGAGGGTACCACCTCTGGTGTAAATGTGGGGACCCATAGCCTCGGAGAAGAAAATAAAGAGTATTCAGAGAAGACCTTGTGGATTCTAATTGAACACTTTAATATTTTCTTCTCCTACCAACCCTCATTGTTTTGATATATATTTAACAGCGTGCCATTTTACAGTGCAGTAAGCCTCTTGCAGGTCTGTGTTCAATCCCCGACCGTCCAAGTGGTAGGGCACTATTCTTTTCCCCCGTACCATCCCAAATCCTTATCCTGACCCCTTCCCAGTGCTATTAATGGCTTAGCGCTTTCTCCTAATAATTATTTTTTCCAATTTCGGAAGAGTTGGGCAGCAAAAAACAAAAACTGTAATTGCTATTCTAAACGACTGAATGGAAATACAATAATTATAGAATAGAAGGGATAACAAGATATAGATTTGATTTTTAACTTCCGTGGGTTGAGATGTGATGGAGGGGGGGGGGGGTTGGGGGTAGGGGTAGAGTATCGCTAATGAGATCTGCTGCACCTGTAGTGAGGCAGGTGTGTCTGCTGCACCTGTAGTGAGGCAGGTGTGTCTGCCGCCATGTCTGGTGCACCTGTAGCGAGGCAGGTGTGTCTGCTGCACCTGTAGTGAGGCAGGTGTGTCTGCCGCCATGTCTGCTGCACCTGTAGCGAGGCAGGTGTGTCTGCTGCACCTGTAGTGAGGCAGGTGTGTCTGCTGCACCTGTAGTGAGGCAGGTGTGTCTGCTGCACCTGTAGTGAGGCAGATGTGTCTGCTGCACCTGTAGTGAGGCAGGTGTGTCTGCTGAACCTGTAGCGAGGCAGATGTGTCTGCTGCACCTGTAGTGAGGTAGGTGTGTCTGCCGCCATGTCTGCTGCACCTGTAGTGAGGCAGGTGTGTCTGCTGCACCTGTAGTGAGGCAGGTGTGTCTGCTGCACCTGTAGCGAGGCAGGTGTGTCTGCTGCACCTGTAGTGAGGCAGGTGTGTCTGCTGCACCTGTAGTGAGGCAGGTGTGTCTGCTGCACCTGTAGCGAGGCAGGTGTGTCTGCTGCACCTGTAGTGAGGCAGGTGTGTCTGCTGCACCTGTAGCGAGGCAGATGTGTCTGCTGCACCTGTAGTGAGGCAGGTGTGTCTGCCGCCATGTCTGCTGCGCCTGTAGTGAGGTAGGTGTGTCTGCCGCCATGTCTGGTGCACCTGTAGCGAGGCAGGTGTGTCTGCTGCACCTGTAGTGAGGCAGGTGTGTCTGCCGCCATGTCTGCTGCACCTCTAGTGAGGCAGGTGTGTCTGCCGCCATGTCTGCTGCACCTGTAGTGAGGCAGGTGTGTCTGCCGCCATGTCTGGTGCACCTGTAGTGAGGTAGGTGTGTCTGCTGCACCTGTAGTGAGGCAGGTGTGTCTGCCGCCATGTCTGCTGCACCTGTAGCGAGGCAGGTGTGTCTGCTGCACCTGTAGTGAGGCAGGTGTGTCTGCCGCCATGTCTGCTGCACCTGTAGTGAGGCAGGTGTGTCTGCCGCCATGTCTGGTGCACCTGTAGTGAGGTAGGTGTGTCTGCTGCACCTGTAGTGAGGCAGGTGTGTCTGCCGCCATGTCTGCTGCACCTGTAGCGAGGCAGGTGTGTCTGCTGCACCTGTAGTGAGGCAGGTGTGTCTGCTGCACCTGTAGTGAGGCAGGTGTGTCTGCCGCCATGTCTGATGCACCTGTAGCGAGGCAGGTGTGTCTGCTGCACCTGTAGTGAGGCAGGTGTGTCTGCCGCCATGTCTGCTTCACCTGTAGCGAGGCAGGTGTGTCTGCTGCACCTGTAATGAGGCAGGTGTGTCTGCCGCCATGTCTGTTGCACCTGTAGCGAGGCAGGTGTGTCTGCTGCACCTGTAGTGAGACAGGTGTGTCTGCCGCCATGTCTGCTTCACCTGTAGCGAGGCAGGTGTGTCTGCTGCACCTGTAATGAGGCAGGTGTGTCTGCCGCCATGTCTGGTGCACCTGTAGTGAGGTAGGTGTGTCTGCTGCACCTGTAGTGAGGCAGGTGTGTCTGCCGCCATGTCTGCTGCACCTGTAGCGAGGCAAGTGTGTCTGCTGCACCTGTAGTGAGGCAGGTGTGTCTGCCGCCATGTCTGCTGCACCTGTAGTGAGGCAGGTGTGTCTGCCGCCATGTCTGGTGCACCTGTAGTGAGGTAGGTGTGTCTGCTGCACCTGTAGTGAGGCAGGTGTGTCTGCCGCCATGTCTGCTGCACCTGTAGCGAGGCAGGTGTGTCTGCTGCACCTGTAGTGAGGCAGGTGTGTCTGCTGCACCTGTAGTGAGGCAGGTGTGTCTGCCGCCATGTCTGATGCACCTGTAGCGAGGCAGGTGTGTCTGCTGCACCTGTAGTGAGGCAGGTGTGTCTGCCGCCATGTCTGCTTCACCTGTAGCGAGGCAGGTGTGTCTGCTGCACCTGTAATGAGGCAGGTGTGTCTGCCGCCATGTCTGTTGCACCTGTAGCGAGGCAGGTGTGTCTGCTGCACCTGTAGTGAGACAGGTGTGTCTGCCGCCATGTCTGCTTCACCTGTAGCGAGGCAGGTGTGTCTGCTGCACCTGTAATGAGGCAGGTGTGTCTGCCGCCATGTCTGGTGCACCTGTAGTGAGGTAGGTGTGTCTGCTGCACCTGTAGTGAGGCAGGTGTGTCTGCCGCCATGTCTGCTGCACCTGTAGCGAGGCAAGTGTGTCTGCTGCACCTGTAGTAAGGCAGGTGTGTTTGCCGCCATGTCTGTTGCACCTGTAGCGAGGCAGGTGTGTCTGCTGGACCTGTAGCGAGGCAGGTGTGTCTGCTGCACCTGTAGCGAGGCAGGTGTGTCTGCTGCACCTGTAGTAAGGCAGGTGTGTCTGCCGCCATGTCTGTTTCACCTGTAGCGAGGCAGGTGTGTCTGCTGCACCTGTAGTGAGGCAAGTGTGTCTGCCGCCATGTCTGCTTCACCTGTAGCGAGGCAGGTGTGTCTGCTGCACCTGTAGCGAGGCAGGTGTCTGCTGCACCTGTAGTGAGGCAGGTGTGTCTGCTGCCATGTCTGCTTCACCTGTAGGGAGGCAGGTGTGTCTGCTGCACCTGTAGTGAGACAGGTGTGTCTGCCGCCATGTCTGCTTCACCTGTAGCGAGGCAGGTGTGTCTGCTGCACCTGTAGCGAGGCAGGTGTGTCTGCTATCATGTCTGCTGCACCTGTAGCGAGGCAGGTATGTCTGCTGCACCTGTAGTGAGGCAGGTGTGTCTGCTATCATGTCTGCTGCACCTGTAGCGAGGCAGGTGTGTCTGCTATCATGTCTGCTGCACCTGTAGCGAGGCAGGTGTGTCTGCTGCCATGTCTGCTTCACCTGTAGCGAGGCAGGTGTGTCTGCTATCATGTCTGCTGCACCTGTAGCGAGGCAGGTGTGTCTATCATGTCTGCTGCACCTGTAGCGAGGCAGGTGTGTCTGCTATCATGTCTGCTGCACCTGTAGCGAGGCAGGTGTGTCTATCATGTCTGCTGCACCTGTAGCGAGGCAGGTGTGTCTGCTATCATGTCTGCTGCACCTGTAGCGAGGCAGGTGTGTCTGCTATCATGTCTGCTGCCATGTCTAATAGTATTCCATTCTTTATCAAGCTTGTTTCAGATTCTATCTTTATTCCTTTCACTCTATTCTTGACCAGTGTTGGTTTATAAGAATATGAGAATATGAGACTTTAGAAGACCTATTTAGGCAGATCCTGTGTTCATAAAAACTCACTATTGTGCATTGCTTACCTTAGAAGGGAAGGGAAGGAGCAGATGAAGGGAAGAGGGGGGGAAGCGCCATGCCGTTACGACTATATAGCACTGGGAAGGGGCCAGGATAAGGATTTGGGATGGGACGGAGGGAAGGAATGGTGCCCAACCACTTGGGGACGGTCGGGGATTGAACACCGACCTGCATGAAAGGAGACCGTCGCTCTACCGTCCAGCCCAAGTGGTTGAGGCTTACCAAGGAATGAAACTCTGCAGTGAATTGGCTTCCACGATGCAAATTGCGTGTGGATTATTGGATCACGTCAAGGGATATGACGTGAGGTTCTCGTCTTGTGCATTCCTCGGACAGGTGTGTCAAGTCTTGGGTGATTAATCACTAGTACTGGCCTCCTTCCCTCGTTATCCTCCTAGTTGTAATTGGATTAAGACAACAGTGCTCACATACTCGAGATGAATCGTTATACCTGAATGACTTTACATGTTACACACAGAAATCACAATAGCGTGATGCATCAAATGAACAAATCCACAAGGGCCGTGACGAGGATTCGAACCTGCGTCCGAGAGCATCCCAGACGCTGCCTTAATCGACTGAGCTACGACATGGTAAAAGGAGTTGAAACCGAACTTTTTCCGAACTGAAACCGAAAAGGAGTTCAACTCCTTTGACCATGTCGTAGCTCAGTCGATTAAGGCAGCGTCTGGGATGCTCTCGGACGCAGGTTCGAATCCTCGACACGGCCCTTGTGGATTTTTTCACTTTACATGTTCCTATGGCCCGTTGCTATTTTTTTTCTTCAGAGTAGGGTTATCTTGAGATGATTTCGGGGCTTAGCGTCCCCTCGGCCCGGTCCTCGACCAGGCCTCCTTTTTGTTACACATCCCCAGGAAGCAGCCCGTAGCAGCTGTCTAACTTCCAGGTACCTATGTACTGCTAGGTGAACAGGTGAATCAGGGTGAAAGAAACTCTACCCATTTGTTTTAGGGGAGCGTGTAGAAATATTCCTGCGCGGACCCCGAGCCTCTGTCTGGCCTGCTAAGTGTTGCTTAGTTCAGGTTGAGTGCTTGTGTAGGATTTTCTTGACGGGAGAGTAAGATGATTTTCACTCTTGGTATGGGGCCTCTTCTGTGGTCCGGTTATCTTGTGAAGGGTCAGCTGCACTGCGGGATAACTAATGTGGCTGTCAGTCTGTCAGCTCAGTGGCTGGTTGCTCCCTCGTCCCCCCCCACACACCAACCACCTCCTCAAGGTCCTCCTTGGTCCCTATCACCCTAAGGTCCTGCCCACTATTACTGCAGGTACAGTCTGCAGTAATGTACCACTAATGTACCACTATTACTAGTAATGTACCACTATTACTGCAGGTACAGCCTGCAGTAATGTACCACTAATGTACCACTATTACTAGTAATGTACCACTATTACTGCAGGTACAGCCTGCAGTAATGTACCACTAATGTACCACTATTACTAGTAATGCACCACTATTACTGTAGGTACAGCCTGCAGTAATGTACCACTAATGTACCACTATTACTGCAGGTACAGCCTGCAGTAATGTACCACTAATGTACCACTATTACTAGTAATGCACCACTATTACTGTAGGTACAGCCTGCAGTAATGTACCACTAATGTACCACTATTACTAGTAATGTACCACTATTACTGCAGGTACAGCCTGCAGTAATGTACCACTAATGTACCACTATTACTAGTAATGTACCACTATTACCGCAGGTACAGCCTGCAGTAATGTACCACTAATGTACCACTATTACTAGTAATGCACCACTGTTACTGTAGGTACAGCCGTCATGCCACCTGCCCTCCACAACAAACTGTTTACACCGCCATCTTGCCCTCCACCAGGATGGTTATGAGAGCCAGACAACATGGAGGACACGGCGAACCTCCAATCAGATGTAAATCAGGTCTTTCTATGGTCTACAGAAAATAATATGGTGTTTATTATTACCATAATAAATAGCAACGAGGAGGCCTGGTCGAGGACCGGGCCGCGGGGACGCTGAGCCCCAAAATCATCTCAAGGTAACCTCAAGGTAACCACTTGCACCTTACCCACCTGAACACCTTCCTCAAACCCACCTTCCCCAACCACCTCCACCTCCACAAGGTCTCTGGACCTCGGTAACGTGACGTATATTTACCGTGTTGTATTAATGTGGGGTCTTGTGTCACCCTTGAGGAGTGACTCAAGGTTTAACCTTCCTTTTACGATAAGTTCTCAAATTACAGCAACTTCCCCAAATCCATTTTCTATAAATTCCTGGATTCGTCTTGAAGAAAGTGTCTTGGGGTTAGGAAGATCTTCCCGTTCATTCATAAAGTTCATAAAGTTAGCTAATGTTACTTTCAATTAGTTACAATGACTAGAAAGACGTTTTCGTGATTAATTAGTAGAGAAGAGATGAGTTAATGAAGAGGTTGAGGGAGGGAAGAATAGTTGTTCAGCCAAGAGTTGGTTTGTTGGTTTATGTGTGACCTCACCTCCCACCCACCTGACCTCTCGTCTCATCTTACCTCACCCCTCCCTCTCTCTCTCTCCTCACTTGTCCCTCACAACACACCCCTCCACTCCTAAAATCCCATCCTTCACTTACTCCTTCTCACCCCATCACCTCATCCCCACTCTTGCAGTCTGCACGATCACCTCTCATTATCAGCCACACTCGCTGCTCTCCCTCTCTCTCTCTCTCTCTCTCTCTCTCTCTCTCTCTCTCTCTCTCTCTCTCTCTCTCTCTCTCTCTCTCTCTCTCTCTCTCTCTCTCTCTATCTCTCTCTCTCTCTCTCTCTCTTCTCTCTCTCTCTCTCTCTCTCTCTCTCTCTCTCTCTCTCTCTCTCTCTCTCTCTCTCTCTCTCTCTCTCTCTCTCTCTCTCTCTCTCTCTCTCTCTCTCCGTTATTTCGTACCTTGACACAGTTTATCTCCTCCACATTCCTGTCCTCTTTTTGCTGTCTTTCTCTTCTCTTATTCCATCTCCCATCCTCTAAAATATCATTCCTTATTTAATGTCCTAGCCCCTTCCATACCTTTACATTCATCTAATTCCTTCCATTTTACATTCCCAGGAACATTATATTGTAGAATGTCCACATACTGACTGCCTTTGGGCCCGGTCCCTCCTGGGCTGAGGTCTGCTCAGCGCTGTAAATACTATCTGACTACTGGGACACTTGATGATATATTGCTTTTGTACCCAGGATTGACTCTGTAATGCATCAGTTATGTAATGTGTGGTGTAATTAAAACTTGAGCTTGTAAGAGCACCTTAATCACCTTCAGTTGTTAAGTGCTTAACAACACACTAGTTTCAATAGCAGCTGTTATCTTACCCTGTCAAAGTTTCTTTGCCCTTCTTCCTCTCCCTAATTGTCCCCCCTCCCCCCCCCCTCACCTTGCTGTGCCTCGTCCCCCAGCCACCTGTCCCTCTGTGTACTTATTGTAGATATGTGTGCATTCTATACAACCTTTTCCCTCATTCCGGTGCTCAATCGACCAGCGACCTATTATCAGGCAACGCGTCTCTCTCTCTCTCACGTGGGCACGTGGTGGGTCTCTCACGTGGGCGCGTGGTGGGTCTCTGTACTCCACCCCTGGGGAGTGTTGGGCTGACGAAAGGAGACTGTACCTATTTGCAACTCTATTAATATATATTGTTAATGGGGATTTATCTATATCAATATATCTGTCTTTCTGTCATCATGTCCGAGGCTGGAAGCCAAACACTTCGCTCAGATTTTCTCAGTAATTGCCCTTGGGTACGTGCCCAACATACATTTCGTAATGTTATATGACTCGACTCGTAATTATTATTATTATTATTATTATTATTATTATTATTATTATTAGTAGTAGTAGTAGTAGTAGTAGTAGTAGTAGTAGTATAATATTAATAATAATATTGCACAGATCACTCCTAAGTAAAACAATAAATAGGGTCGTATTACTTACCTTTTAAACCAGAGTTTTTCAACCATGGGGGAGAGGGAGACTTTTAGGGTTTGAGTGGAGGGTGTTGGGGGGAGGAATTAGGACCACAGACTCAAACTGTTGGAATATTGATGTTTTTACAAACTACAGTTCTACTGACTTCATAATCTACAGAAAATCACACTTTATTGTATTGCCACAGATTAAATTAACAATAAAAAGGAATATTTCATTTTTTATCTGTGGAAATATTCAATTTAGTTATTTTGAGTTTTTACTGTGTTTTACTCATAGATTTTAGAACTCATCATGAGTATAAAAAAAGATATGAAGATTCACATATTGAATATGGATTCACATCCACAATCATCATCAATGGAGAAGAAAGGTCTCAGTGCACTATTTTTAGGAAAGCTTTGTCAAATGACTCAATGGAACCAACATCTCTGAAGCAACATTTGCAGAATTGTCATCCTCAACATTAAGGCAAAAGCCTTTTTTTCGTCATGGGAATGCTCTCAAAAAGATGAAGCTGGATGCAACACACGAACCACGCAGTTACAGAAGCCTTGTGTCGTAGTACAGGAGACAGCAGAATAGAAAAACTACATACAGTTGGGAAACTGATCAAACATTGTGCTCTTAAAATGGTGAAAATGGACTGGAGAACATGTAGAAGTTTCTCTATGAAACAGAACTGAGCAAATGAGAATGAGTGACATGACCATTACCATCAAGGGTCAAGTTGAGCAGGACATCAACAACATTTGGTTCATATGCAGGCGATGAGTCACAATAACGTGGCTAAAGTAAGTTGACCAGACCACACACTAGAAGGTGAAGGGACGACGACGTTTCGGTCCGTCCCTTCACCTTCTAGTGTGTGGTCTGGTCAATTTGGTTCATTTTCAATTCAACTTGATGAATCGACTGATGGTGGCAATGTGTTCCCAGTTGTTAGTGTTTGCAAGACACAGTCACTCAGCTTCATTTAAAGAGGAGTTTCTCTTTTGTTCTCTTGAAACAACCACGAAGATCTCGGGGATTTTGGAAAAAGTTTCATCTTTCTTTGAACAAAAAATCTGTTGTAGGATAATGTGTGTGGAAGCTGTACGGCTGGAGCACCAGCGGTGTTGGGGGACAATATCTGGATTTCAAGTTAGTGTGAGAAATTGGCGTCCAAAAGTGAAAGGTATTCATTAAAGGATCCATAGTCAGGCACTGGCCTTAAAAATACTTCCAGCTCAACCAGTGAAGGTGTTCCATCAAGTAATTCCAATTGTGAATGTTGCCAAAGGAGGAACTCAACTCTCAACTTGAGTTGTGAGTTGAGAACTCCTCAATTTTTTCAATCAGTGTGTATTTACATGAACACAGATCATTATTTGCTTCTTGTCCACAAACCTAAGCGGTGCCATTCAATGCAATGCAACTGGATGAGTATTTGAGCTTATAAATGAGCTCAAATTATTTCTTGAAGATCAGAGTAAGACGTAATTTCTGTCTGGTTGGACGAGGAGTGGATCACGCGCCTCGCCTATTTGGTTGACATTTTTGAGCAGATGAATAAACTGAATCTTAAGATGCAAGAGAGGAATACAAACGTCATAACATTCATTGACATTTTTTAATGCCTCATGAGCAAGCTGGAAAATTGGAAGAGAAATGTCAACATTAGGAATGCTGCAATGTTTGAGAAACTGTCCTCATTTCTTGTTGCTGGTGGTCATGACCAAGTGTTTCCAGATTAAAAAAAAAACTTTTTGTAACATTGTTACCTCAGGGGTTGAGCTTCGCCTCTTTGGTCCCGTCTCTCAACTGACAACTGGTGTACAAGTTCCTAAGCCCATTGGGCTATGTCATATTTACATTTGAAACGGTGTATAGAGTCTGCCTCCACCACATCACTGCCTAATGCATTCTATTTGTTAACTGTGACTCTGAAAAAGTTCTTTCTAAGGTCCATGTGGCTCATTTGGGGACTAAGTTTCCACCCGTGTCCATTTGTTCGCGTACCATCCATGCTAAATAGTTTGTCTTTATCTACCCTGTCAATTCCTCTGAGAATTTTATAGGCGGTGATCAAGTCTCCCCTAATTTTTCTGTCTTCCAATATCGTGAGGTTTGGTTCCAGTAGTCTTTCCTCGTAACTCATACTCCTCGGCTCTGGGTTCTAGCCTGGTGGCATACTTCTGAACCTTTTCTAACTTCGTTTTGTGTTTGACTAGATGTGGACTCCAGGCTGGAGCTGCATATTCCAGTATTGGTCTGACATATGAGGTATACAAGGTTCTGAATGATTTCTTACACAAGTTTCTGAAGGCAGTTCTTATGTTCGCCAGCCTTGCATATGCTGTTGATGATATCCTTTAGATGTGGACTTCAGGGGACAGGCCTGGCGTGATATCAACCCCCAGATCTTTCTCTCTTCCTGATTCTTGAAGGATTTCCTCTCCCAGCTGATACCTTGTGTTTTGCCTCATGCTCCCTGTGTCTATCTTCATCACTTTACACTTGTTCGAGTTAAACTCTAGTGACCATTCGTTGGACCATTTCTTCAGTCTGTCCAGGTCATCTTGTAGTCTCTTGCTGTCGTCCTCTGTCTTAATCCTTCTCAGAATTTTAGCATCATCAGCAAACATTTAGAGGAATGAGTCTATACTCTCTGGAAAATCATTGACGTATATATATATATATATATATATATATATATATATATATATATATATATATATATATATATATATATATATATATATATTGTGTGTGTGTGTGTGTGGGTTTTCGCCTAGTTGTACTCACCAATTCAGTGAGCCTAATTTATTTGACCGTTCCTCTGACACTTAAGAAAGTCTTTCTAATGTCTCTGTGGTTGACTCGCTTACTTAAAGCTTCAGCTTAGCCTCATTGTGAGTGCACACATGCCAAATGTTAGCCTTAAAGTTTGCCTCGAGGGTTACTGTGTAGCGTCCATCATCTTGCGAGCACCGTCCTTGCAACACACACACAATGCTCGCTGTAGTTTCTATTCACCAGATATATACCGCTCATCAACATTGATGTGGAGGTTCCGTCACCTGACGAGGGTTGTTAATACACGTCCAACTCGCCATTGATGCCGTAACTGCTAACGAAGAGGTAAAAGCAAACGAAACAACGTGCCTGGAACTCATACCTGGAACTTCAGACTGTGATGACTTCACAGTCTGCTGTCTGTGAAGTCATCAGCAGACTGTGAAGTCTTTCCTGCTGATGACGAGTCGTACCTCCTGCTTATTCATCAAGGCAATTATTATAATACTAATACTGATATACATTTTATTGATCTAAAATACATTTGAAACAAGGTACAGTGGACCATTATAATTAGTGGAGTGTGATAATGATCCAAGACGGACCGAAACGTCGTCGTCGCCTCGTCTTCTGGTGTGCTCTGGTCGTCATTCATTAAGTAGATTTGAGCCGCCAGTACACCAGGGGAGTTCAGTCTTGAGAATCACTCACAATCGACTTGAGAATGGTCCAGGACGGACCGAAACGTCGTCGTCCCTTCACTTTCTAGTGTGTGGTCAGGTCAACAGGTTCAATTTTGAACGAAGACTGAACCGCATTGCACGCCTGAAGAACGAAAACAGTCTTGAACGAAGACTGAACTCATCAAAAGAGCTGATGAGGGAGACAGAGATGAGGAAGGTGATGGAGGTTCTAGTGACTATGAGAGAGGTCATATTAACTCGTTGCACGATGGATCAGTTGCAACACATATCTGCAACATTGTGATGAGTTGTGGGCGTGGCGTGGATCAACACCTCCAGAGGATTCCTGATCAGCCAGGCTGTGATTCATACGTCAGGCTACGACCAGCCGCGTCCAACAGCCTGGTTGACCAGTCCACCAATCAGAAGGCCTAGTTGGGGACCGGGCCGCGGGGACGTTGAGCCGCGAAACCATCGCAAGGAAGGACAGATAGTAACACAGAAGGCAAGAGAACTATCAGGAGAAAGCGCCAAGCCATTACGACTATATTGCACTTAGAAAGGATCAGGATAAGGATTTGGGATGGGACGGAGGGAAGGAATGGTGCCCCACTACTTAAACGGTCGAGGATTAAACGCCGACTTGCATGAAGCGAGACTGTCACTCTACCGTCCA
The DNA here is from genome assembly GCF_040958095.1 of Procambarus clarkii. Taxonomy (NCBI): domain Eukaryota; kingdom Metazoa; phylum Arthropoda; class Malacostraca; order Decapoda; family Cambaridae; genus Procambarus; species Procambarus clarkii. The sequence continues at coordinate 43,706,576 of NC_091153.1, read as the reverse complement.
GCCCAACTGGTTGAGCACTATTCGCAGAGCAAAGAATTACCTTCGACTCATGGTGTACAGGAGGGAGTAAGACTGAAGCCTGAAGAGATTCAGGCTTCATTACACGCCTGAAGCCTGAACTTCCCAAGGAAGGGGGAGCTAAGATCCCCGGCTGGGAGTGAGGAAGATGGATCTGCAGCATCGTGGGAGATTAAAGGCTTTGAAGCTTGAGTTTGAGAAAGAGAGATTAAAGAGTTGATTTGCAGGAGAAAAAGGTGTAGGTTGAGATAGAGGGAGAGGAGAAGAAAAACTTGAAGCATATAAGGATGAGAGCAAGCTTCAGAGACAACAGGAGAAAAGCTTGAAGCACAGTAGAAAAGCTTGAAGCACAGGAGAAAAAGCCTGAAGCACAGTAGAAAAAGCTTGAAGCACAGTAGAAAAAGCTTGAAGCACAGTAGAAAAGCTTGAAGCACAGGAGGAAAAGCTTGAAGCACAGTAGAAAAGCTTGAAGCACAGGAGGAAAAGCTTGAAGCACAGGAGAAAAAGCTTGAAGCACAGGAGAAATACAGACTGCCACAAAGAACATATTACAATACTGTTTGTTTACATTAATTTATCAATTACAAACACAGATTTTTCACAGGTGCTGGGAAGGGGAAATATGGGTAGGAGGGGAGGGGGCAGGGGGAGAGGCAGGGGGGGGCAGGGAAGGGGCAGGGGAGAGGCAGGGTAGGGGCAGGGGGAGAGGCAGGGTAGGGGCAGGGTAGGGGCAGGGGGAGAGGAAGGGGGGGGCAGGGAAGGGGCAGGGGAGAGGCAGGGTAGGGGCAGGGGGAGAGGCAGGGTAGGGGCAGGGAAGGGGCAGGGGAGAGGCAGGGTAGGGGCAGGGTAGGGGCAGGGGGAGAGGAAGGGTAGGGGCAGGGGGGGGGGAATTTATACGTTATCGACCTCCAAACAGCCTGGTTAACCAGTCCACCAACCAGGAGGCCTAGTCAGAGAGACCGGGCCGCGGGGACGTGATCCTAGGAACCATCGCATGGTATAAGTCATGGCATCAAAGTCAATGCATGTTTGGTCAGTCAGGGTTGCAGACGCCGGGACATTAGTCATGCACCTGGCAATGCATTAACTGCCGGGTCGGCCTGGAAGGCCAGCTGGCTACCCGCCAATTGAATGTTACCTTACTACCTCCTACGCAACAACATGCATATATCTTTAATATCTTTAACATATCTATAGTGTTCTTTATTTATTTCATTGAGGCTCGAATTATCTCAGAAAATAACAGCATTTAGGGAGCCAATGATTGAAATTGTGTCAAATATCCAGGTTCTCTATGTCGGTATTATTAATGCTATGTTATTCCTGTGCTATATAGCACCTCTCTCGTGTGTTCAATGTAACTTTTTATAGATTGTGTATTATAGAAACTGTGATAATTCTATGTCATTTCCGTAAGTGTAGTGTGTGTGTATGTACTCACCTAGTTGTGCTTGCGGGGGTTGAGCTCTGGCTTTTTGGTCCCGCCTCTCAACTGTCAATCAACAGGTGTACAGGTTCCTGAGCCTATTGGGCTCTATCATACCTACATTTAAAACTGTGTATGGAGTCAGCCTCCACCACATCACTGCCTAATGCATTCCACCTGTCAACTACTCTGACACTGAAAATGGCTCTGTAAATGTTTTGGGCTGTAAATGTAAATGACTGTGAGGGTGTCAAGTCTGTGGAGCAGCTGAAGAGGTTGTTTGTCAAGTCCTTAACAATAACATGAGTCCTTGTACTGAACAAGGACTCGTATTATCTGACTGTACTTGTATTATCTGAACCTTTGTATACCTAAACCTTTGATGGGTGGGAAGCCTTATGTTATCATACATTCCTAGCTGTGTTTCCCGCGAGACTACGGTATGTAGAGTATGTATACCATATTCGTATATTCTTCCTAGTAGTACGAGCTTCTTGGGCTTAAGCCCGTGTCTGCGCCACTCCTCAGTTTTTATGAGCGGTTTCTGTGGCCTGTCTGTACTCACCTAGTTGTGCTTGCGGGGGTTGAGCTCTGGCTCTTTGGTCCCGTCTCTCAACCGTTAATCAACAGGTGTACAGGTTCCTGAGCCTATTGGGCTCTATCATATCTACACTTGAAACTGTGTATGGAGTCAGCCTCCACCACATTGCTTCCTAATGCATTCCATTTGTCAACCACTCTGACACTAAAAAAGTTCTTTCTAATATCTCTGTGGCTCATTTGGGCACTCAGTTTCCACCTGTGTCCCCTAGTGCGTGTGCCCCTTGTGTTAAATAGCCTGTCTTTATCAACCCTGTCGATTCCCTTGAGAATCTTGAATGTGGTGATCATGTCCCCCCTAACTCTTCTGTCTTCCAACGAAGTGAGGTTCAATTCCCGTAGTCCCTCCTCGTAGCTCATACCTCTCAGCTCGGGTACAAGTCTGGTGGCAAACCTTTGAACCTTTTCCAGTTTAGTCTTATGCTTGACTAGATATGGACTCCATGCTGGAGCCGCATACTCCAGGATTGGTCTGACATATGTGGTATATAATGTTCTGAAAGATTCCTTACACAAGTTTCTAAAGGCCGTTGTTATGTTAGCCAACCTGGCATATGCTGCTGATGTTATCCTCTTGATATGAGCTTCAGGGGACAGGTCTGGCGTGATATCAACCCCCAGGTCTTTCTCTCTCTCGGACTCTTGAAGTATTTCATCTCCCAAGTGATACCTTGTATCTGGTTTCCTGCTTCCTATCCCTATCTTCATTACATTACATTTGCTTGGGTTAAACTCTTAACATCCATTTGTTCGACCATTCCTGCAGCTTGTCCAGGTCTTCTTGAAGCCTCAAGCTGTCCTCCTCTGTCTTAATCCTTCTCATAATTTTGGCGTCGTCAGCAAACATTGAGAGGAATGAGTCTATACCCTCTGGGAGATCATTTACGTATATCAGAAACAGGATAGGTCCAAGCACAGAGCCCTGTGGGACTCCACTGGTGACTTCACGCCATTCTGAGGTCTCACCCCTCACTATAACTCTCTGCTTCCTATTGCTTAGGTACTCCCTTATCCACTGGAGCGCCCTACCAGTTACTCCTGCCTGTTTCTCCAGCTTATGCATCAACCTTTTATGGGGTACTGTGTCTAAGGCTTTCTGACAGTCCAAAAAAATGCAGTCTGTACTCACCTAGTTGTGCTTGCGGGGGTTGAGCTTTGCCTATTTGGTCCCGCCTCTCAACCGTTAATCAACTGGTGTACAGATTCCTGAGCATACTGGGCTCTATCATACCTACTTTTGAAACTGTGTATGGAGTCAGCCTCCACCACATCACTGCCTAATGTATTCCATCTGTTAACTACTCTGACACTGAAAAAGTTCTTTCTAATGTCTCTGTGGCTCATTTGGGTACTAAGTTTCCACCTGTGTCCCCTTGTTCCTGTTCCACCCGTGCAAAAGTGTTTGTCTTTGTCCACCCTGTATGCCAACAGGGTGGACTAAGGTTTGCCAACGTCAAGAAAACGCCCAATTTAAAGTGCCCTTATCCTAACCTACCAGAGGACCCAAAACAGAAAACGGGACAGTTTTCTTCCATTGGTATGAAAATTGAAATGGTGAGCTATTCACCGGGCTATGGTGAGCCCGTATCTTCTTGTACAACATTTCATATCACGATAGATGAAGATCTATGATAGTGACCTATCTATGACCTACCCGCCGAAGCTGTAAATGCCAAAACTGTATTAAGTTTTAAAATCTACTTGTAAAAAAAATCAAGGCATACTTCGACAAGCCGCCGGCTTCCCGTCCTCGTGGAGGCCACTAGAGTTAGTGGCCTTCAGGTAAAACAGGTAAAGATGTTGCTCTTTGTCTCGTGTCTATAGTCTTTGGTACAAGGTGAAATTCTAGTGTTTCTCTCTCTCTTTCCTGCAGCGGTAGGCCCAGTTCTGGCTGTTGTGGGTGGTAGAGAGCACAGAGTTGATGGGGGAAATGAATAGCCTCTGATTCGTATTCAAAAAATCAAATCAAATGTTTATTTAGGTAAGGTACATACATACAAGAGATTTTACAAAGAGTGATGGACTTATAGATAGGGCTAGTACATACAATGCCTAAAGCCACTATTACGCAAAGCGTTTCGGGCATGAACCTGCCCGAATATTCTAGGGAATAATGATGATGATGATGAAGATTAAACCACCCAAAAGGTGGCACGGGCATGAATAGCCCGTAAGTGGTGGCCCTTTTGAGCCATTACCAGTATCAATAGCTGATACTGGAGATCTGTGGAGGTGCGACTGCACCCTGCGTGACGGGAGATGTCTCCCGTGTCTAGGGAATAATAATATTCTGGGAAACCGGATCTAAGCTTAGCGATAGGGGGTTCTGAGTGTGTGACATCTCGCTGATGTGATCAGTATTCCTTCTGTGTCTCCTTCTTTTTCTTTATCATTCGAGAATTGTACAGCGCTAATTGTTAGGTTAGTTCCACGTATTGCATGGTACTTTGCTGCAGTTTTGTTATCAAGCTGTAGTTGTTGATGGTTCTGTTGCTGTAGTTGTTGGTTCTGTTGCTGTCGTTGTTGATGGTTCTGTTGCTGTCGTTGTTGATGGTTCTGTTGCTGTAGTTGTTGGTGGTTCTGTTGCTGTAGTTGTTGGTGGTTCTGTTGCTGTAGTTGTTGATGGTTCTGTTGCTGTAGTTGTTGATGGTTCTGTTGCTGTCGTTGTTGATTGTTCTGTTGCTGTAGTTGTTGGTGGTTCTGTTGCTGTCGCTGTTGGTTCTATAGCGTTAGTTGGTTAGATAGCTTAGGTTAGGTTTGAATTAATCATTGTTAGTTTTGCAGACGATGTCACAATAACGTGGCTGAAGACATGGTGACCAGACCACACACCAGAAGATGAGGAGGATTTTAAATATCAAATCTTTGGATGTTTCCCCAACATAGAACCTTTTACAGTCTGTACCAGAAATTTTGTAAATGACACAATTATCACTATGAGGACTGCTTTTAACTAATAGTTTTCCCAACAGTATTTTCGTAAATTAAATAATACATGAATATCAAAAAGTTACAAGATCTTGATAATATTTTCGAAACCAGAAAAATATGGTAAACATACATTTTTTGGGTGAATTTTCTCACTGCATATATTACTATAATATGTACGACGTGCTTTGCTGCGGCAAACTTCCAAAAAAAGCTTAAGACCAATAGCATTAATATTCTTAAACTCTTCATCTAAGAATTCTGGACTAAGAACCCGAAGAGCTCTTAGATAATAGAAGAAAAAATGTATTGTTTCTCATTGTATTTATGCCATGAGAAATAATGAACATAAGATAAATTAATCGTAGGCTTTCTGTAAACACTAAAATTTTGTGAAAAATCTTCACTGTGAATAAGTATATATAAAAATGGGAAACATTAATTAATTTCAGTCTCTATAGTAAATTTTAGAGGTGACTTAATCATTTAGTTTAGCAAAAAATTTGTTTCTCACCTCACCTGACCTCACCCTCATTCCTGCCTATATATCCACACCACTGAATTGCTCCTGTGCCAGGTAAGTCCACTACGGGCTCACTATAGCCCGTGCTACTTGCCCCGCTCCTGTGCCAGGTAAGTCCACTACGGGCTCACTATAGCCCGTGCTACTTGCCCCGCTCCTGTGCCAGGTAAGTCCACTACGGGCTCACCATAGCCCCAGCTACTTGCCCCGCTCCTGTGCCAGGTAAGTCCACTACGGGCTCACCATAGCCCGTGCTACTTGCCCCGCTCCTGTGCCAGGTAAGTCCACTACGGGCTCACCATAGCCCGTGCTACTTGCCCCGCTCCTGTGCCAGGTAAGTCCACTACGGGCTCACCATAGCCCGTGCTACTTGCCCCGCTCCTGTGCCAGGTAAGTCCACTACGGGCTCACCATAGCCCCAGCTACTTGCCCCGCTCCTGTGCCAGGTAAGTCCACTACGGGCTCACCATAGCCCGTGCTACTTGCCCCGCTCCTGTGCCAGGTAAGTCCACTACGGGCTCACCATAACCCGTGCTACTTGCCCCGCTCCTGTGCCAGGTAGGTCCACTACGGGCTCACCATAGCCCGTGCTACTTGCCCCGCTCCTGTGCCAGGTAAGTCCACCACGGGCTCACCATAGCCCGAGCTACTTGCCCCGCTCCTGTGCCAGGTAAGTCCACTACGGGCTCACCATAGCCCGTGCTACTTGCCCCGCTCCTGTGCCAGGTAAGTCCACCACGGGCTCACCATAGCCCGTGCTACTTGCCCCGCTCCTGTGCCAGGTAAGTCCACCACGGGCTCACCATAGCCCGTGCTACTTGGAACTTTTGTTCCCAGTAGCTGAATCAAAAACAACAACATTGTAATATCCCAACTTTGGTTTCCCTTCAAAGCGCATAAATCCTAATCCTTTTTTGTAAATCCATCCTTCTGAAGATGTATTATTAAATACGAAAGTAATTTAGGACAGGAATTAATTAGAAATTAATTAGGACCGGAAATTCCTGTCCTAATTCTTCCTTCGTGGTTTGACATTGTCATATCTCTATATGACAATGCCATATCTATAAATGGCAGTGCCATATATAGATATGACATATATAGAAGCAGACGACATCTGAGACTTATTAGCAGGTTGAGAACACTTTATATTTTTCATAATGTGCTGTAATTCCCAATTGCTTCTTTGTGCTGTAGTTCCTTCTCCTTACATAAAACAAGGGCTTAAATATACATACATAAACTACACAGAATCAGAGGGATAAAGAGTGTGTCAAAATGGGTGAAGGAGCAGGAAATATGTGGGAAGCGAGCCTAGAGGCGAGGCCCAGGAGCTGAAATACCATCTTCTAATTCAAATATCTATGTTTCAAAAGGTGGATATAAATTTTGGAAGTCAATGTTGCAATGTTGCTAAATAAATGATGCAAATAAATTGTGCAATAGTGCAACCCTTCCCTCGCTGCGATATACCACAGGGCCCCAAAACACACAGCAGGCACACGCTGTGGGCCCCGCCTTCCACAGACAAGGGGCTGACACCAGGAAGCACAGACAGGGTCCTGACACCAGGAGCCACAGACAGGGGGCTGACACCAGGAGCCACAGACAGGGGGCTGACACCAGGAGCCACAGACAGGGGGCTGACACCAGGAGCCACAGACAGGGTGCTGACACCAGGAGCCACAGACAGGGTGCTGACACCTGGAGCCACAGACAGAGGGCTGACACCAGGAGCCACAGACAGGGGGCTGACACCAGGAGCCACAGACAGGGGGCTGACACCTGGAGCCACAGACAGGGGGCTGACACCAGGAGCCACAGACAGGGGGCTGACACTTGGAGCCACAGACAGGGAGCTGACACCTGGAGCAACAGACAGGGGGCTGACACCAGGAGCCACAGACACGGGGCTGACACCTGGAGCCACAGACAGGGGGCTGACACTTGGAGCCACAGACAGGGGCTGACACCAGGAGCCACAGACAGGGAGCTGACACCAGGAGCCACAGACAGGGGGCTGACACTTGGAGCCACAGACAGGGAGCTGACACCAGGAGCCACAGACAGGGTGCTGACACCAGGAGCCACAGACAGGGGGCTGACACCTGGAGCCACAGACAGGGGGCTGACACTTGGAGCCACAGACAGGGGCTGACACCAGGAGCCACAGACAGGGGGCTGACACCAGGAGCCACAGGCAGGGTGCTGACACCAGGAGACACAGACAGGGTGCTGACACCAGGAGCCACAGACAGGGTGCTGACACCAGGAGCCACAGACAGGCTGCTGACACCAGGAGCCAGAGACGGGGCTGACACCAGGAGCCACAGACAGGGAGCTGACACCAGGAGCCACAGACAGGGTGCTGACACCAGGAGCCACAGACAGGGTGCTGACACCAGGAGCCACAGACAGGGTGCTGACACCAGGAGCCACAGACAGGGTGCTGACACCAGGAGCCACAGACAGGGTGCTGACACCAGGAGACACAGACAGGGTGCTGACACCAGAAGCCACAGACAGGGTGCTGACACCAGGAGCCACAGACAGGGGGCTGACACCAGGAGCCACAGACGGGGCTGACACCAGGAGCCACAGACAGGGGGTGCTGACACCAGGAGCCACAGACAGGGGGCTGACACCAGGAGCCACAGACAGAGGTGCTGACACCAGGAGCCACAGACAGGGTGCTGACACCAGGAGCCACAGACAGGGTGCTGACACCAGGAGCCACAGACAGGGTGCTGACACCAGGAGCTACAGACAGGGTGCTGACATCAGGAGCCACAGACAGGGTGCTGACACCAGGAGCCACAGACAGGGTGCTGACACCAGGAGCCACAGACAGGGGGCTGACACCAGGAGCCACAGACGGGGCTGACACCAGGAGCCACAGACAGGGGGTGCTGACACCAGGAGCCACAGACAGAGGTGCTGACACCAGGAGCCACAGACAGGGTGCTGACACCAGGAGCCACAGACAGGGTGCTGACACCAGGAGCCACAGACAGCTAGGGTGCTGACACCAGGAGCCACAGACAGGGTGCTGACACCAGGAGCTACAGACAGGGTGCTGACACCAGGAGCCACAGACAGGGTGCTGACACCAGGAGCCACAGACAGGGTGCTGACACCAGGAGCCACAGACAGGGTGCTGACACCAGGAGCCACAGACAGGGTGCTGACACCAGGAGCCACAGACAGGGTGCTGACACCAGGAGCCACAGACAGGGTGCTGACACCAGGAGCCACAGACAGAGGTGCTGACACCAGGAGCCACAGACAGGGTGCTGACACCAGGAGCCACAGACAGGGTGCTGACACCAGGAGCCACAGACAGGGTGCTGACACCAGGAGCCACAGACAGGGTGCTGACACCAGGAGCCACAGACAGGGTGCTGACACCAGGAGCCACAGACAGGGGGCTGACACCAGGAGCCACAGACAGAGGTGCTGACACCAGGAGCCACAGACAGGGTGCTGACACCAGGAGCCACAGACAGGGTGCTGACGCTTCCCTCCCTGGCGGACCGCGCAGAGGGAATGTCAATATGCAAATTACCAGACATGACCCAACCCTTTACTGAGTTTACTGCCTCACCGGGACAGACTCCATCCCCTCTGCTGCCTCCTGCCATTCCTCATACCCCCAGTTCTCTCCCCATTTCCATCTTCCCCTCTGCCTGCACCCATATCCATGTCCCCCATGTTTACCCATTCCTGTGTAACCTGCCAGTCCTATTTATGTCTCTCTCTCTCTCTCTCTCTCTCTCTCTCTCTCTCTCTCTCTCTCTCTCTCTCTCTCTCTCTCTCTCTCTCTCTCTCTCTCTCTCTCTCTCTCTTTATATTCACCTTTGTCGCCGTGTTCCCCTCCTCTGTGATAAGTGCCTTGGCATTATTCCTCTCTGTTCCTGACATATTCAGTTTATCATTTCCTTCCCTTCTCCTTGATCGCACCCCTACGGCCCCAGCACGCTTCCCCTTCCCTTTCTTCCGGCCTCTACTGTCCTCATTTCTTCCCTTCGCATCCCTTCCTTTCATCTCCCACACTGCCCCTTCCCTCTCACGCACATCTTATCTTTCTCTCTGCTTGTATGGAGCCTCTTTTAGGCGCCATTATCTCACGTTCCGGTTTTCTCCTCACCTGAGGTTCTTGGGGTCTAACTCCTCCTCCTCCCACGCCGGCTCTTAATAGTCAGTACCCTGATGACCCTTATCTATCCCCTTCTTTCGAAGCCTTGTATCGTCCTCCTTGTCCCTCATGACCCATCCTTCTACCCTCTTCCTCTCATGTCTCTACTCAATGGCCCTGTGCTCTCTCTCTCTCTCTCTCCCCTTGGGTGTTCCCCTCTGTTACATAGTCCGCCTTCCCTCGCGGCACTCCCCCCTCATCCTCGGCACCTCCCCGGGTACAGGGCACGTGCCCCCAGACTAGACACCACCAGGGGGTGAAGATAGCACCCCGGGCTTGTCTAGGGCTAGGCTCTACCCAGGCCTCTTGGAGTCATCTTGACAGAAAATGAAACAAAGTGTAATTATTTTGCATGGCCAAAGTGGACTTTCTCCCAATCCAACTTGGGTTCCAGAAGCCAAAGGTCTGTTTCCTAGATATTTTTAAAAATAAATTGACATAAAGTTATGAGAAAAATGAATACATAGTGATGTTCTTCTGATGTACAGAAAACTTAATGCTTCCCTTAGTCTGTTGTTCTTGAACCTCATCTTTCCTTGCCTGGGATTTTGATTATCTAATGTGAAGGTGCTTATGAGTGTACTCACCTAGTTGTGCTTGCAGGGGTTGAGCTCTGGCTTTTTGGTCCCTCCTCTCAACTGTCAATCAACTGATGTACAGATTACTGGGCTCTATCATATCTACACTTGAAACTGTGTATGGAGTCAGCCTCCACCACATCACTGCCTAATGCATTCCACTTGTTAACTACTCTGACACTGAAAAAGTTCTTTCTAATGTCTCTGTGGCTCATTCGGGTACCCAGTTTCTACATGTGTCCCCTTGTTCGTGCAAAGGTCATTGTTGAGGTCAACAACAACAGTGGTCAACAACTGCGTGCGTGAGCAAAGGTGGTAGTGGAGTTGTATTGGTTGGGTGGAAAGAGGAGTGTATTGGGTGTGTATTAGTGCAGGGGATGAGAATAGGGGTTTCAGTGGAGTAGGAAGGGTGGGGAGAGGGGTGGAAAGAGGAGTGTATTGGGTGTGTATTAGTGCAGGGGATGAGAATAGGGGTTTCAGTGGAGTAGGAAGGGTGGGGAGAGGGGTGGAAAGAGGAGTGTATTGGGTGTGTATTAGTGCAGGGGATGAGAATAGGGGTTTCAGTGGAGTAGGAAGGGTGGGGAGAGGGGGATAAATTTAGTTGTAGACTGGTGTAGGGGGGAGGGGTGTAGAGAGAAGTAAGGGTGGAGGGGATGTATATTGATCAGGGTGGGTTGGGGCAGGGTGGAGGAGGCTGGTCGGGCTGATACAAGTGTTCTGGAGTACCGTGTCTTCATGTGTGTTCTAATATGTGTCTTCTCTCTGTCCTACCTGTTATCCCCATGACATCTCTGGGGTGATAACACTCTCTACTCTTCCCTACATGGGCAAGTACCCCCTCTACTCTTCCCTACATGGGCAAGTACCCCCTCTACTCTACCCTACATGGGCAAGTACCCCCTCTACTATACCCTACATGGGCAAGTACCCCCTCTACTCTTCCCTACATGGGCAAGTACCCCCTCTACTCTTCCCTACATGGGCAAGTACCCCCTCTACTCTGCCCTACATGGGCAAGTACTCCCTCTACTATGCTTGACTCATCAGTCTCGTGCATGAACATGTGTTCAATAGTTGTTCGTGTTTTTATTTTATCTTCATTCCATGCATCATCTGGTGTGTGCGTGTGTGTGTGTGCGCGTGTGTGTGTGTGTGTGTGTGTGTGCGTGTGTGTGTGTGTGTATGTGTGTGTGTGTGTGTGTGAGCAGTACAGTGGACAGGGATTACTCTACCCCCTCTTCTGTCGTCTACAGACAGACTCATAGACCAGATACCAACAAAAGTCACACACATATATATATATATCCCTTCACTTTAACCGTCCAGCCAGAAAAGTTGGTCGCGGGGAGGCAAAAAAGATGACACAGTAGAGGAGAGATTGTTCTATCAACGCTCGTAGTAAAACAAGGAAATAAGATTGAAGGAGCCAGATAAACATCTTTAAATACGACCATCTTTGTCAAACTGTCGCTCAAGCGGCTGTTTTAGCCGCGTAAGAGGCCATAGTCCGCCAGCCAATAGCCATGGACATAGACAGCTTAAGATGGGTATAAGACGCCTAGGGTGAGTAACAGGCACGACTGTCTCCTGATGGGCTTGGGAAAGCCCTTCCTCCAGTCTCCTGATGGGCTTGTAAAAATCCTTCCTCCTGTCTCCTGATGGGCTTGGGAAAGCCCTTCCTCCTGTCTCCTGATGGGCTTGGGAAACCCCTTCCTCCTGTCTCCTGATGGGCTTGGGAAAGCCCTTCCTCCTGTCTCCTGATGGGCTTGGGAAAGCCCTTCCTCCTGTCTCCTGATGGGCTTGGGAAAGCCCTTCCTCCTGTCTCCTGATGGGCTTGGGAAAGCCCTTCCTCCTGTCTCCTGATGGGCTTGGGAAAGCCCTTCCTCCTGTCTCCTGATGGGCTTGGGAAAGCCCTTCCTCCTGTCTCCTGATGGGCTTGGGAAAGCCCTTCCTCCTGTCTCCTGATGGGCTTGGGAAAGCCCTTCCTCCTGTCTCCTGATGGGCTTGGGAAAGCCCTTCCTCCTGTCTTGAGCTGGAGCTGGAAAATAGTAGAACCTCGTCATGACGATGGCGGCTGTATAATTTGAACGTCAATGAAGTTAAAGTACACACCCACATACCCACATACCCACATACCCACACACACACACCATCAGCATACCCCGCCCTGTCCACCCTGATGGGTACCCAGAAGGGAACCTTGGACCCCAAAGGTTCCCTTCTCTGGGGCCCCAAAGGTGCCGGGGTCCCGCCTTAACATGGCGGGATTAATCCCCCCTGACCCAGAAATACCTTCCCGGGAATAATTAAACACCCAAGTACTTCTCTCACACGCCAAACCCTTTATATAAATTCCACATAAATTAATATTGCCATTATTAAACCGGAGAAACGCCAGATCTCGCCCAGTAGATGGTGAGGGGGGGGGGGATGGTGGGGGTGGATGGTGAGGGGGGGTGGTGGGGCAGTTGTGAAATGGGGTGGTGAGGGGGAAATGGTGGGGGAGAGGTGGTGAGGGGAATGATGAAGGGGATTATGGGGGATAGTGAGAAGGGATGGTGAGGGGAGATGGTAATAGTGAAGTGGGAGGGTAATGGTGAGGGGGGAGGATGATGGTAATGGTGAGCTCAGAGCTCAGACTGGTTGGTTCAACGACGGCCTCGCATCTTACAGGTCTTCGTTCGATCCCCGATGGTCCAAATGCATGGGCACAATTTCTTTTTTGCCTATCCCAGCTCCTTGTCCACAAATCCCTTCCAAGTGCCATGTAGTCGAACTGACTTAGCGCTTTCTCCTCATATTTGGCAGCTCAATCCAGGCTGACACACAGTCAAAAAATAGGCCTTAGGCCTCGGTACAAGCCTACAAACAGCCGGGTGAGACAAGAAATATGAACACATCACTGACTACTTCAATCAGCCTTGAGTGTGAAGCCTTGTGCTTCTTTATGACGTGCTCAGCCAGAGGGAAAGGTCTTGCAGTATGCTCAACACTCTGTACCCTTATGGAATCACTCTGGACTTATCTGAGCTCAACCCGTTCTCGCACTTTCTTACAGTCAATATTGACTTATTAAATACGTGCATATGAGACATACGAAGCAATAAGATGCTTATCTTAACATACTAAGAAGGTTAGGTAAGGTCGGTGTTTTCTATGAAGCTTTTCAAGGTAAACTAGTATGTTTAGTATGTCACATATGCACGTATTTAATAAGTCAATATTGACTTTACGAAAGTGCGAGAACGGTTTGCTGAGCTCAGGAATCAACCTAGACAGGGATTTCTGTCGACAATTAGTTCGGCGTGGAAATTTGTTTAAATTTGGCCGGTTCAAATAGGCAGCAAAGGAGATCAATGAGTTGTTAGAAAATGGGTAAATTCAACTTAATGTAAAGTCAAGATCTTTCGTTAACTAAAAATTTAGTTTTGCTAATCTGCATACATGGCAGCCATTATGGCAGCCATTATAACATTATGGCAGCCATTATAACATTATGGCAGCCATTATAACATTATGGCAGTCATTATAACATTGTGGCAGCCATTATAACATTATGGCTGCCATTATAACATTATGGCAGCCATTATAACATTATGGCAGTCATTTTAACATTATGGCAACCATTATAACATTATGGCAGCTATTATAACATCATGGCAGCCATTATAACATTATGGCAGCCATTATAACATTATGGCAGTCATTATAACATTATGGCAACCATTATAACATTATGGCAGCCATTATAACATTGTGGCAGCCATTATAACATTATGGCAGCTATTATAACATCATGGCAGCCATTATGGCATTATGGCAACCATTATAACATTATGGCAGCCGTTATAACTGGCTGCCATAATGACACTAAAGCCATTATTAGTGTCAATAATTACTGGTGACAAATGCCACCAAACAAGGGGTCAAGGTTCAACAAACAACCTTAACCTCGTAACGACTGAATGTCAAATCATCAATATATTAGACTTGGAATCGTCACTCAACAAAGTGTTGTATCGACTGACTCTTCAGTTGCTGTGGGAGAGGAACACACGGGGGATCTGGAACACATCAATCTATGTTGACTCCTGCAACACAGCCTGGGGTCATAGCGCCGACAGTTATGCATGACTACACATGGAAACACCTGAAGAAAAACCTGAAGAAACACCTGGTACGAGAAAAGGCCAATGGACAACTAGCATCACTATTTTCCACGGAAAATCGAAAACCTGCAGCTTCTTAATCCCTCGGGGCAAGGCAAGTAGAACTCGTCTCCTCTTGATAAGTCTGGAGGCTTGCAATATTGCATAGCAATGAGTCGGGGAACATGACGTTGCATACACGCAAGCTGACTGAAGCGTAAGAGGTGGGACCCAAGAGCTGAAATTCATAAACTCAACCACCCTCCCGGCTGTAAATACATGTGAGGGAATGCAAACACACACGCTTTCACAGACACGCACACGTACTCACAAACACGTACACAGACCCGTACACACACACACACACACACACACACACACACACACACACACACACACACACACACACACACACAACACACACACACTATGGGGTCTCGTAGCCTGGTGGATAGCGCGCAGGACTCGTAATTCTGTGGCGCGGGTTCGATTCCCGCACGAGGCAGAAACAAATGGGCAAAGTTTCTTTCACCCTAAGTGCCCCTGTTACCTAGCAGTAAATAGGTACCTGGGAGTTAGTCAGCTGTCACGGGCTGCTTCCTGGGGTGTGTGTGTGTGGTGTGGAAAAGAGAGAGAGAGAAAAAAAAAAAAAAAAAAGTAGTTAGTAAACAGTTGATTGACAGTTGAGAGGCGGGCCGAAAGAGCAAAGCTCAACCCCCGCAAAAACACAACTATTAAAACACACACACACACACACACACACACACACACACACACACACACACACACACACACACACACACACACACACACACACACACACACACACACAACAAATCACTGGGGCTCACCGTTTAGGTGAAGACGGGGGACCAGATAACACTTATGTTTTTCCCTTAAAACAACTAATTACTTCCGGCAACCCCCCTTGGGTCCGCCAGGTACGCCCACACCTTTAAACAGGGTGAGGAGACGAGGATGGAAGAGGAGGGATGGGATGGGAAAGGGGGGTAAAAAGGATTTGTTTTATTAGAGGTAATGGAAGGGGTGGAATTACGTCACTACGGTCCTAAATACTACACCCACTTTGCCTCTTTCCCATTGGCGGGAAAGGGGGGAGAAGGCAAGAGTGAAGGGGGAATAGTGAGTGAGGGGTGAGTAAATGCTTGAGGAGAGGGACTGTGAGGGGGGTGAGTGTAACAAGCTAATTACACAACTATGTAATGAGCCTCAAGATAGTTCCCAACCAAGGGTACTTCCTTAAGGAAATAAACAACGGATATTTTCCCGCGAAAGTACAAATTGGTGAGTAATAATGGAAAATGAGTGAGGGGTAATGAGTGAGGGGTAATGAGTGAGGGGTAATGAGTGAGGGTAATGAGTGGAAATTCTCTGTAGCACAGTTCATATGCTTAAAAAATGCATCACTCTTCATGATGCATTGAAGAGTGATTCATGTCCCTAATGTCTCTTCATGTCCCTAAATTGGAAAGCCAATCTCAATCTCACATTGCTTCCCTGTCTGTTTCTCTCCTCATGCTTAAACATTTGTTTATTTTGGTTCGTTCTGCTCTTTTCTCTGTTCTCCTATTTTCCATTCTTTTTCTACATATGGCTTTATTTTCCTCGGTATTGTTTATTGGTCCCTAGAATGTCCTGGCTTGATGCCCTCTGATGGAGAATGTTCCTGTCTTCTCCTTATTTTATGTTGTTCAGTATATGTCCTGATTTGTTATTTCTGTTCTCTGTGTTTGTGTCTCTGCTGCTCTAGCACAGACGTGTAGTGTACATGTACAGTGTTATGTAGATATATGCATGTTCTCCTCTCTATAGGCAAGGTCGGAGATCGCTTACACCACAGAATGGGTACAAATCGTTTTACAATGACAAATTATAATTCTACCCAACTTATAACTTTGTTTTCGTCTGTCCTATATTGTGTGTGTGTGTGTACTCACTTATTTGCACTCACCTATTTGTGCTTGCGGGGGTTGAGCTTTGGCTCTTTGGTCCCGCCTCTCAACTGTCAATCAATTGGTGTACAGATTCCTGAGCCTACTGGGCTCTATCATATCTACATTTAAAACTGTGTATGGAGTCAGCCTCCACCACATCACTGCCTAATGCATTCCATCCGTTAACTACTCTGACACTGAAAAAGTTCCTTCTAACGCCTCTGTGGCTCATGTAGGCACTCAGTTTCCACCTGTGTCCCCTTGTTCGCGTCCCACCAGTGTTGAATAGTTCATTCACTCTGTCTAGGTCATCTTGTAGCCTCCTACTATCATCCTCTGTTTCAATCCTCCTCATAATTTTTGCATCATCAGCAAACATTGAGAGAAACGATTCTATACCCTCTGGGAGATCATTTACATATATCAGAAACAGTATAGGTCCAAGGACTGACTCCTGCGGGACTCCAATTGTAACGTCTCGCCAATCTGAGACCTCACCCCTCACAGTGACTCGTTGTCTCCTGTTGCTTAGGTACTCCTTTATCCAATGGAGTACCTTTCACTCCAGCCTGCATCTCCAGCTTCTTCACTAGCCTCGTGTGTGTGTATTTTTGTGTGTGTACGCGCGCGCGCGCGTACTTTCACCTAAATATGCCTCCACACCATCCTCACCCTGCCCCTCCCCCACACACACACCATCCTCACCCTGCCCCCCCCCCCCCACACACACCATCCTCACCCTGAACACCATCCTCACCCTGCCTCTGCCACTATTAGCATATCAGAGTCATGGATAAAAAACTAATAGCATTTTATTCACTCATAAGAGGATTTTTTTCAGGAACATTTTATTGTCTTGAAGATATCTCCTTAGTTGCTATCTTGGGCGATATTCTCCCAGGGCAGTGACTCCTGGGGTAGTGGTCTCCCAGGGCAGTGACTCCTGGGGTAGTGGTCTCCCAGGGCAGTGACTCCTGGGGTAGTGGTCTCCCAGGGCAGTGACTCCTGGGGTAGTGGTCTCCCAGGGCAGTGACTCCGGGGGTAGTGGTCTCCCAGGGCAGTGACTCCTGGGGTAGTGGTCTCCCAGGGCAGTGACTCCTGGGGTACTGGTCTCCCAGGGCAGTGACTCCTGGGGTAGTGGTCTCCCAGGGCAGTGACTCCTGGGGTACTGGTCTCCCAGGGCAGTGACTCCTGGGGTAGTGGTCTCCCAGGGCAGTGACTCCTGGGGTAGTGGTCTCCCAGGGCAGTAACTCCTGGGGTAGTGGTCTCCCAGGGCAGTGACTCCTGGGGTAGTGGTCTCCCAGGGCAGTGACTCCTGGGGTAGTGGTCTCCCAGGGCAGTGACTCCTGGGGTAGTGGTCTCCCAGGGCAGTGACTCCTGGGGTAGTGGTCTCCCAGGGCAGTGACTCCTGGGGTAGTGGTCTCCCAGGGCAGTGACTCCTGGGGTACTGGTCTCCCAGGGCAGTGACTCCTGGGGTAGTGGTCTCCCAGGGCAGTGACTCCTGGGGTAGTGGTCTCCCAGGGCAGTGACTCCTGGGGTACTGGTCTCCCAGGGCAGTGACTCTTAGGGTAGTGATATCTCCCAGGGCAGTTAATTCCGTTGAAGATAACTTAGGACCAAACAATTGATAACGGAACGCCAAAGCGGTTATCGACTGTGTAATTTAAATAAAAACTTGATAACGGATCTTCGTGGCAATGCTTTTTTTTAACCTTGCTTGGACGTTTTGATAACGTCTTCGTGAACAATGGTTTCCATGGTAATGGAACATTTTTGGAACAATGGATCACGGCACAATAGTCTCCTTAACAAAAGTTCCAGAGCCAATACTTTTTTTTTTAAGCTGCGCGTGAGTGACGGAACTGTTTGTGCTGGCTTTGGGTACAGTTTTTTGTCTTTGAAGTCCATCTTCCAGAGCGGTATTGGATGTAGTAAAGTTTTCCGGTTATATAGTAGGCAACTTTATTTATTTAAAGTATTTTTTTAAGTGCTGTATATATTATATTTATTGATTTGATTATTGTTATTTGTTTTTGAGTCTGTCTGTCTGTCTGTCTGTCTCTCTCTCTCTCTCTCTGTCTCTCTCTCTCTCTCTCTCTCTCTCTCTCTCTCTCTCTCTCTCTCTCTCTCCTCTCTCTCTCTCTCTCTCTCTCTCTCTCTCTCTCTCTCTCTCTGTCTCTCTCTCTCTCTCTCTCTCTCTCTCTCTCTCTCTCTCTCTCTCTCTCTCTCTCTCTCTCTCTCTCTCTCTCTCTCTCTCTCTCTCTCTCTCTCTCTGTATAGTGTCAACGCTTCTTATGTCGTGAGATAGGGTGATGTATCCGGGATTCACTGTATAAGTCGAGGGAGAGGAATTCTGACAAAATGCCGGGTAGTCTATTGCAAATATCTCGAGTGAGCCCAAGCGTGTTGTTCCTCCTCTGCCCCTTGTTCATGGTGGGTGTTCCTCCTCCTGCCCTCACCTACGGTTACTTGCTAGGGTCTAGCTCCCTGGCCCCGCCTCTCCTGGGGAGGGGGCCAGCATTCATGTTTCTCGTTGTGTTTCTGTTTCAAGTTGGTTATTGTGTTTGGTCTCGTGTATCGTTATGTCTTGTAGCTTGTTTGGTCTCGTGTTTGAGTCATGGTCAATATGTTTTTTCCCTGGTGTCTCTAGCATCCACCCGTGTCCTCTGGTCCTGCCTCATCTGTGCCTCCAGCATCCACCCGTGTTCTCTGGTCCTACCTCATCTGTGTCTCCAGCATCCACCCGTGTTCTCTGGTCCTGCCTCATCTGTGTCTCCAGCATCCACCCGTGTTCTCTGGTCCTGCCTCATCTGTGCCTCCAGCATCCACCCGTGTTCTCTGGTCCTACCTCATCTGTGTCCTCCAGCATCCACCCGTGTCCTCTGGTCCTGCCTCATCTGTGTCTCCAGCATCCACCCGTGTCCTCTGGTCCTGCCTCATCTGTGTCTCCAGCATCCACCTGTGTCCTCTGGTCCTGGCCTCATCTGTGTCTCTAGCATCCACCCGTGTCCTCTGGTCCTGCCTCATTTGTGTCTCCAGCATCCACCCGTGTCCTCTGGTCCTGCCTCATCTGTGTCTCCAGCATCCACCCCGTGTCCTCTGGTCCTGCCTCATTTGTGTCTCCAGCATCCACCCGTGTCCTCTGGTCCTGCCTCATCTGTGTCTCCAGCATCCACCCGTGTCCTCTGGTCCTGCCTCATCTGTGTCTCTAGCATCCACCCGTGTCCTCTGGTCCCTGCCTCATCTGTGTCTCTAGCATCTACCAGTGTCCTCTGGTCCTGCCTCATCTGTGTCTCTAGCATCCACCCGTGTCCTCTGGTCCTGCCTCATCTGTGTCTCCAGCTTCCACCCGTGTCCTCTGGTCCTGCCTCATCTGTGTCTCTAGCATCCACCCGTGTCCTCTGGTCCTGCCTCATCTGTGTCTCCAGCATCCACCCGTGTCCTCTGGTCCTGCCTCATCTGTGTCTCTAGCATCCACCCGTGTCCTCTGGTCCTGCCTCATCTGTGTCTCTAGCATCCACCCGTGTCCTCTGGTCCTGCCTCATCTGTGTCTCAGCATCCACCCGTGTCCTCTGGTCCTGCCTCATCTGTGTCTCTAGCATCCACCCGTGTCCTCTGGTCCTGCCTCATCTGTGTCTCCAGCATCCACCCGTGTCCTCTGGTCCTGCCTCATTTGTGTCTCTAGCATCCACCCGTGTCCTCTGGTCCTGCCTCATCTGTGTCTCCAGCATCCACCCGTGTCCTCTGGTCCTGCCTCATCTGTGTCTCTAGCATCCACCCGTGTCCTCTGGTCCTGCCTCATCTGTGTCTCCAGCATCCACCCGTGTCCTCTGGTCCTGCCTCATCTGTGTCTCCAGCATCCACCCATGTCCTCTGGTCCTGCCTCATCTGTGCCTCCAGCATCCACCCGTGTCCTCTGGTCCTGCCTCATCTGTGTCTCTAGCATCCACCCGTGTCCTCTGGTCCTGCCTCATCTGTGTCACTAGCTTCCACCCGTGTCCTCTGGTCCTGCCTCATCTGTGTCTCCAGCATCCACCCGTGTCCTCTGGACCTGCCTCATCTGTGTCTCCAGCATCCACCCGTGTCCTCTGGTCCTGCCTCATCTGTGTCTCCAGCTTCCACCCGTGTCCTCTGGTCCTGCTTCATCTGTGTCTCTACCCGTGTCCTCTGGTCCTGCCTCATCTGTGTCTCTACCCGTGTCGTCTGGTCCTGCCTCATCTGTGTCTCCAGCATCCACCGTGTCCTCTGGTCCTGCCTCATCTGTGTCTCCAGCATCCACCCGTGTCCTCTGGTCCTGCTTCATCTGTGTCTCTACCCGTGTCCTCTGGTCCTGCCTCATCTGTGTCTCTACCCGTGTCCTCTGGTCCTGCCTCATCTGTGTCTCCAGCATCCACCCGTGTCCTCTGGTCCTGCCTCATCTGTGTCTCCAGCTTCCACCCGTGTCCTCTGGACCTGCCTCATCTGTGTCTCCAGCTTCCACCCGTGTCCTCTGGTCCTGCCTCATCTGTGTCTCCAGCATCCACCCGTGTCCTCTGGCCCTGCCTCATCTGTGTCTCCAGCATCCACCCGTGTCCTCTGGTCCTGCCTCATCTGTGTCTCCAGCTTCCACCCGTGTCCTCTGGACCTGCCTCATCTGTGTCTCCAGCTTCCACCCGTGTCCTCTGGTCCTGCCTCATCTGTGTCTCCAGCATCCACCCGTGTCCTCTGGTCCTGCCTCATCTGTGTCTCTAGCATCCACCCGTGTCCTCTGGTCCTGCCTCATCTGTGTCTCCAGCTTCCACCCGTGTCCTCTGGACCTGCCTCATCTGTGTCTCCAGCTTCCACCCGTGTCCTCTGGTCCTGCCTCATCTGTGTCTCCAGCATCCACCCGTGTCCTCTGGTCCTGCCTCATCTGTGTCTCTAGCATCCACCCGTGTCCTCTGGTCCTGCCTCGTCTGTGTCTCCAGCATCCACCCGTGTCCTCTGGTCCTGCCTCAGCTGTGTCTCCAGCATCCACCCGTGTCCTCTGGTCCTGCCTCAGCTGTGTCTCTAGCATCCACCCGTGTCCTCTGGTCCTGCCTCATCTGTGTCTCCAGCTTCCACCTGTGTCCTCTGGTCCTGCCTCATCTGTGTCTCCAGCTTCCACCCGTGTCCTCTGGACCTGCCTCATCTGTGTCTCCAGCTTCCACCCGTGTCCTCTGGTCCTGCCTCATCTGTGTCTCCAGCATCCACCCGTGTCCTCTGGTCCTGCCTCATCTGTGTCTCTAGCATCCACCCGTGTCCTCTGGTCCTGCTTCATCTGTGTCTCTACCCGTGTCCTCTGGTCCTGCCTCATCTGTGTCTCTACCTGTGTCCTCTGGCCCTGCCTCATCTGTGTCTCCAGCATCCACCCGTGTCCTCTGGACCTGCCTCATCTGTATCTCCAGCTTCCACCCGTGTCCTCTGGTCCTGCCTCATCTGTGCCTCCAGCATCCACGTGCCTCTGGTCCTGCCTCATCTGTGTCTCCAGCATCCACCCGTGTCCTCTGGTCCCGCCTCATCTGTGTCTCCAGCATCTACCCGTGTCCTCTGGTCCTGCCTCATCTGTGTCTCCAGCATCCACCCGTGTCCTCTGGCCCTGCCTCATCTGTGTCTCCAGCATCCACCCGTGTCCTCTGGTCCTGCCTCAGCTGTGTCTCCAGCATCCACCCGTGTCCTCTGGACCTTCCACTTCTAATTTTGAACATCGCTTCCTTGTTCACCCTCTCAGTTTCCTTTAATACCTTGATCTTTGTTATCTTATCTCCCGTGATTCGCCTTTCCTCCACCGTAGGGAGTTTGATCTTGCTCAGCCTTTCACTGTAGGTCAGTTCCCTCACCTCTGGTCGCGTACCTTTTCTTGTTTGGATTCCATGCCGGTGGTACTTACACAAGAATTGGTCTTACAGTGTTATAAGTTTGTGAAGGCTTCTGAGCCTCCTGAAGGCTATCTTGATCTGGTTATCCTGAAGGCTATCCTGATCTGGTTATCCTGAAGGCTATCCTGATCTGGTTATCCTGAAGGCTATCCTGATCTGGTTATCCTGAAGGCTATCCTGATCTGGTTATCTTGAAGGCTATCCTGATCTGGTTATCCTGAAGGCTATCCTGATCTGGTTATCCTGAAGGCTATCCTGATCTGGTTATCCTGAAGGCTATCCTGATCTGGTTATCCTGAAGGCTATCCTGATCTGGTTATCCTGAAGGCTATCCTGATCTGGTTATCCTGAAGGCTATCCTGATCTGGTTATCCTGAAGGCTATCCTGATCTGGCTATCCTGATAGCCTTGAGGAGCCGTCAGTTGGTATGTGTGTTGTAGACATTATTTACTCCCAGATCTTTCTCTTTCCCTGTTTTGGGGGAGCTGCCCCCCCCCCCTCCTCCTCCTCCTCCTCAGAGAAATTAGTTACACAGAGAAATCACGTTAGGCAGCGTCTGGGATGCTCTCGGATGTGGGTTCGAATCCTCGTCACGGCCCTTGTGGATTTGTTCACGTTAGTGTGATTTCTGTGTGTAGCTAATTACACAGTAGTTAGGAAGTGATTACCTCCAGGGATGCCTCCAAGTTGAGAACTGGTTGAGCCATAATATAGACGTGTTCTGTGAACTGAGCTCCATGGGTTAGAGTCGTTGCTTGGGCGCTTATATGTCTGTGTACAGTTGCATTGTTAACGATTCTCGTTAGCCAAAACAGTTGCGTTGTTTACGGAATGTCGGGTCAAGAGAAGAGATTCTGGCCAACCTATTGTACCCAGCGCATGGGGCGGTCCCCTCGTTCCCATGCGGTCTGATTGGTCAACTGATTGGTCGGGTGTTGACGTGTAATTCTAACAATATCCTCAAGTCTCTAATTGATCACGGTATCTCTTGTTCCAGGGCCGTCGTTCGATTCACGACAGGGAAATCTGGATGATAGAGCGACAGTCTCGCTTCATGCATGGGGGGGGGGTAGGACCCCTAGTGACCCTTACTACACGCTTCCTGTCCCCAAGGACGACAGATATGACAAATATGACACCATATGACAAATGACAAAATATGACACCATATGCAGGCGATGAGTCACAATAACGTGGCTGAAGTATGTTGGCCAGACCACACACTAGAAGTTGAAGGGACGACGACGTTTCGGTCCGTTCTGGACCATTCTCAAATCGACTTGAGAATGGTCCAGGACGGACCGAAACGTCGTCGTCCCTTCAACTTCTAGTGTGTGGTCTGGTCAATATAACACCATATGACACCATAACACAATTATAATTTTCATATCGACTAAACTCAATTTTCCTGAAGTTTGAAGTATGGTTATCTTGAGATGATTTCGGGGCTTTAGTGTCCACGCGGCCCGGTCCTCGACCAGGCCTCCACCCCCAGGAAGCAGCCCGTGACAGCTGACTAACACCCAGGTACCTATTTTACTGCTAGGTAACAGGGGCATAGGGTGAAAGAAACTCTGCCCGTTGTTTCTCGCCGGCGCCCGGGATCGACCCCGGGACCACAGGATCACAAGTCCAGCGTGCTGTCCGCTCGGCCGACCGGCTATGGTGGAAATACAATGAAAACTTCAGACTAGATAATAGAAGTATCGCACACTGTCCTCTCGTATTCCCACTACGTACAAAATCCAACTGTTTAGCCTATCCAGAAACGTACGCACCCAGACAACCCACCTAACCTATCGAAGCCGACACATTGAGAGCGTATATTTTGCTGTTTTCATTTCATTTCCATAAATCGCATTTTTAAACGACTTGGTCGACTCCGTAAAAAATGTGATGCATTTGTTTTCTGGTCCTATTTAATACTGCGCATGGTGTGTGTTTTTTCTACAAAAATTATTTCTGTGATAAGTTAAAAAAAAAAGCCTATTTAAATAATTTTTAAATCATACTTATTACAGCGCTTACAAGTATGTTCAGTTAGGAGACGATGTATATATATATATACACACACAGTTTAAGCGTGTATATGTCTGGTGTATATTAATGAAAGCACCAGAAGAAATTACTTAATTATTGTTGCTTAAAGAATATTAGACTTACAGTCGTTTGCAGACTTCTTCGGTAGTTATATAATTCCTTTTATGTCATGAGTTAATGCACGAGACTGGACATGGGAACAGCCTCGTTCAGCAGGTTAATGACCTTAATTGATGGTTCGGCTCCCTCGCAAACTGTTCCAGAGAATGCGCACAACTTTGCCAGCAAATATTCAAGAATTCTGTTAGTAATGAACTGTTTCCCTAAGCTGTAGTGGGTGGAGGTGTCATACAACTCGCAGACGTGTCTGGAAGTTCGTACAACGCGCAGACGTGTTGGTGGACGTGTCATACAACGCGCAAACGTGTGTGGAGGTTCGTACAACGCGCAGACATGTGTGGAGGTGTCATACAACGCGCAGACATGTCTGGAGGTGTCATACAACGCGCAGACATGTCTGGAGGTGTCATACAACGCGCAGACATGTGTGGAGGTGTCA
Organism: Procambarus clarkii; assembly: GCF_040958095.1. Classification (NCBI taxonomy): domain Eukaryota; kingdom Metazoa; phylum Arthropoda; class Malacostraca; order Decapoda; family Cambaridae; genus Procambarus; species Procambarus clarkii. The sequence continues at coordinate 43,681,729 of NC_091153.1, read as the reverse complement.
TACAACGCGCAGACATGTCTGGAGGTGTCATACAACGCGCAGACATGTGTGGAGGTGTCATACAACGCGCAGACATGTGTGGAGGTGTCATACAACGCGCAGACATGTGTGGAGGTGTCATACAACGCGCAGACATGTGTGGAGGTGTCATACAACGCGCAGATGTGTGTGGAGGTGTCATACAACGCGCAGACGTGTGTGGAGGTGTCATACAACGCGCAGACGCACTGTCGGCTTTTGAAGGGGGGTTGACACCTATATAACTATACTCAGACACAAATAGGCTGTGGGTGGTAGTGGACCCCATACCCATCCTGTGGGTGGTAGTGGACCCCATACCCATCCTGTGGGTGGTAGTGGACCCCATACCCATCCTGTGGGTGGTAGTGGACCCCATACCCATCCTGTGGGTGGTAGTGGACCCCATACCCATCCTGTGGGTGGTAGTGGACCCCATACCCATCCTGTGGGTGGTAGTGGACCCCATACCCATCCTGTGGGCGGTAGTGGACCCCATACCCATCCTGTGGGCGGTAGTGGACCCCATACCCATCCTGTGGGCGGTAGTGGACCCCATACCCATCCTGTGGGTGGTAGTGGACCCCATACCCATCCTGTGTGGTAGTGGACCCCATACCCATCCTGTGGGCGGTAGTGGACCCCATACCCATCCTGTGGGCGGTAGTGGACCCCATACCCATCCTGTGGGCGGTAATGGACCCCATACCCATCCTGTGGGCGGTAGTGGACCCCATACCCATCCCCGTGGGTGGTAGTGGACCCCATACCCATCCTGTGGGTGGTAGTGGACCCCATACCCATCCTGTGGGTGGTAGTGGACCCCATACCCATCCTGTGGGTGGTAGTGGACCCCATACCCATCCTGTGGGTGGTAGTGGACCCCATACCCATCCTGTAGGCGGTAGTGGACCCCATACCCATCCTGTGGGTGGTAGTGGACCCCATACCCATCCTGTGGGTGGTAGTGGGCCCCATACCCATCCTGTGGGTGGTAGTGGACCCCATACCCATCCTGTGGGTGGTAGTGGACCCCATACCCATCCTGTGGGCGGTAGTGGACCCCATACCCATCCTGTGGGTGGTAGTGGACCCCATACCCATCCTGTGGGCGGTAGTGGACCCCATACCCATCCTGTGGGCGGTAGTGGACCCCATACCCATCCTGTGGGCGGTAGTGGACCCCATACCCATCCTGTGGGCGGTAGTGGACCCCATACCCATCCCCGTGGGTGGTAGTGGACCCCATACCCATCCTGTGGGTGGTAGTGGACCCCATACCCAT
>NC_091153.1:43648440-43679926 GCF_040958095.1 Procambarus clarkii | reverse complement strand
TGATGATGAAGATTAAACCACCCAAAAGGTGGCACGGGCATGAATAGCCCGTAAGTGGTGGCCCTTTTGAGCCATTACCAGTATCAATAGCTGATACTGGAGATCTGTGGAGGTGCGACTGCACCCTGCGTGACGGGAGATGTCTCCCGTGTCTAGGGAATAATAATATTCTGGGAAACCGGATCTAAGCTTAGCGATAGGGGGTTCTGAGTGTGTGACATCTCGCTGATGTGATCAGTATTCCTTCTGTGTCTCCTTCTTTTTCTTTATCATTCGAGAATTGTACAGCGCTAATTGTTAGGTTAGTTCCACGTATTGCATGGTACTTTGCTGCAGTTTTGTTATCAAGCTGTAGTTGTTGATGGTTCTGTTGCTGTAGTTGTTGGTTCTGTTGCTGTCGTGTTGATGGTTCTGTTGCTGTCGTTGTTGATGGTTCTGTTGCTGTAGTTGTTGGTGTTCTGTTGCTGTAGTTGTTGGTGGTTCTGTTGCTGTAGTTGTTGATGGTTCTGTTGCTGTAGTTGTTGATGGTTCTGTTGCTGTCGTTGTTGATTGTTCTGTTGCTGTAGTTGTTGGTGGTTCTGTTGCTGTCGCTGTTGGTTCTATAGCGTTAGTTGGTTAGATAGCTTAGGTTAGGTTTGAATTAATCATTGTTAGTTTTGCAGACGATGTCACAATAACGTGGCTGAAGACATGGTGACCAGACCACACACCAGAAGATGAGGAGGATTTTAAATATCAAATCTTTGGATGTTTCCCCAACATAGAACCTTTTACAGTCTGTACCAGAAATTTTGTAAATGACACAATTATCACTATGAGGACTGCTTTTAACTAATAGTTTTCCCAACAGTATTTTCGTAAATTAAATAATACATGAATATCAAAAAGTTACAAGATCTTGATAATATTTTCGAAACCAGAAAAATATGGTAAACATACATTTTTTGGGTGAATTTCTCACTGCATATATTACTATAATATGTACGACGTGCTTTGCTGCGGCAAACTTCCAAAAAAAGCTTAAGACCAATAGCATTAATATTCTTAAACTCTTCATCTAAGAATTCTGGACTAAGAACCCGAAGAGCTCTTAGATAATAGAAGAAAAAATGTATTGTTTCTCATTGTATTTATGCCATGAGAATAATGAACATAAGATAAATTAATCGTAGGCTTTCTGTAAACACTAAAATTTTGTGAAAAATCTTCACTGTGAATAAGTATATATAAAAATGGGAAACATTAATTAATTTCAGTCTCTATAGTAAATTTTAGAGGTGACTTAATCATTTAGTTTAGCAAAAAATTTGTTTCTCACCTCACCTGACCTCACCCTCATTCCTGCCTATATATCCACACCACTGAATTGCTCCTGTGCCAGGTAAGTCCACTACGGGCTCACTATAGCCCGTGCTACTTGCCCCGCTCCTGTGCCAGGTAAGTCCACTACGGGCTCACTATAGCCCGTGCTACTTGCCCCGCTCCTGTGCCAGGTAAGTCCACTACGGGCTCACCATAGCCCCAGCTACTTGCCCCGCTCCTGTGCCAGGTAAGTCCACTACGGGCTCACCATAGCCCGTGCTACTTGCCCCGCTCCTGTGCCAGGTAAGTCCACTACGGGCTCACCATAGCCCGTGCTACTTGCCCCGCTCCTGTGCCAGGTAAGTCCACTACGGGCTCACCATAGCCCGTGCTACTTGCCCCGCTCCTGTGCCAGGTAAGTCCACTACGGGCTCACCATAGCCCCAGCTACTTGCCCCGCTCCTGTGCCAGGTAAGTCCACTACGGGCTCACCATAGCCCGTGCTACTTGCCCCGCTCCTGTGCCAGGTAAGTCCACTACGGGCTCACCATAACCCGTGCTACTTGCCCCGCTCCTGTGCCAGGTAGGTCCACTACGGGCTCACCATAGCCCGTGCTACTTGCCCCGCTCCTGTGCCAGGTAAGTCCACCACGGGCTCACCATAGCCCGAGCTACTTGCCCCGCTCCTGTGCCAGGTAAGTCCACTACGGGCTCACCATAGCCCGTGCTACTTGCCCCGCTCCTGTGCCAGGTAAGTCCACCACGGGCTCACCATAGCCCGTGCTACTTGCCCCGCTCCTGTGCCAGGTAAGTCCACCACGGGCTCACCATAGCCCGTGCTACTTGGAACTTTTGTTCCCAGTAGCTGAATCAAAACAACAACATTGTAATATCCCAACTTTGGTTTCCCTTCAAAGCGCATAAATCCTAATCCTTTTTTGTAAATCCATCCTTCTGAAGATGTATTATTAAATACGAAAGTAATTTAGGACAGGAATTAATTAGAAATTAATTAGGACCGGAAATTCCTGTCCTAATTCTTCCTTCGTGGTTTGACATTGTCATATCTCTATATGACAATGCCATATCTATAAATGGCAGTGCCATATATAGATATGACATATATAGAAGCAGACGACATCTGAGACTTATTAGCAGGTTGAGAACACTTTATATTTTTCATAATGTGCTGTAATTCCCAATTGCTTCTTTGTGCTGTAGTTCCTTCTCCTTACATAAAACAAGGGCTTAAATATACATACATAAACTACACAGAATCAGAGGGATAAAGAGTGTGTCAAAATGGGTGAAGGAGCAGGAAATATGTGGGAAGCGAGCCTAGAGGCGAGGCCCAGGAGCTGAAATACCATCTTCTAATTCAAATATCTATGTTTCAAAAGGTGGATATAAATTTTGGAAGTCAATGTGCAATGTTGCTAAATAAATGATGCAAATAAATTGTGCAATAGTGCAACCCTTCCCTCGCTGCGATATACCACAGGGCCCCAAAACACACAGCAGGCACACGCTGTGGGCCCCGCCTTCCACAGACAAGGGGCTGACACCAGGAAGCACAGACAGGGTCCTGACACCAGGAGCCACAGACAGGGGGCTGACACCAGGAGCCACAGACAGGGGGCTGACACCAGGAGCCACAGACAGGGGGCTGACACCAGGAGCCACAGACAGGGTGCTGACACCAGGAGCCACAGACAGGGTGCTGACACCTGGAGCCACAGACAGAGGGCTGACACAGGAGCCACAGACAGGGGGCTGACACCAGGAGCCACAGACAGGGGGCTGACACCTGGAGCCACAGACAGGGGGCTGACACCAGGAGCCACAGACAGGGGGCTGACACTTGGAGCCACAGACAGGGAGCTGACACCTGGAGCAACAGACAGGGGGCTGACACCAGGAGCCACAGACACGGGGCTGACACCTGGAGCCACAGACAGGGGGCTGACACTTGGAGCCACAGACAGGGGCTGACACCAGGAGCCACAGACAGGGAGCTGACACCAGGAGCCACAGACAGGGGGCTGACACTTGGAGCCACAGACAGGGAGCTGACACCAGGAGCCACAGACAGGGTGCTGACACCAGGAGCCACAGACAGGGGGCTGACACCTGGAGCCACAGACAGGGGGCTGACACTTGGAGCCACAGACAGGGGCTGACACCAGGAGCCACAGACAGGGGGCTGACACCAGGAGCCACAGGCAGGGTGCTGACACCAGGAGACACAGACAGGGTGCTGACACCAGGAGCCACAGACAGGGTGCTGACACCAGGAGCCACAGACAGGCTGCTGACACCAGGAGCCAGAGACGGGGCTGACACCAGGAGCCACAGACAGGGAGCTGACACCAGGAGCCACAGACAGGGTGCTGACACCAGGAGCCACAGACAGGGTGCTGACACCAGGAGCCACAGACAGGGTGCTGACACCAGGAGCCACAGACAGGGTGCTGACACCAGGAGCCACAGACAGGGTGCTGACACCAGGAGACACAGACAGGGTGCTGACACCAGAAGCCACAGACAGGGTGCTGACACCAGGAGCCACAGACAGGGGGCTGACACCAGGAGCCACAGACGGGGCTGACACCAGGAGCCACAGACAGGGGGTGCTGACACCAGGAGCCACAGACAGGGGGCTGACACCAGGAGCCACAGACAGAGGTGCTGACACCAGGAGCCACAGACAGGGTGCTGACACCAGGAGCCACAGACAGGGTGCTGACACCAGGAGCCACAGACAGGGTGCTGACACCAGGAGCTACAGACAGGGTGCTGACATCAGGAGCCACAGACAGGGTGCTGACACCAGGAGCCACAGACAGGGTGCTGACACCAGGAGCCACAGACAGGGGGCTGACACCAGGAGCCACAGACGGGGCTGACACCAGGAGCCACAGACAGGGGGTGCTGACACCAGGAGCCACAGACAGAGGTGCTGACACCAGGAGCCACAGACAGGGTGCTGACACCAGGAGCCACAGACAGGGTGCTGACACCAGGAGCCACAGACAGCTAGGGTGCTGACACCAGGAGCCACAGACAGGGTGCTGACACCAGGAGCTACAGACAGGGTGCTGACACCAGGAGCCACAGACAGGGTGCTGACACCAGGAGCCACAGACAGGGTGCTGACACCAGGAGCCACAGACAGGGTGCTGACACCAGGAGCCACAGACAGGGTGCTGACACCAGGAGCCACAGACAGGGTGCTGACACCAGGAGCCACAGACAGGGTGCTGACACCAGGAGCCACAGACAGAGGTGCTGACACCAGGAGCCACAGACAGGGTGCTGACACCAGGAGCCACAGACAGGGTGCTGACACCAGGAGCCACAGACAGGGTGCTGACACCAGGAGCCACAGACAGGGTGCTGACACCAGGAGCCACAGACAGGGTGCTGACACCAGGAGCCACAGACAGGGGGCTGACACCAGGAGCCACAGACAGAGGTGCTGACACCAGGAGCCACAGACAGGGTGCTGACACCAGGAGCCACAGACAGGGTGCTGACGCTTCCCTCCCTGGCGGACCGCGCAGAGGGAATGTCAATATGCAAATTACCAGACATGACCCAACCCTTTACTGAGTTTACTGCCTCACCGGGACAGACTCCATCCCCTCTGCTGCCTCCTGCCATTCCTCATACCCCCAGTTCTCTCCCCATTTCCATCTTCCCCTCTGCCTGCACCCATATCCATGTCCCCCATGTTTACCCATTCCTGTGTAACCTGCCAGTCCTATTTATGTCTCTCTCTCTCTCTCTCTCTCTTCTCTCTCTCTCTCTCTCTCTCTCTCTCTCTCTCTCTCTCTCTCTCTCTCTCTCTCTCTCTCTCTCTTTATATTCACCTTTGTCGCCGTGTTCCCCTCCTCTGTGATAAGTGCCTTGGCATTATTCCTCTCTGTTCCTGACATATTCAGTTTATCATTTCCTTCCCTTCTCCTTGATCGCACCCCTACGGCCCCAGCACGCTTCCCCTTCCCTTTCTTCCGGCCTCTACTGTCCTCATTTCTTCCCTTCGCATCCCTTCCTTTCATCTCCCACACTGCCCCTTCCCTCTCACGCACATCTTATCTTTCTCTCTGCTTGTATGGAGCCTCTTTTAGGCGCCATTATCTCACGTTCCGGTTTTCTCCTCACCTGAGGTTCTTGGGGTCTAACTCCTCCTCCTCCCACGCCGGCTCTTAATAGTCAGTACCCTGATGACCCTTATCTATCCCCTTCTTTCGAAGCCTTGTATCGTCCTCCTTGTCCCTCATGACCCATCCTTCTACCCTCTTCCTCTCATGTCTCTACTCAATGGCCCTGTGCTCTCTCTCTCTCTCTCTCCCCTTGGGTGTTCCCCTCTGTTACATAGTCCGCCTTCCCTCGCGGCACTCCCCCCTCATCCTCGGCACCTCCCCGGGTACAGGGCACGTGCCCCCAGACTAGACACCACCAGGGGGTGAAGATAGCACCCCGGGCTTGTCTAGGGCTAGGCTCTACCCAGGCCTCTTGGAGTCATCTTGACAGAAAATGAAACAAAGTGTAATTATTTTGCATGGCCAAAGTGGACTTTCTCCCAATCCAACTTGGGTTCCAGAAGCCAAAGGTCTGTTTCCTAGATATTTTAAAAATAAATTGACATAAAGTTATGAGAAAAATGAATACATAGTGATGTTCTTCTGATGTACAGAAAACTTAATGCTTCCCTTAGTCTGTTGTTCTTGAACCTCATCTTTCCTTGCCTGGGATTTTGATTATCTAATGTGAAGGTGCTTATGAGTGTACTCACCTAGTTGTGCTTGCAGGGGTTGAGCTCTGGCTTTTTGGTCCCTCCTCTCAACTGTCAATCAACTGATGTACAGATTACTGGGCTCTATCATATCTACACTTGAAACTGTGTATGGAGTCAGCCTCCACCACATCACTGCCTAATGCATTCCACTTGTTAACTACTCTGACACTGAAAAAGTTCTTTCTAATGTCTCTGTGGCTCATTCGGGTACCCAGTTTCTACATGTGTCCCCTTGTTCGTGCAAAGGTCATTGTTGAGGTCAACAACAACAGTGGTCAACAACTGCGTGCGTGAGCAAAGGTGGTAGTGGAGTTGTATTGGTTGGTGGAAAGAGGAGTGTATTGGGTGTGTATTAGTGCAGGGGATGAGAATAGGGGTTTCAGTGGAGTAGGAAGGGTGGGGAGAGGGGTGGAAAGAGGAGTGTATTGGGTGTGTATTAGTGCAGGGGATGAGAATAGGGGTTTCAGTGGAGTAGGAAGGGTGGGGAGAGGGGTGGAAAGAGGAGTGTATTGGGTGTGTATTAGTGCAGGGGATGAGAATAGGGGTTTCAGTGGAGTAGGAAGGGTGGGGAGAGGGGATAAATTTAGTTGTAGACTGGTGTAGGGGGGAGGGGTGTAGAGAGAAGTAAGGGTGGAGGGGATGTATATTGATCAGGGTGGGTTGGGGCAGGGTGGAGGAGGCTGGTCGGGCTGATACAAGTGTTCTGGAGTACCGTGTCTTCATGTGTGTTCTAATATGTGTCTTCTCTCTGTCCTACCTGTTATCCCCATGACATCTCTGGGGTGATAACACTCTCTACTCTTCCCTACATGGGCAAGTACCCCTCTACTCTTCCCTACATGGGCAAGTACCCCCTCTACTCTACCCTACATGGGCAAGTACCCCCTCTACTATACCCTACATGGGCAAGTACCCCCTCTACTCTTCCCTACATGGGCAAGTACCCCCTCTACTCTTCCCTACATGGGCAAGTACCCCCTCTACTCTGCCCTACATGGGCAAGTACTCCCTCTACTATGCTTGACTCATCAGTCTCGTGCATGAACATGTGTTCAATAGTTGTTCGTGTTTTTATTTTATCTTCATTCCATGCATCATCTGGTGTGTGCGTGTGTGTGTGTGCGCGTGTGTGTGTGTGTGTGTGTGTGTGCGTGTGTGTGTGTGTGTATGTGTGTGTGTGTGTGTGTGAGCAGTACAGTGGACAGGGATTACTCTACCCCCTCTTCTGTCGTCTACAGACAGACTCATAGACCAGATACCAACAAAAGTCACACACATATATATATATCCCTTCACTTTAACCGTCCAGCCAGAAAAGTTGGTCGCGGGGAGGCAAAAAAGATGACACAGTAGAGGAGAGATTGTTCTATCAACGCTCGTAGTAAAACAAGGAAATAAGATTGAAGGAGCCAGATAAACATCTTTAAATACGACCATCTTTGTCAAACTGTCGCTCAAGCGGCTGTTTTAGCCGCGTAAGAGGCCATAGTCCGCCAGCCAATAGCCATGGACATAGACAGCTTAAGATGGGTATAAGACGCCTAGGGTGAGTAACAGGCACGACTGTCTCCTGATGGGCTTGGGAAAGCCCTTCCTCCAGTCTCCTGATGGGCTTGTAAAAATCCTTCCTCCTGTCTCCTGATGGGCTTGGGAAAGCCCTTCCTCCTGTCTCCTGATGGGCTTGGGAAACCCCTTCCTCCTGTCTCCTGATGGGCTTGGGAAAGCCCTTCCTCCTGTCTCCTGATGGGCTTGGGAAAGCCCTTCCTCCTGTCTCCTGATGGGCTTGGGAAAGCCCTTCCTCCTGTCTCCTGATGGGCTTGGAAAGCCCTTCCTCCTGTCTCCTGATGGGCTTGGGAAAGCCCTTCCTCCTGTCTCCTGATGGGCTTGGGAAAGCCCTTCCTCCTGTCTCCTGATGGGCTTGGGAAAGCCCTTCCTCCTGTCTCCTGATGGGCTTGGGAAAGCCCTTCCTCCTGTCTCCTGATGGGCTTGGGAAAGCCCTTCCTCCTGTCTTGAGCTGGAGCTGGAAAATAGTAGAACCTCGTCATGACGATGGCGGCTGTATAATTTGAACGTCAATGAAGTTAAAGTACACACCCACATACCCACATACCCACATACCCACACACACACCATCAGCATACCCGCCCTGTCCACCCTGATGGGTACCCAGAAGGGAACCTTGGACCCCAAAGGTTCCCTTCTCTGGGGCCCCAAAGGTGCCGGGGTCCCGCCTTAACATGGCGGGATTAATCCCCCCTGACCCAGAAATACCTTCCCGGAATAATTAAACACCCAAGTACTTCTCTCACACGCCAAACCCTTTATATAAATTCCACATAAATTAATATTGCCATTATTAAACCGGAGAAACGCCAGATCTCGCCCAGTAGATGGTGAGGGGGGGGGGATGGTGGGGGTGGATGGTGAGGGGGGTGGTGGGGCAGTTGTGAAATGGGGTGGTGAGGGGGAAATGGTGGGGGAGAGGTGGTGAGGGGAATGATGAAGGGGATTATGGGGGATAGTGAGAAGGGATGGTGAGGGGAGATGGTAATAGTGAAGTGGGAGGGTAATGGTGAGGGGGGAGGATGATGGTAATGGTGAGCTCAGAGCTCAGACTGGTTGGTTCAACGACGGCCTCGCATCTTACAGGTCTTCGTTCGATCCCCGATGGTCCAAATGCATGGGCACAATTTCTTTTTTGCCTATCCCAGCTCCTTGTCCACAAATCCCTTCCAAGTGCCATGTAGTCGAACTGACTTAGCGCTTTCTCCTCATATTTGGCAGCTCAATCCAGGCTGACACACAGTCAAAAAATAGGCCTTAGGCCTCGGTACAAGCCTACAAACAGCCGGGTGAGACAAGAAATATGAACACATCACTGACTACTTCAATCAGCCTTGAGTGTGAAGCCTTGTGCTTCTTTATGACGTGCTCAGCCAGAGGGAAAGGTCTTGCAGTATGCTCAACACTCTGTACCCTTATGGAATCACTCTGGACTTATCTGAGCTCAACCCGTTCTCGCACTTTCTTACAGTCAATATTGACTTATTAAATACGTGCATATGAGACATACGAAGCAATAAGATGCTTATCTTAACATACTAAGAAGGTTAGGTAAGGTCGGTGTTTTCTATGAAGCTTTTCAAGGTAAACTAGTATGTTTAGTATGTCACATATGCACGTATTTAATAAGTCAATATTGACTTTACGAAAGTGCGAGAACGGTTTGCTGAGCTCAGGAATCAACCTAGACAGGGATTTCTGTCGACAATTAGTTCGGCGTGGAAATTTGTTTAAATTTGGCCGGTTCAAATAGGCAGCAAAGGAGATCAATGAGTTGTTAGAAAATGGGTAAATTCAACTTAATGTAAAGTCAAGATCTTTCGTTAACTAAAAATTTAGTTTTGCTAATCTGCATACATGGCAGCCATTATGGCAGCCATTATAACATTATGGCAGCCATTATAACATTATGGCAGCCATTATAACATTATGGCAGTCATTATAACATTGTGGCAGCCATTATAACATTATGGCTGCCATTATAACATTATGGCAGCCATTATAACATTATGGCAGTCATTTTAACATTATGGCAACCATTATAACATTATGGCAGCTATTATAACATCATGGCAGCCATTATAACATTATGGCAGCCATTATAACATTATGGCAGTCATTATAACATTATGGCAACCATTATAACATTATGGCAGCCATTATAACATTGTGGCAGCCATTATAACATTATGGCAGCTATTATAACATCATGGCAGCCATTATGGCATTATGGCAACCATTATAACATTATGGCAGCCGTTATAACTGGCTGCCATAATGACACTAAAGCCATTATTAGTGTCAATAATTACTGGTGACAAATGCCACCAAACAAGGGGTCAAGGTTCAACAAACAACCTTAACCTCGTAACGACTGAATGTCAAATCATCAATATATTAGACTTGGAATCGTCACTCAACAAAGTGTTGTATCGACTGACTCTTCAGTTGCTGTGGGAGAGGAACACACGGGGGATCTGGAACACATCAATCTATGTTGACTCCTGCAACACAGCCTGGGGTCATAGCGCCGACAGTTATGCATGACTACACATGGAAACACCTGAAGAAAAACCTGAAGAAACACCTGGTACGAGAAAAGGCCAATGGACAACTAGCATCACTATTTTCCACGGAAAATCGAAAACCTGCAGCTTCTTAATCCCTCGGGGCAAGGCAAGTAGAACTCGTCTCCTCTTGATAAGTCTGGAGGCTTGCAATATTGCATAGCAATGAGTCGGGGAACATGACGTTGCATACACGCAAGCTGACTGAAGCGTAAGAGGTGGGACCCAAGAGCTGAAATTCATAAACTCAACCACCCTCCCGGCTGTAAATACATGTGAGGGAATGCAAACACACACGCTTTCACAGACACGCACACGTACTCACAAACACGTACACAGACCCGTACACACACACACACACACACACACACACACACACACACACACACACACACACACACACACACACACACACACACTATGGGGTCTCGTAGCCTGGTGGATAGCGCGCAGGACTCGTAATTCTGTGGCGCGGGTTCGATTCCCGCACGAGGCAGAAACAAATGGGCAAAGTTTCTTTCACCCTAAGTGCCCCTGTTACCTAGCAGTAAATAGGTACCTGGGAGTTAGTCAGCTGTCACGGGCTGCTTCCTGGGGTGTGTGTGTGTGGTGTGGAAAAAGAGAGAGAGAGAAAAAAAAAAAAAAAAAGTAGTTAGTAAACAGTTGATTGACAGTTGAGAGGCGGGCCGAAAGAGCAAAGCTCAACCCCCGCAAAAACACAACTATTAAACACACACCACACACACACACACACACACACACACACACCACACACACACACACACACACACACACACACACACACACACACACACACAACAAATCACTGGGGCTCACCGTTTAGGTGAAGACGGGGGACCAGATAACACTTATGTTTTTCCCTTAAAACAACTAATTACTTCCGGCAACCCCCTTGGGTCCGCCAGGTACGCCCACACCTTTAAACAGGGTGAGGAGACGAGGATGGAAGAGGAGGGATGGGATGGGAAAGGGGGGTAAAAAGGATTTGTTTTATTAGAGGTAATGGAAGGGGTGGAATTACGTCACTACGGTCCTAAATACTACACCCACTTTGGCCTCTTTCCCATTGGCGGGAAAGGGGGGAGAAGGCAAGAGTGAAGGGGGAATAGTGAGTGAGGGGTGAGTAAATGCTTGAGGAGAGGGACTGTGAGGGGGTGAGTGTAACAAGCTAATTACACAACTATGTAATGAGCCTCAAGATAGTTCCCAACCAAGGGTACTTCCTTAAGGAAATAAACAACGGATATTTTCCCGCGAAAGTACAAATTGGTGAGTAATAATGGAAAATGAGTGAGGGGTAATGAGTGAGGGGTAATGAGTGAGGGGTAATGAGTGAGGGTAATGAGTGGAAATTCTCTGTAGCACAGTTCATATGCTTAAAAAATGCATCACTCTTCATGATGCATTGAAGAGTGATTCATGTCCCTAAATGTCTCTTCATGTCCCTAAATTGGAAAGCCAATCTCAATCTCACATTGCTTCCCTGTCTGTTTCTCTCCTCATGCTTAAACATTTGTTTATTTTGGTTCGTTCTGCTCTTTTCTCTGTTCTCCTATTTTCCATTCTTTTTCTACATATGGCTTTATTTTCCTCGGTATTGTTTATTGGTCCCTAGAATGTCCTGGCTTGATGCCCTCTGATGGAGAATGTTCCTGTCTTCTCCTTATTTTATGTTGTTCAGTATATGTCCTGATTTGTTATTTCTGTTCTCTGTGTTTGTGTCTCTGCTGCTCTAGCACAGACGTGTAGTGTACATGTACAGTGTTATGTAGATATATGCATGTTCTCCTCTCTATAGGCAAGGTCGGAGATCGCTTACACCACAGAATGGGTACAAATCGTTTTACAATGACAAATTATAATTCTACCCAACTTATAACTTTGTTTTCGTCTGTCCTATATTGTGTGTGTGTGTGTACTCACTTATTTGCACTCACCTATTTGTGCTTGCGGGGGTTGAGCTTTGGCTCTTTGGTCCCGCCTCTCAACTGTCAATCAATTGGTGTACAGATTCCTGAGCCTACTGGGCTCTATCATATCTACATTTAAAACTGTGTATGGAGTCAGCCTCCACCACATCACTGCCTAATGCATTCCATCCGTTAACTACTCTGACACTGAAAAAGTTCCTTCTAACGCCTCTGTGGCTCATGTAGGCACTCAGTTTCCACCTGTGTCCCCTTGTTCGCGTCCCACCAGTGTTGAATAGTTCATTCACTCTGTCTAGGTCATCTTGTAGCCTCCTACTATCATCCTCTGTTTCAATCCTCCTCATAATTTTTGCATCATCAGCAAACATTGAGAGAAACGATTCTATACCCTCTGGGAGATCATTTACATATATCAGAAACAGTATAGGTCCAAGGACTGACTCCTGCGGGACTCCAATTGTAACGTCTCGCCAATCTGAGACCTCACCCCTCACAGTGACTCGTTGTCTCCTGTTGCTTAGGTACTCCTTTATCCAATGGAGTACCTTTCACTCCAGCCTGCATCTCCAGCTTCTTCACTAGCCTCGTGTGTGTGTATTTTTGTGTGTGTACGCGCGCGCGCGCGTACTTTCACCTAAATATGCTCCACACCATCCTCACCCTGCCCCTCCCCCACACACACACCATCCTCACCCTGCCCCCCCCCCCCACACACACCATCCTCACCCTGAACACCATCCTCACCCTGCCTCTGGCCACTATTAGCATATCAGAGTCATGGATAAAAAACTAATAGCATTTTATTCACTCATAAGAGGATTTTTTTCAGGAACATTTTATTGTCTTGAAGATATCTCCTTAGTTGCTATCTTGGGCGATATTCTCCCAGGGCAGTGACTCCTGGGGTAGTGGTCTCCCAGGGCAGTGACTCCTGGGGTAGTGGTCTCCCAGGGCAGTGACTCCTGGGGTAGTGGTCTCCCAGGGCAGTGACTCCTGGGGTAGTGGTCTCCCAGGGCAGTGACTCCGGGGTAGTGGTCTCCCAGGGCAGTGACTCCTGGGGTAGTGGTCTCCCAGGGCAGTGACTCCTGGGGTACTGGTCTCCCAGGGCAGTGACTCCTGGGGTAGTGGTCTCCCAGGGCAGTGACTCCTGGGGTACTGGTCTCCCAGGGCAGTGACTCCTGGGGTAGTGGTCTCCCAGGGCAGTGACTCCTGGGGTAGTGGTCTCCCAGGGCAGTAACTCCTGGGGTAGTGGTCTCCCAGGGCAGTGACTCCTGGGGTAGTGGTCTCCCAGGGCAGTGACTCCTGGGGTAGTGGTCTCCCAGGGCAGTGACTCCTGGGGTAGTGGTCTCCCAGGGCAGTGACTCCTGGGGTAGTGGTCTCCCAGGGCAGTGACTCCTGGGGTAGTGGTCTCCCAGGGCAGTGACTCCTGGGGTACTGGTCTCCCAGGGCAGTGACTCCTGGGGTAGTGGTCTCCCAGGGCAGTGACTCCTGGGGTAGTGGTCTCCCAGGGCAGTGACTCCTGGGGTACTGGTCTCCCAGGGCAGTGACTCTTAGGGTAGTGATATCTCCCAGGGCAGTTAATTCCGTTGAAGATAACTTAGGACCAAACAATTGATAACGGAACGCAAAGCGGTTATCGACTGTGTAATTTAAATAAAAACTTGATAACGGATCTTCGTGGCAATGCTTTTTTTAACCTTGCTTGGACGTTTTGATAACGTCTTCGTGAACAATGGTTTCCATGGTAATGGAACATTTTTGGAACAATGGATCACGGCACAATAGTCTCCTTAACAAAAGTTCCAGAGCCAATACTTTTTTTTTTAAGCTGCGCGTGAGTGACGGAACTGTTTGTGCTGGCTTTGGGTACAGTTTTTGTCTTTGAAGTCCATCTTCCAGAGCGGTATTGGATGTAGTAAAGTTTTCCGGTTATATAGTAGGCAACTTTATTTATTTTAAAGTATTTTTTTAAGTGCTGTATATATTTATTTATTGATTTGATTATTGTTATTTGTTTTTGAGTCTGTCTGTCTGTCTGTCTGTCTCTCTCTCTCTCTCTCTGTCTCTCTCTCTCTCTCTCTCTCTCTCTCTCTCTCTCTCTCTCTCTCTCTCTCTCTCTCTCTCTCTCTCTCTCTCTCTCTCTCTCTCTCTCTGTCTCTCTCTCTCTCTCTCTCTCTCTCTCTCTCTCTCTCTCTCTCTCTCTCTCTCTCTCTCTCTCTCTCTCTCTCTCTCTCTCTCTCTCTCTCTCTGTATAGTGTCAACGCTTCTTATGGTCGTGAGATAGGGTGATGTATCCGGGATTCACTGTATAAGTCGAGGGAGAGGAATTCTGACAAAATGCCGGGTAGTCTATTGCAAATATCTCGAGTGAGCCCAAGCGTGTTGTTCCTCCTCTGCCCCTTGTTCATGGTGGGTGTTCCTCCTCCTGCCCTCACCTACGGTTACTTGCTAGGGTCTAGCTCCCTGGCCCCGCCTCTCCTGGGGAGGGGGCCAGCATTCATGTTTCTCGTTGTGTTTCTGTTTCAAGTTGGTTATTGTGTTTGGTCTCGTGTATCGTTATGTCTTGTAGCTTGTTTGGTCTCGTGTTTGAGTCATGGTCAATATGTTTTTTCCCTGGTGTCTCTAGCATCCACCCGTGTCCTCTGGTCCTGCCTCATCTGTGCCTCCAGCATCCACCCGTGTTCTCTGGTCCTACCTCATCTGTGTCTCCAGCATCCACCCGTGTTCTCTGGTCCTGCCTCATCTGTGTCTCCAGCATCCACCCGTGTTCTCTGGTCCTGCCTCATCTGTGCCTCCAGCATCCACCCGTGTTCTCTGGTCCTACCTCATCTGTGTCTCCAGCATCCACCCGTGTCCTCTGGTCCTGCCTCATCTGTGTCTCCAGCATCCACCCGTGTCCTCTGGTCCTGCCTCATCTGTGTCTCCAGCATCCACCTGTGTCCTCTGGTCCTGCCTCATCTGTGTCTCTAGCATCCACCCGTGTCCTCTGGTCCTGCCTCATTTGTGTCTCCAGCATCCACCCGTGTCCTCTGGTCCTGCCTCATCTGTGTCTCCAGCATCCACCCGTGTCCTCTGGTCCTGCCTCATTTGTGTCTCCAGCATCCACCCGTGTCCTCTGGTCCTGCCTCATCTGTGTCTCCAGCATCCACCCGTGTCCTCTGGTCCTGCCTCATCTGTGTCTCTAGCATCCACCCGTGTCCTCTGGTCCTGCCTCATCTGTGTCTCTAGCATCTACCAGTGTCCTCTGGTCCTGCCTCATCTGTGTCTCTAGCATCCACCCGTGTCCTCTGGTCCTGCCTCATCTGTGTCTCCAGCTTCCACCCGTGTCCTCTGGTCCTGCCTCATCTGTGTCTCTAGCATCCACCCGTGTCCTCTGGTCCTGCCTCATCTGTGTCTCCAGCATCCACCCGTGTCCTCTGGTCCTGCCTCATCTGTGTCTCTAGCATCCACCCGTGTCCTCTGGTCCTGCCTCATCTGTGTCTCTAGCATCCACCCGTGTCCTCTGGTCCTGCCTCATCTGTGTCTCCAGCATCCACCCGTGTCCTCTGGTCCTGCCTCATCTGTGTCTCTAGCATCCACCCGTGTCCTCTGGTCCTGCCTCATCTGTGTCTCCAGCATCCACCCGTGTCCTCTGGTCCTGCCTCATTTGTGTCTCTAGCATCCACCCGTGTCCTCTGGTCCTGCCTCATCTGTGTCTCCAGCATCCACCCGTGTCCTCTGGTCCTGCCTCATCTGTGTCTCTAGCATCCACCCGTGTCCTCTGGTCCTGCCTCATCTGTGTCTCCAGCATCCACCCGTGTCCTCTGGTCCTGCCTCATCTGTGTCTCCAGCATCCACCCATGTCCTCTGGTCCTGCCTCATCTGTGCCTCCAGCATCCACCCGTGTCCTCTGGTCCTGCCTCATCTGTGTCTCTAGCATCCACCCGTGTCCTCTGGTCCTGCCTCATCTGTGTCACTAGCTTCCACCCGTGTCCTCTGGTCCTGCCTCATCTGTGTCTCCAGCATCCACCCGTGTCCTCTGGACCTGCCTCATCTGTGTCTCCAGCATCCACCCGTGTCCTCTGGTCCTGCCTCATCTGTGTCTCCAGCTTCCACCCGTGTCCTCTGGTCCTGCTTCATCTGTGTCTCTACCCGTGTCCTCTGGTCCTGCTTCATCTGTGTCTCTACCCGTGTCCTCTGGTCCTGCCTCATCTGTGTCTCTACCGCATCCACCCGTGTCCTCTGGTCCTGCCTCATCTGTGTCTCCAGCATCCACCCGTGTCCTCTGGTCCTGCCTCATCTGTGTCTCCAGCTCCACCCGTGTCCTCTGGTCCTGCCTCATCTGTGTCTCTCCACCGTGTCCTCTGGCCTGCCTCATCTGTGTCTCCAGCATCCACCCGTGTCCTCTGGTCCTGCCTCATCTGTGTCTCCAGCTTCCACCCGTGTCCTCTGGACCTGCCTCATCTGTGTCTCCAGCTTCCACCCGTGTCCTCTGGTCCTGCCTCATCTGTGTCTCCAGCATCCACCCGTGTCCTCTGGTCCTGCCTCATCTGTGTCTCCAGCATCCACCCGTGTCCTCTGGTCCTGCCTCATCTGTGTCTCCAGCTTCCACCCGTGTCCTCTGGACCTGCCTCATCTGTGTCTCCAGCTTCCACCCGTGTCCTCTGGTCCTGCCTCATCTGTGTCTCCAGCATCCACCCGTGTCCTCTGGTCCTGCCTCATCTGTGTCTCTAGCATCCACCCGTGTCCTCTGGTCCTGCCATCTGTGTCTCCAGCTTCCACCCGTGTCCTCTGGTCCTGCCTCATCTGTGTCTCCAGCTTCCACCCGTGTCCTCTGGTCCTGCCTCATCTGTGTCTCAGCATCCACCCGTGTCCTCTGGTCCTGCCTCATCTGTGTCTCTAGCTTCCACCCGTGTCCTCTGGTCCTGCCTCGTCTGTGTCTCCAGCTTCCACCCGTGTCCTCTGGACCTGCCTCATCTGTGTCTCCAGCATCCACCCGTGTCCTCTGGTCCTGCCTCATCTGTGTCTCTAGCATCCACCCGTGTCCTCTGGTCCTGCCTCATCTGTGTCTCCAGCATCCACCGTGTCCTCTGGTCCTGCTCATCTGTGTCTCTTACCCGTGTCCTCTGGTCCTGCCTCATCTGTGTCCAGCTACCGTGTCCTCTGGCCTGCCTCATCTGTGTCTCCAGCATCCACCCGTGTCCTCTGGACCTGCCTCATCTGTATCTCAGCATCCACCCGTGTCCTCTGGTCCTGCTTCATCTGTGTCTCACCCGTGTCCTCTGGTCCTGCCTCATCTGTGTCTGCTCACCGTGTCCTCTGGCCCTGCCTCATCTGTGTCTCCAGCATATACCCGTGTCCTCTGGACCTGCCTCATCTGTGTCTCCAGCTTCCACCCGTGTCCTCTGGTCCTGCCTCATCTGTGCCTCCAGCATCCACCCGTGTCCTCTGGTCCTGCCTCATCTGTGTCTCCAGCATCCACCCGTGTCCTCTGGTCCGCCTCATCTGTGTCTCCAGCATCACCCGTGTCCTCTGGTCCTGCCTCAGCTGTGTCTCCAGCATCCACCCGTGTCCTCTGGCCCTGCCTCATCTGTGTCTCCAGCATCCACCCGTGTCCTCTGGTCCTGCCTCAGCTGTGTCTCCAGCATCCACCCGTGTCCTCTGGACCTTCCACTTCTAATTTTGAACATCGCTTCCTTGTTCACCCTCTCAGTTTCCTTTAATACCTTGATCTTTGTTATCTTATCTCCCGTGATTCGCCTTTCCTCCACCGTAGGGAGTTTGATCTTGCTCAGCCTTTCACTGTAGGTCAGTTCCCTCACCTCTGGTCGCGTACCTTTTCTTGTTTGGATTCCATGCCGGTGGTACTTACACAAGAATTGGTCTTACAGTGTTATAAGTTTGTGAAGGCTTCTGAGCCTCCTGAAGGCTATCTTGATCTGGTTATCCTGAAGGCTATCCTGATCTGGTTATCCTGAAGGCTATCCTGATCTGGTTATCCTGAAGGCTATCCTGATCTGGTTATCCTGAAGGCTATCCTGATCTGGTTATCTTGAAGGCTATCCTGATCTGGTTATCCTGAAGGCTATCCTGATCTGGTTATCCTGAAGGCTATCCTGATCTGGTTATCCTGAAGGCTATCCTGATCTGGTTATCCTGAAGGCTATCCTGATCTGGTTATCCTGAAGGCTATCCTGATCTGGTTATCCTGAAGGCTATCCTGATCTGGTTATCCTGAAGGCTATCTGATCTGGCTATCCTGATAGCCTTGAGGAGCCGTCAGTTGGTATGTGTGTTGTAGACATTATTTACTCCCAGATCTTTCTCTTTCCCTGTTTTGGGGGAGCTGCCCCCCCCCCTCCTCCTCCTCCTCCTCAGAGAAATTAGTTACACAGAGAAATCACGTTAGGCAGCGTCTGGGATGCTCTCGGATGTGGGTTCGAATCCTCGTCACGGCCCTTGTGGATTTGTTCACGTTAGTGTGATTTCTGTGTGTAGCTAATTACACAGTAGTTAGGAAGTGATTACCTCCAGGGATGCCTCCAAGTTGAGAACTGGTTGAGCCATAATATAGACGTGTTCTGTGAACTGAGCTCCATGGGTTAGAGTCGTTGCTTGGGCGCTTATATGTCTGTGTACAGTTGCATTGTTAACGATTCTCGTTAGCCAAAACAGTTGCGTTGTTTACGGAATGTCGGGTCAAGAGAAGAGATTCTGGCCAACCTATTGTACCCAGCGCATGGGCGGTCCCCTCGTTCCCATGCGGTCTGATTGGTCAACTGATTGGTCGGGTGTTGACGTGTAATTCTAACAATATCCTCAAGTCTCTAATTGATCACGGTATCTCTTGTTCCAGGGCCGTCGTTCGATTCACGACAGGGAAATCTGGATGATAGAGCGACAGTCTCGCTTCATGCATGGGGGGGGGGTAGGACCCCTAGTGACCCTTACTACACGCTTCCTGTCCCCAACAGGACGACAGATATGACAAATATGACACCATATGACAAATGACAAAATATGACACCATATGCAGGCGATGAGTCACAATAACGTGGCTGAAGTATGTTGGCCAGACCACACACTAGAAGTTGAAGGGACGACGACGTTTCGGTCCGTTCTGGACCATTCTCAAATCGACTTGAGAATGGTCCAGGACGGACCGAAACGTCGTCGTCCCTTCAACTTCTAGTGTGTGGTCTGGTCAATATAACACCATATGACACCATAACACAATTATAATTTTCATATCGACTAAACTCAATTTTCCTGAAGTTTGAAGTATGGTTATCTTGAGATGATTTCGGGGCTTTAGTGTCCACGCGGCCCGGTCCTCGACCAGGCCTCCACCCCCAGGAAGCAGCCCGTGACAGCTGACTAACACCCAGGTACCTATTTTACTGCTAGGTAACAGGGGCATAGGGTGAAAGAAACTCTGCCCGTTGTTTCTCGCCGGCGCCCGGGATCGACCCCGGGACCACAGGATCACAAGTCCAGCGTGCTGTCCGCTCGGCCGACCGGCTATGGTGGAAATACAATGAAAACTTCAGACTAGATAATAGAAGTATCGCACACTGTCCTCTCGTATTCCCACTACGTACAAAATCCAACTGTTTAGCCTATCCAGAAACGTACGCACCCAGACAACCCACCTAACCTATCGAAGCCGACACATTGAGAGCGTATATTTTGCTGTTTTCATTTCATTTCCATAAATCGCATTTTAAACGACTTGGTCGACTCCGTAAAAAATGTGATGCATTTGTTTTCTGGTCCTATTTAATACTGCGCATGGTGTGTTTTTTCTACAAAAATTATTTCTGTGATAAGTTAAAAAAAAAAAAGCCTTTTAAATCATTTTTAAATCATACTTATTACAGCGCTTACAAGTATGTTCAGTTAGGAGACGATGTATATATATATACACAGTTTAAGCGTGTATATGTCTGGTGTATATTAATGAAAGCACCAGAAGAAATTACTTAATTATTGTTGCTTAAAGAATATTAGACTTACAGTCGTTTGCAGACTTCTTCGGTAGTTATATAATTCCTTTTATGTCATGAGTTAATGCACGAGACTGGACATGGGAACAGCCTCGTTCAGCAGGTTAATGACCTTAATTGATGGTTCGGCTCCCTCGCAAACTGTTCCAGAGAATACGCACAACTTTGCCAGCAAATATTCAAGAATTCTGTTAGTAATGAACTGTTTCCCTAAGCTGTAGTGGGTGGAGGTGTCATGCAACTCGCAGACGTGTCTGGAAGTTCGTACAACGCGCAGACGTGTTGGTGGACGTGTCATACAACGCGCAAACGTGTGTGGAGGTTCGTACAACGCGCAGACATGTGTGGAGGTGTCATACAACGCGCAGACATGTCTGGAGGTGTCATACAACGCGCAGACATGTCTGGAGGTGTCATACAACGCGCAGACATGTGTGGAGGTGTCATACAACGCGCAGACATGTCTGGAGGTGTCATACAACGCGCAGACATGTGTGGAGGTGTCATACAACGCGCAGACATGTGTGGAGGTGTCATACAACGCGCAGACATGTGTGGAGGTGTCATACAACGCGCAGACATGTGTGGAGGTGTCATACAACGCAGATGTGTGTGGAGGTGTCATACAACGCGCAGACGTGTGTGGAGGTGTCATACAACGCGCAGACGCACTGTCGGCTTTTGAAGGGGGGTTGACACCTATATAACTATACTCAGACACAAATAGGCTGTGGGTGGTAGTGGACCCCATACCCATCCTGTGGGTGGTAGTGGACCCCATACCCATCCTGTGGGTGGTAGTGGACCCCATACCCATCCTGTGGGTGGTAGTGGACCCCATACCCATCCTGTGGGTGGCAGTGGACCCCATACCCATCCTGTGGGTGGTAGTGGACCCCATACCCATCCTGTGGGTGGTAGTGGACCCCATACCCATCCTGTGGGTGGTAGTGGACCCCATACCCATCCTGTGGGTGGTAGTGGACACCATACCCATCCTGTGGGTGGTAGTGGACCCCATACCCATCCTGTGGGTGGTAGTGGACCCCATACCCATCCTGTGGGCGGTAGTGGACCCCATACCCATCCTGTGGGCGGTAGTGGACCCCATACCCATCCTGTGGGTGGTAGTGGACCCCATACCCATCCTGTGGGTGGTAGTGGACCCCATACCCATCCTGTGGGTGGTAGTGGACCCCATACCCAGACTGTGGGCGGTAGTGGACCCCATACCCATCCTGTGGGCGGTAGTGGACCCCATACCCATCCTGTGGGCGGTAGTGGACCCCATACCCATCCTGTGGGTGGTAGTGGACCCCATACCCATCCTGTGGGCGGTAGTGGACCCCATACCCATCCTGTGGGCGGTAGTGGACCCCATACCCATCCTGTGGGGCGGTAGTGGACCCCATACCCATCCTGTGGGCGGTAGTGGACCCCATACCCATCCCCGTGGGTGGTAGTGGACCCCATACCCATCCTGTGGGTGGTAGTGGACCCCATACCCATCCTGTGGGTGGTAGTGGACCCCATACCCATCCTGTGGGTGGTAGTGGACCCCATACCCATCCTGTGGGTGGTAGTGGACCCCATACCCCATCCTGTGGGTGGTAGTGGACCCCATACCCATCCTGTAGGTGGTAGTGGACCCCATACCCATCCTGTGGGTGGTAGTGGACCCCATACCCATCCTGTGGGTGGTAGTGGACCCCATACCCATCCTGTGGGCGGTAGTGGACCCCATACCCATCCTGTGGGCGGTAGTGGACCCCATACCCATCCTGTGGGTGGTAGTGGACCCCATACCCATCCTGTGGGCGGTAGTGGACCCCATACCCATCCTGTGGGTGGTAGTGGACCCCATACCCATCCTGTGGTGGTAGTGGACCCCATACCCATCCTGTGGGTGGTAGTGGACCCCATACCCAATCCTGTGGGCGGTAGTCGACCCCATACCCATCCTGTGGGTGGTAGTGGACCCCATACCCATCCTGTGGGTGGTAGTGGCCCCATACCCATCCTGTGGGCGGTAGTGATCCCCATACCCATCCTGTGGGTGGTAGTGGTCCCCATACCCATCCTGTGGGTGGTAGTGGTCCCCATACCCATCCTGTGGGCGGTAGTGGACCCCATACCCATCCTGTGGGTGGTAGTGGACCCCATACCCATCCTGTGGGTGGTAGTGGACCCCATACCCATCCTGTGGGTGGTAGTGGACCCCATACCCATCCTGTGGGTGGTAGTGGACCCCATACCCATCCTGTGGGTGGTAGTGGACCCCATACCCATCCTGTGGGTGGTAGTGGACCCCATACCCATCCTGTGGGTGGTAGTGGACCCCATACCCATCCTGTGGGTGGTAGTGGACCCCATACCCATCCTGTGGGCGGTAGTGGACCCCATACCCATCCTGTGGGTGGTAGTGGACCCCATACCCATCCTGTGGGCGGTAGTGGACCCCATACCCATCCTGTGGGTGGTAGTGGTCCCCATACCCATCCTGTGGGTGGTAGTGGACCCCATACCCATCCTGTGGGCGGTAGTGGACCCCATACCCATCCTGTGGGTGGTAGTGGTCCCCATACCCATCCTGTGGGTGGTAGTGGTCCCCATACCCATCCTGTGGGCGGTAGTGGACCCCATACCCATCCTGTGGTCCTCATACCCATCCTGTGGGCGGTAGTGGACCCCATACCCATCCTGTGGGTGGTAGTGGGCCCCATACCCATCCTGTGGGCGGTAGCGGACCCCATACCATCCTGTGGGCGGTAGTGGACCCCATACCCATCCTGAGGGCGGCAGTGGACCCCATACCCATCCTGTGGGTGGTAGTGGACCCCATACCCATCCTGTGGGTGGTAGTGGACCCCATACCCATCCTGTGGGTGGTAGTGGACCCCCATACCCATGCTGTGGGCGGTAGTGGACCCCATACCCATCCTATGGGCGGGAGTGGACCCCATACCCATCCTGTGGGCGGTAGTGGACCGCATACCCATCCTGTGGGCGGTAGTGGACCCCATACCCATCCTGTGGGCGGTAGTGGACCCTATACCCATCCTGTGGGTGGTAGTGGACCCCATACCCATCCTGTGGGTGGTAGTGGACCCCCATACCCATCTTGTGGGTGGTAGTGGACCCCATACCCATCCTGTGGGTGGTAGTGGACCCCATACCCATCCTGTGGATGGTAGTGGACCCCATACCCATCCTGTGGATGATAGTGGACCCTATACCCATTCTGTGGGCGGTAGTGGACCCCATACCCATTCCTGTGAGTGATAGTGGACCCTATACCCATCCTGTGGGCGGTAGTGGACCCCATACCCATCCCTGTGAGTGATAGTGGACCCTATACCCATCCTGTGGGCGGTAGTGGACCCCATACCCATCGTGTGGGCGGCAGTGGACCCCATACCCATCGTGTAGGGGGTAGTGGACCCTATACCCATCCTGTGGGTGGTAGTGGACCCCATACCCATCCCTGTGAGTGATAGTGGACCCCATACCCATCGTGTGGGCGGTAGTGGACCCCATACCCATCCTGTGGGTGGTAGTGGACCCCATACCCATCGTGTAGGGGGTAGTGGACCCCATACCCATCCTGTGGGTGGTAGTGGACCCCATACCCATCCCTGTGAGTGATAGTGGACCCCATACCCATCGTGTGGGCGGTAGTGGACCCCATACTCATCGTGTGGGCGGTAGTGGACCCCATACCCATCCTGTGGGTGGTAGTGGACCCCATACCCATCCTGTGGGTGGTAGTGGACCCCATACCCATCCTGTGGGCGGGAGTGGACAAAGTCTGAGCCACATAATGGGCTCGAGAATTGACTCTTGGGATCATGCAGTAAGTCTTGCTAATTTTAAGGAAAAGCCTGTTTCTAAAAATCATTAGTAAGGCTTATTTAAATCTGTATTTAAGGTGTTATTAAGAATGTCAGACTTTTTCAGGCTTCTCGCACGTGTTAGTAATATGATAAATTTAACCGTCTTTTGTTATTTTTTATTCTGTATTGTCCTTTTTATGATTTAAATTTCTTAGTTTATATTGTTTCTCCGTTTGACTCGATTTTTCCAATTTATGTAAATAAGCAATTTATATTATAATGTTAAAGAAGGAAAGAGATAAATTCAGTATTATGTCATTCGTTTAAATCGAAACATTTTGAATTTGAACGAAAATTTATGCAAAGGGGGCAATCAAGTTTCTCAAAAGCTATGTTGAGTATTTATATGAATTCAAACTCTCAAAATGTCTCTTAACACTTTTAGCCACTCTTGTGAGCACACACACGGCAAACGCAC
Source organism: Procambarus clarkii (assembly GCF_040958095.1). Lineage (NCBI taxonomy): Eukaryota > Metazoa > Arthropoda > Malacostraca > Decapoda > Cambaridae > Procambarus > Procambarus clarkii. The sequence continues at coordinate 43,655,445 of NC_091153.1, read as the reverse complement.
ACACACACGCGCGCGCACACACACACACACACACACACACACGCGCGCGCACACACACACACACACACACGCGCGCGCACACACACACACACACACACACACACACACACACACACACACACACACACACACACACACACACACACACACACACACGCGCGCGCACACGCACACACACACTGGAAACTGAGTGCCCAAATGAGCCAGAGATATTAGAAAGAACTTTTTTAGTGTCAGAGTGGTTGACAAATAGAATGCATTAGGAAGTGATGTGGTGGAGGCTGACTCCATACACAGTTTATAATGTAGATATGATAGAGCCCAGTAGGCACAGGAATCTGTACACCAGTTGATTGACAGTTGAGAGGCGGGACCAAAGAGCCAGAGGCTTTTGGACATGGCTCAGAGCCAGAGCCATGTTTCTCCCGGGGCCGGCAGAAACAAATGGGCAAAGTTTCTTTCACCCTGATGCCCCTGTTACCTACCAGTAAATAGGTACCTGGGAGTTAGACAGCTGCTACGGGCTGCTTCCTGGGGGTGTATAACAAGGAGGCCTGGTCGAGGACCGGGGACACTAAGCCTCGAAATCATATCAAGATAACCTGAAGATAAGCAAGGTAACTCCTGCCTGACGACCTGACCTCTGCAGCTGAAGGTTACGACCTCACGGTCCAGGTCGCGCGAGAGCATGCGCAGGAGCACTCCGGTATACCCAGAGAGTACCCGTGTAATAGTACGCGAGTTTTGTTTTATTATTATTTTCTACCACAGACGTGGCCAGACATTTACAATGCTAACCAGCATATATACATGTCGTACCTAGTAGCCAAAACGCACTTCTTGTCCTAGTATGCAAGGTCCGATTTGCCTAATAGGCCGAGTCAAAACAAAATCAAAACAAATCAACAACACTGAAGCCTGTCACTGCGTCGCGTCTCCCAACACCACCATTCCTGCAGTCATCATACCTTGAAGTTACCTTGAGATGGGTTCGGGGCTCAGCGTCCCCGCGGCCCGGTCCCCGACCAGGCCTCCTCGTTGCTGGACTGGTCAACCAGGCTGAAGAAAAAGCAGAAACAACAAAAAAAGTTTTCGATTGCAGAAAACCTTCCGCTAAACTTCACGTCCCATGACAAGGAAGATCCTCTTGCTTTCTCAAGGAGTTGCAACATTCACTTTGCAATTTTCTTTCTTACCTCTTCCTGTCTTACCTCCCTTGCCCCTTCCACCCTCATATTTCCATTCCTTTTGCTTATCCCTCTAACTTTCCCCTCTTCCGTCCCCTCCAAATCATCCCACTTCTCGACCAAACGTAACCACCTCGTAAAATTTCCCCTCAGTTGCCACAGATTAATTAGTCTCTAGTTGGCTCTCGTTCCCTCTCTGACCCGGGGTGACCTCTTGACCTTCCCTCCAGCGGTTGGCTCTGTCTCCCCATCTTTTGACCCGGGGTTGCAAACGTGTTCTCTCCCGACCCATTACTTTTCCAGCGGGTGTTTGCCCATTCAGTAGCAGATAATGGACTGCAAATCGCACTGTTCCAGTTGTCATGCTGTATATAGACCAGGAACGTAAAGGGTCTTACCTCTACCCTCCCCATCCCCTCACCTCTCCTCCCCTCATTTCCCCTTGCCTCATGTCCCTTTCCATACACCCCAACTCACCCCCCCCTCCCTTCCCCTCTCCCTTCACACACAATCACCCGACGACCCCCAAGTGTAAACAACAATCACCCTACGACCCCCAAGTGTAAACAACAATCACCCTACGACCCTCAGGTGTAAACAACAATCACCCTACGACCCCCAAGTGTAAACAACAATCACCCTACGACCCCCAAGTGTAAACAACAATCACCCTACGACCCCCAAGTGTAAACAACAATCACCCTACGACCCCCAAGTGTAAACAACAATCCCCCTACGACCCCCAAGTGTAAACAACAATCACCCTACGACCCCCAGGTGTAAACAACAATCACCCTACGACCCCCAAGTGTAAACAACAATCACCCTACGACCCCCAAGTGTAAACAACAATCACCCTACGACCCCCAAGTGTAAACAACAATCACCCTACGACCCCCAAGTGTAAACAACAATCACCCTACGACCCCCAAGTGTAAACAACAATCGCCCTACGACCCCCAAGTGTAAACAACAATCACCCTACGACCCTGAAGGTGTTAACAACACCCCAGTGTTGTTAACACCTTCAGAATGTCACAAGACACTTGGACGAATCCCGAGACCTTCCTGGATATGAACAACAGCAAGTTTACCGTCTTGCGAAACGGAGACGCCACAGACAAACATTGTTTACTCCTACACCTTTTGCTGTGAGTTTATCCCTCGGTACACTCTTCTACAGTCATGCTGGATCACCCTGGATCTTGGTTGGTTCAAGTAGCACGGTCTATGGTGAGCCCGTAGTGGACTTCGAAAGCAGCGAGGCTTTCGAAGCCCCCTGGACCCACTTCATTTTTTTTCTTTCCACGGAAGCTGAGCTTGTGAGGTCTTCCTCTTGACTAGCGGACACCTTGTGCACGCTGGTGATTCTTCTATGTATGTCAAGACGTGTTGCAAGCGGATCATTGCAGCAGGGTCTGCCTGCTGGTGCAACCCGTTCTCGCACTTTCTTACAGTCAATATTGACTTATTAAATACGTGCATATGTGACATACTAAACATACTAGTTTACCCTGAAAAGCTTCATAGAAAACACCGACCTTACCTAACCTTATTAGTATGTTAAGATAAGCATCTTATTGCTTTGTAATTACAATTATTACTTAACCAATACCTATAATAGATTAAGTAATAATTGTAATTACGAAGCAATAAGATGCTTATCTTAACATACTAAGAAGGTTAGGTAAGGTCGGTGTTTTCTATGAAGCTTTTCAAGGTAAACTAGTATGTTTAGTATGTCACATATGCACGTATTTAATAAGTCAATATTGAGTATACGAAAGTGCGAGAATGGGTTGGCTGGTGCAACCTTCCTCAGTGCCTTCAGTCACTTGGGCACCCTCGCGGCCTCTTCCCGCCAGAAATGGTGCGGGAATTCCTTCAGCTCGACGCCCCATAATTGGATGAGCAACTCACCTGATGAGCTCTCATTGGTTGAATAACTCACTTGATGAGCTCATATTGGCTGAATAACTTACTTGATGAATTCTTGTTAGATGAGCAACTCACCTGATGAACTCTTATTAGATGAGCAACTCACCTGATGAGCTCATAAGTAACTCAGAATTAATTAATCGGCTGAGAAACTAACCCTGTGAGCTCTCATTGGCTGAGAAACTAACCCTTTGAGCTCTCATTGGCTGAGAAGCTAACCCTGTGAGCTCTCATTGGCTCAGAAACTAACCCTGTGAGCTCTCATTGGCTGAGAAACTAACCCTTTAAGCCCTCATTGGCTGAGAAACTAACCCTGTGAGCTCTCATTGGCTGAGAAACTAACCCTTTAAGCCCTCATTGGCTGAGAAACTAACCCTTTAAGCCCTCATTGGCTCTTACAAGCAAAGCCCCTCTTGATTACCTGCCTTAAGTTTAAAAGCAGCACTATCGTCTCCCAAGTCAGTAAATAATCTAATTTCTCCAACTTTGTGGTCGTTGTGGGACCTCGCCTGGAATGCCAAAGACGTTCCTTGCAATATCTATAATACCATCATTTCCTGACAGCTCTCTCGAAGGCTATTATGATAACAGCTTAATCTTGCACATAATTAATATGTATACACTAATTTAGATTATAAGTTAACCCGAGGGACAGGACAATTAGGCAGTTAGTGGCGACGTTACTCTCACTAGTAATAAAATAACATTCACCCATTTCTTCTCTGTCTCTACAGTATCCATCATTTGTCCCTCCTTTCTCCCACTTTCGTTCCATCTCTCCCACAGTGACACGCCACAGACCAGCTAATTGGGTGCGTGTGAGAGGCAACAGTTACTGTGGGAGAGTACAGGTGTGTCCCTGCGGGTGTGGAAGAGGACAGGTGTTTCCCTGTGGTTGTGGGAGAGGACAGGTGTGTCCCTGTGGGTGTGGGAGAGGACAGGTGTGTCCCTGTGGGTGTGGGAGAGGACAGGTGTGTCCCTGTGGGTGTGGGAGAGGACAGGTGTGTCCCTGTGGGTGTGGGAGAGGACAGATGTGGCCCTGTGGGTGTGGGAGAACACAGGTGTGTCCCAGTGCTGTTAATATAACAACGACCATTAGCACAACTGGAAATTATTAACTCATATTTAAATGTTTATAGAAAATATTGCAGGTGTGTACCTGGACCTCGAGGTGTGGGCGGCGTGTGTGTACCTGGACCTCCAGGTGTGGGCGGCGTGTGTGTACCTGGACCTCCAGGTGTGGGCGGCGTGTGTGTACCTGGACCTCGAGGTGTGGGCGGCGTGTGTGTACCTGGACCTCCAGGTGTGGGCGGCGTGTGTGTACCTGGACCTCCAGGTGTGGGCGGCGTGTGTGTACCTGGACCTCGAGGTGTGGGCGGCGTGTGTGTACCTGGACCTTCAGGTGTGGGCGGCGTGTGTGTACCTGGACCTCCAGGTGTGGGCGGCGTGTGTGTACCTGGACCTCGAGGTGTGGCCGGCGTGTGTGTACCTGGACCTCCAGGTGTGGGCGGCGTGTGTGTACCTGGACCTCCAGGTGTGGGCGGCGTGTGTGTACCTGGACCTCCAGGTGTGGGCGGCGTGTGTGTACCTGGACCTTCAGGTGTGGGCGGCGTGTGTGTACCTGGACCTCCAGGTGTGGGCGGCGTGTGTGTACCTGGACCTTCAGGTGTGGGCGGCGTGTGTACCGAGGTGGCAATAAAATTCAATGGAGGTTAAATTTATCCTCAACATTAATATTCTCGACCCAAAAGTTTGTGTTGGTCGTGACTGCGAGTTTTGTCGAGGCGCCGAGCACCTTCCCTCATTTTCCCAGCACCTTCCCTCATGTACCCATGTTCCCAGCACCTTCCCTCCTCGTCCCCATGTTCCCAGCACCTTCCCGCCTCGTCCCCATGTTCCCAGCACCTTCCCTCCTCGTCCCCATGTTCCCAGCACCTTCCCGCCTCGTCCCCATGTTCCCAGCACCTTCCCTCCTCGTCCCCATGTTCCCAGCACCTTCCCGCCTCGTCCCCATGTTCCCAGCACCTTCCCTCCTCGTCCCCATGTTCCCAGCACCTTCCCGCCTCGTCCCCATGTTCCCAGCACCTTCCCGCCTCGTCCCCATGTTCCCAGCACCTTCCCGCCTCGTCCCCATGTTCCCAGCACCTTCCCTCCTCGTCCCCATGTTCCCAGCACCTTCCCGCCTCGTCCCCATGTTCCCAGCACCTTCCCGCCTCGTCCCCATGTTCCCAGCACCTTCCCGCCTCGTCCCCATGTTCCCAGCACCTTCCCTCATGTTCCCAGCACCTTCCCTCATGTTCCCAGCACCTTCACGCCTCGTCCTCATGTTCCCAGCACCTTCCCTCATGTTCCCAGCACCTTCCCGCCTCGTCCCCATGTTCCCAGCACCTTCCCTCATGTTCCCAGCACCTTCACGCCTCGTCCTCATGTTCCCAGCACCTTCATGCCTCGTCCCCATGTTCCCAGCGCCTTCCCGCCTCGTCCCCGTGTTCCCAGCACCTTCCCCCTGTATCCCGAGTCCCTCCCCACCTTGCGCAATATCCCCCAGTACCTTTCCTCCTGGTCCGCTTTCACCCCCTCCCCGAGGTACCTGCAGTACCGCCCCTGCTACACTCCAATTCTGGGACCGAAATTTGCCAAATTGGGTCATAAAGCTGGCTCTGTTGATAAGGCCTTGGGCAATATGCTAGCATAAAACTACCAGTGAGACATATTGGCGTAACTAGTATAACATGAGACAGATGAGACTTGGGATAAATGTAAACTAATATGATAGAGATAGAGAACTATCAACATCAGAGGCCCGAGACTGTTCAACACGCTTCCACTACACATAAGGGACATAACTGGCCGACCCCTCACAGTGTTCAAGAGAGAACTATCAACATCAGAGGCCCGAGACTGTTCAACACGCTTCCACTACACATAAGGGACATAACTGGCCGACCTCTCACAGTGTTCAAGAGAGAACTATCAACATCAGAGGCCCGAGACTGTTCAACACGCTTCCACTACACATAAGGGACATAACTGGCCGACCCCTTACAGTGTTCAAGAGAGATCTATCAACATCAGAGGCCCGAGACTGTTCAACACGCTTCCACTACACATAAGGGACATAACTGGCCGACCCCTCACAGTGTTCAAGAGAGAACTATCAACATCAGAGGCCCGAGACTGTTCAACACGCTTCCACTACACATAAGGGACATAACTGGCCGACCCCTCACAGTGTTCAAGAGAGAACTATCAACATCAGAGGCCCGAGACTGTTCAACACGCTTCCACTACACATAAGGGACATAACTGGCCGACCCCTCACAGTGTTCAAGAGAGAACTATCAACATCAGAGGCCCGAGACTGTTCAACACGCTTCCACTACACATAAGGGACATAACTGGCCGACCCCTCACAGTATTCAAGAGAGAACTCGATAAGCCCCTCCAAAGGATACCTGATCAACCAGGCTGTGACTCATACGTCAGGCTGCGAGCAGCCGCGTCCAACAGCCTGGTTGATCAGTCCAGCAACCAGGAGGCCTGGTCGACGACCTGGCCACGGATACGCAACGCTCCGGGAGCACCTCAAGGTATATGAGTTAATTGTGCTTCAAATAGCCTATGACTTGCAAGTAACAAGACTAAGAAATATATGTGTAAGCCATATTTACAAGAATACGTTGCTTGAAATTACTGACACTCAAAGGCCAGAAAGCACGAGGATAAAAAGCTAGGACATGTTTAGAATCGAGAATTATATGTACGGACACCATAAAACATCCACTAGACTGTGTGACATTGTAATTACAATGTCACACTGTCTAGTCAGAATTAGCCAGAATTAGGCCGAGATATCGATATCTATTTCAGGTGGCTGCAG
>NC_091153.1:43628440-43645940 GCF_040958095.1 Procambarus clarkii | reverse complement strand
CTTTCTGTACAAATTAGCACGAACTCCCAGGCACGCAAGCCTCGCCCATGCTACACCTGGGCGTTGAAATGTAACCTGGAACACACATCTCCCAAACTTTCCAAATCTCTGTGGGAGCTGAGTGCCCTGGGAGGGAAGCCTCTTGGTTGGGAGTGATGTACATAGAGAGGGAACTACATGGTATGTCCACCTTGTGTTTTCCCCATCTCTCAGTATCCTGCACGTCGTTATCATATCCCCCCTTTGTTCCTTCTCTCTGGTAAACTTGCGTGACTGTGTTCCCTTAATCTGTCCTTGTTGCTTAGTCCTCTTTATTCGGGCATTAGTCTTTCTGCAAACCTCTGCACTCTTTTTGTTTAATTATGATTACCTTTATGCTTGAGGAGTTGCGGACTACAGGCCGGAGCTGCATTTTCTAGTTATGGCGTCACATAGGTTATACACACTGGCCTGAGAGTCCTTTATTCAGTTTTTAATTGATCTTCTATTATTTGTCACCTTCACAAATGCTGCCAATATTTTCCCTGTTATGTATGGCTCTGGTGTTGGAAGGGAAATTATGTGTTTTTCATAATCCTGTAAAATGTTGGTTCCTTTCCCATCACTCACTGGAGGTGAACTGTAGCAGCAGACTTCATTGTCCACCACTGGAGTTCGTCAACGTTTTCTTGGCATTTCCTCGGGTAGGTCACTTAAATAATTTAAAAATTAAAATGGTCTTAAGACCGAGCCTTGAGGGAGCTCATTTGTCCCGTCTCTCCAACTCGACATTTTTCTTTCTGATGGTATATTTACTGTCGGACAAGTACTGCTTTGTTCAAGTTAATGTTCTTCTTGTTATCCCAGCAGTCTAACCAGCATTCTTCTTCCCCGTCAAATTTTGGTGACTTCGTAGAATTCTTTTCCTTTCTAAATATGTATTATCCCTTCCATCACAAAGGATTGCATGGTAATAACATAGGTCTATAATTTATTGCCTACTATCTGTCCCCTTATGTTTTAATACTGGAACTACAGATGCCTTTCTGGAGGTTGATTGACTGCCTTTATCTAGAATTTGGGGAGATCTTCAGTTTCCAATATTTGATTTAAAAGTTAATTATTGGGGAACAAAGTAACCAGGAGCTTCTTTTAGCTGTGAGTCGTGACATCGAGGCTGGACCTGCTGCTTTTTGGCTGCGTTTAGCTCTTCCAGGTGATATAGTAGTAATTGAAGAGGCAAAATATATCATATAAGTTTTCTTCTGATATCCTAGTCCTCCTAGGGACTAGATAGCTTACTCCTACTAGGAACTAGATAGCCTTCTCCTCCCAGGGACAAGATAGCCTACTCCTCCCAGGGACTAGATAGCCTACTCCTCCCAGGGACTAGATAGCCTACTCCTCCCAGGGACTAGATAGCCTACTCCTCCCAGGGACTAGATAGCCTACTCCTCCCAGGGACTAGATAGCCTACTCCTCCTAGGGACTAGATAGCCTACTCCTCCTAGGGACTAGATAGCCTAGTCTTCCTAGGGGACTAGATAGCCTAGTTTTCTGATAACCTCGACCTCCTCTCTACTTTTGTCTTGTAGACTTGAAACCTTCTCTGTTCCTTGAGAACACTTCCTTGTCTCCTCAGACAAGTTGTGATCACATTTTCATACAACATTCACGTTCGTTTGTATTCTTGTTTGCTCTCAACACGAGGCTTGGTTTAGTCATAAACTGAAAATGTATATTGTTGCTGTACGTGGGTGAATGATGTTCCTACCGTCCACCCCCACCTGTTACCCTCTACTGTTCCAGCTGCTACACTGTGTGAGGGGACTTAGGGTAGAGCAGACCAGCTGCAACACTGTGTGAGGGGCTCAGGGTAGAGCAGACCAGCTGTAACACTGTGTGAGGGGACTCAGGGTAGAGCAGACCAGCTGCAACACTGTGTGAGGGGCTCAGGGTAGAGCAGACCAGCTGCAACACTGTGTGAGGGGCTTAGGGTAGAGCAGACCAGCTGCAACACTGTGTGAGGGGCTCAGGGTAGAGCAGACCAGCTGCAACACTGTGTGAGGGGCTCAGGGTAGAGCAGACCAGCTGCAACACTGTGTGAGGGGCTTAGGGTAGAGCAGACCAGCTGCAACACTGTGTGAGGGGCTCAGGGTAGAGCAGACCAGCTGCAACACTGTGTGAGGGGCTCAGGGTAGAGCAGACCAGCTGCAACACTGTGTGAGGGGACTCAGGGTAGAGCAGACCAGCTGCAACACTGTGTGAGGGGACTCAGGGTAGAGCAGACCAGCTGCAACACTGTGTGAGGGGCTCAGGGTAGAGCAGACCAGCTGCAACACTGTGTGAGGGGCTCAGGGTAGAGCAGACCAGCTGCAACACTGTGTGAGGGGCTCAGGGTAGAGCAGACCAGCTGCAACACTGTGTGAGGGGACTCAGGGTAGAGCAGACCAGCTGCAACACTGTGTGAGGGGCTCAGGGTAGAGCAGACCAGCTGCAACACTGTGTGAGGGGCTCAGGGTAGAGCAGACCAGCTGCAACACTGTGTGAGGGGCTCAGGGTAGAGCAGACCAGCTGCAACACTGTGTGAGGGGCTCAGGGTAGAGCAGACCAGCTGCAACACTGTGTGAGGGGCTCAGGGTAGAGCAGACCAGCTGCAACACTGTGTGAGGGGACTCAGGGTAGAGCAGACCAGCTGCAACACTGTGTGAGGGGCTCAGGGTAGAGCAGACCAGCTGCAACACTGTGTGAGGGGCTCAGGGTAGAGCAGACCAGCTGCAACACTGTGTGAGGGGCTCAGGGTAGAGCAGACCAGCTGCAACACTGTGTGAGGGGCTCAGGGTAGAGCAGACCAGCTGCAACACTATGTGAGGGGACTCAGGGTAGAGCAGACCAGCTGCAACACTGTGTGAGGGGCTCAGGGTAGAGCAGACCGGCTGCAACACTGTGTGAGGGGCTCAGGGTAGAGCAGACCAGCTGCAACACTGTGTGAGGGGCTCAGGGTAGAGCAGACCAGCTGCAACACTGTGTGAGGGGCTCAGGGTAGAGCAGACCAGCTGCAACACTGTGTGAGGGGCTCAGGGTAGAGCAGACCAGCTGCAACACTGTGTGAGGGGCTCAGACAGGGTAGAGCAGACCAGCTGCAACACTGTGTGAGGGGCTCAGACAGGGTAGAGCAGACCAGCTGCAACACTGTGTGAGGGGACTCAGGGTAGAGCAGACCGGCTGCAATACTGTGTGAGGGGCTCAGACAGGGTAGAGCAGACCAGCTGCAACACCGTGCGAGGGACGCAGACAGGGTAGAGCAGACCAGCTGCAACACCGTGCGAGGGACGCAGACAGGGTAGAGCAGACCAGCTGCAACACCGTGCGAGGGACGCAGACAGGGTAGAGCAGACCAGCTGCAACACCGTGCGAGGGACGCAGACAGGGTAGAGCAGACCAGCTGCAACACCGTGCGAGGGACGCAGACAGGGTAGAGAAGCTGGTAATACAATATGGGAGGAGCGGAGTTGTGGAATGCTGATTGTGGAGGTTGATTGACTGCAATGAAAGAGGTATGTTACTGAGGAAGGCCGGGTGGAGTGACAGGCAAAATGGAATGGTGGTATTGCTTTAAAGATTAGTTTATTGGTACTTATTATAAAGACTAAAGAATAACCGGGTCTTAAGAATTGAAACTGTTCATGGATAAAGAGAACAAGTATAAACAAATAATAAACATTATGATCCATAAAACAAGATATATAATGCCAATGAACATATTAAAAGCGTCTTAATTCGATAATATAATAATGATGGTATTAATAACAGGCACGCGTCTGGGAGCCACAAGAACGTTGGTTCGAAACCCCCCATTTCTTCAACTGATTATTATAGAATTATTATGAAAATATTATAAAACGTATGGTAGGAGAAAATGATGTAGGGGCTGAAATATTTTGAAAAATAACTATAATGAACTGAAAAAAAATATGAAATGTAGGAATGCAAATTGAGCAGGCAATAAAGGAGGTGGGAGGGATAACGTGAATGGGAGCAATAGGAAGGGGAAGGGCAAGATGAAATGGGTGAAGAAAAACAAAGGTTAATTCGTTGATTACAGATTTCAAGGGAGTGGAGGCTCCGGGGGGACATTTTCTCACCCCCATCCGTCTCCTGGGTCCCCTGTGCAGACCTTGACTCTCACCAAGAGAGGTGACGCTGGACCTTCCTCGCGCCACACCTCGGACCCTGCGCCACACCTATGACCTTGCGCTACACCTTTGGACTCCCGCGACCACACCTCGGACCCTGCGCCACACCTATGACCTTGCGCTACACCTTTGGACTCCCGCGGCCACACCTCGGACCCTGCGCCACACCTAGGACCTCGCGCCACTTCGGACCCAAAGTACCGGCCCGGCGCCACACCCAACATGTGTGACACAATGCACCACGTCACACAGCGCCACACCTCGACCCGTTTAGCCACATCAACGTGAGGTGGCAAGGTCAACCCCATTCTATACAGCACCATGTCAGAGCTAATGTGGACATATTCTACCTTTGGCACTTTGGAATGTGCTGATTTGGACCAACAACCTTGTGTTATGTTCGTCCAAGATGCCACAGTACCCAAAACCGTATTTGTAATTTAATTCTATGTAATCAAAACCTTATTTTGAAGGGAAACTCATCGAAATAAACGTCAAGGGTTTTATATACTTGTCCAGCAACTAGCCTTACGACCGGCCCCGCTGGATGGTCACAAAATATCTCACAAGTGGTACAGTAGTTAGCAGGATCCTATTACAGTTGATGGGGCTTCTATTAATTGATGTATTCCATTCACCTGGGCTCCAGGAGACTCGAACTCTGGACCCCACCAGTTTGAGGCCGAATTGTTTTAATTTATGTATCTTTTCGATCTAGTACGACGCAGGCTAACAACAAGTAAGAGGTTCGTAATCAATAATATATTGTCTGTTAACAGGTAAGCAGTAAATAGGTACCTGGGAGTTAGTCAACTGTCACGGACTGCTTCTTGGGGGGGGTGGAGGCCTGGTCGAGGACCGGGCCGCGGGGACATTAAAGCCCCGAAATCATCTCAAGATAACCTCAATCATCATAACCAGTGTAGCTGACTTTGATCAAATATTGATCAAATATCAGTATTGTGCCTTGAGCTTGGCCAGGCACTGAACTACTGTAAGGTCTGTGGTGCTGGGATAATCTTGGGATAAAGAATATGGTCCTTCGATGAAAGTTAATTATTACTCTCGTGTCTGAAATATGGCCAAAGTCTGATATATCTCGTAAATAAGATTTGACCATTATAATAAATAAGATAGAGTAATAATACAGCAATATTTTGTGCTGGAATGTATTAACATTTGCAAGTCTGCCGAAGTAGACTTGCAACCTCAATAGGCTTCAGGGACGGCCAAACTTGGACGGCGGAGGGGGTTGGGGGGAGGGGGTAGAAATAGCCTAAGCTACTCTATCGCTTTGAGATGTATTTTCTTGTCTCAATAAACGTACTTGAACATAGACGACCCAGATGTTAAATCTATAACTATTCCTCGGCAGCATTGAAGCATATGAGTGCATATTGAAGCATACAAGCATATTCCTCGGCAGCATATGAGTGAAATGACCTAGTCAATCGTTCCCCAAGATCACTGCATTACACAATGGACAAAAGCTGTAAATAACCCACCACAATGTATACAAGGAGAGTCTCGCTTTTTGCAGGTCGGCGTTCAATCCCCGACCGTCCAAGTCGTTGGGTACCATTCCTTCCTCCCGTCCCATCCCAAATCCTTATCCTGACCCTTTCCAAGTGCTATATAGTCGTGATGGCTTAGCGGTTTCCCCTGATAATTCCCTCCCTTCCCCTCCTAGAGGTCATCACATTACACAGTTAATTCACTGTATCGTAAATCGTTGTTGTTTTAGATTCAGCTACTCGAAAAAGTTACCTGTATGTTTTACTTTCAATTTACGGTTTTTAATTGCCGGAGAATCGTAGCGTATCTCCCACGTAAACACAATAGCAGTCAGGACAAGTGCTGACAAGCAGTTTGAAGGTTGGAAGGAGCAGGTAAGGCCAAGTGCAATTTATATTATAAATTAATTAATGACATTATTATTTAAATCTGTCCAAATTTTTAATTTATTTGTGGGTGTGTTACAGAGTTTCTGTTAAGCTGCACAACATACTGTTATAGGCAGAGGATGAGTAACAATAACGTGGCTGAATATATGATGACCAGACCACACACTAGATGATGAGGAGACGACGACGTTTCGGTCCGTCCTGGACCATTATCACAATCGACTTGATAGTGGTCCAGGACGGACCGAAACGTCGTCGTCTCTTGATCGTCTGGTGTGTGGTTTGTTCATTATACTGTTATAGGATAGTAACATTTCTATTTCAAGCTCCTTTAAGTATCCAACTATGTACTCTAGTGTCGGCCTAAATCGTACTACTGCTTGTCTTGTTTCCCTGCAAGCAATTACTCCCAGTCAATTTTTGCAGTCTGACTTACCAACATCTACACTGACGAGCTGATCACCAGTGTCACTTTTAACCAAGCCTAACGTTATCAATAATCTTTATTAAAATATATCCTTGCTCATTATCCGACCAAAATATCCTACAGTTGGCAAGCCTTACAACTCTGTATAGTATTCGCTCTCTTTTACTACAGAATAATTTTTACCAATATTGTACTTTGCCTCAATATTAAGTTAATGAAAAGCGCGGAAGGCGGTCCTTGGGCAACCTGTAGGTTTTGAAACTGAAATAAGTGTGTAGAGGTACAAATACACACAAAGGGATGAGGTTGCCCAAGCTGTTCTCACCCCGTTTGGACCTGTTGGTGTGTCGGGAGCCGATTGCTTAGTACCTCGTGCTGGAACATACTGTTTCATCAATGTATTTTTTTTTTAGGGGTGGCGGATCACTATTCAGTAAAATAGTGATTTGCAATATTATTGGCTATCTATTGTTATTATTATTGCCACAGTATTATTATTATTATTATATTATTATTATTATTATTATTATATTATTATTATTATTATTTACACATTATTATTATTTACACATTATTATTATTTACACATTATTATTATTATTTACGTTGTTATTATGATTATTATTTTATTGTTGTTATTATTATTATTATTATTATTATATTATTATTATTGCTATTATTTACACTTTATTATTATTTACATATTATTATTATTAATATTGTTTTTATTAGTTTTGTTATTATTATATATTAGTAGTAGTAGTATCGCATCACCATTAGCCTAGCATTCTAATTGTTTATATTTTATATATATATATATATATATATATATATATATATATATATATATATATATATACATATATATATATATATATATATATACATATACATATATATATATATATATATATATATATATATATATATATATATATATTGATTAATTCACTTACCTTTGGTAGTTTTTTCCTGTAATGCGCAGTTACATTTTTGCCTGTAATATGCAAGTTGAATTATTTTGCTTTCAAGCGGGATTCAAGTTAATGCTATTTTTGAGCTGTACTTCATTACAGTAATGGAATATACTAGAATAATCAGCGCTCGAAATAGCTTTTAATATGTTTCTATTTTATACAAAAAGGAGCAAACTGTTTTCACTAATACAATGTTGAAACGAAAAAAATAATTAGAATGATGAAAGGAAATGGAAATAAGGAGAGCAACGTGAGGAAAAGTGAGAAGAGGAAGGACAATTAGAAACTTGAGAAATGTGATGCTAAGAGAAAGAATTAGGAGCATTTGAATGCGAAAGATGAAACGCCTATGTAGAAGACGAGGAGTAAATTAGATAATAAGTAGAAAGAGCGAGGTCGCGCAAGAGATATCTTCAGAGTGAAGGTATATGTATCTCTCTTTCCACTTCATCAACCCCCCCACCCCACCCCACCTCACGCCCCCCCAAAAAAAAAAAAATCTTCAGAGGGTGGTATATACCTTTCTGGGCTTAGCGCTTTCATGTGATAATTACTAACTTCCTCCCTCGAAGGACTAGTTTCTACAGTTCCAGGAGAGAAATTTTCACTATTTATATTACGTGGGACATTCAGCTCGGGCTCTACCTTCTGACCTCTCAAGGGCTCTGTGATCCCAGTCAGTCATAAATTTAATTACATTTTTTTCACAATGTTGACAATTTGACAAAATTAATACATAAATAACATAGACTGTCTCTCTACTTGGGCTGGACGGTAGAGCGACAGTCTCGCTTCATGCAGGTCAGCGTTCAATCCCCGACCATCCAAGTGGTTGGGCATCATTCCTTCCTCCCATCCCATCCCAAATCCTTATCCTGACACCTTCCCAGAGCTATATAGTCGTAATGGCTTGGCGCTTTCCTCTGAAAATTCCTTTCTCTCAATTTTTGTCATATATAATTTTAAAATATCAGTAACGCTTTAAACGAAAAATAGCTTCATATTATATCTATTTAATCGGAACAAAACATGGCGACTTGTGAGCTCTATCCATCAGTGTTGCTAGCCATGTCTCGTGCTGTTATACATAGTGATACACTTGGTATATTTTATTTTGTTGAAGAAACAGTGTAGATTGTCTCATGCCTCGGTTGGCAGACCTGACTCTCGCCAACCCATAGGTTAACCTCCTCGGGTTATAGTTTTACCTCTTATTTGCCAACATTTGGGGAACTTGCATGATGATGCGCAGCGACTCTTGATCATCTGGGTATGATGTAAGCCTCTGGCGACATATACTTAATTGAAAATAGCTGAAAAGAATTCCCAAATCTGCGAGAACATAATGGCGGTGAAGTCGACGCTGACCTGTTGTTGGCAGCCCTGCGCGTCTTAGCCTCCGGGCAGGTTTGGAAGCTCCCCCAGAGCCAGTGTCAGTTAAGCGGTCGGCGGGAGAGGACTGCGCCGCTCTCTCTCCTCATCTTCCTCTCGTTCTGTGTGAAATAAGTGGGGAAAAGTGCTCAAACAGGATATCCTTTAATCGAAAGTGTAGTAATATGTACATCTAAAGTATCGAGTGGTCCCGAATTCATTGCGTTTCGGTTAAACGAGGCAGTGCAGTAAATGTTCTTGAAAGTTAACAAAGCCACGCTGGGCAACACACAAGAGTGGCTGACGTCCTAAAGAAAAGTTTTCGGTTTATCCCGGTGGTGTGGCTATATTTCTCTCTCGCACAAAGTTAGCAAATTAGTGAAAAAGTGATCAAAGATACATGACAGTGGATTGTATACTGGATACTTACTCCCATCTGCGAGAGGAACTAACATGTTTGGAAGGTAAGGAGGAGGCGCTTCCAGTTTTTCCTCTCTGTTCGGATTTTGTGTTTCTGTTCAACGCGTGTAGTGTGTTGGTGTTTATAATGTGTATTGTATAGGTGTAGGAGCAGTATGCGTAAGCAGGATGTTTGTGGGGATATAATATCGGTTTAAGAGGTAATATGATGGAGGGGAACTGTGTGAGGGATTCCGGCCAGTGGTTTCCAGTTGTTGTATTGTATATTGTATCTTTGTTTGAAGGCTTTTGGTTGTCCAGGCTTCCTGCAAGCAGCATGTTGCTTGTCCAGGCTTCCTGCAAGTTGCTTGCCCAGGCTTCCAGCAAGTTGCTTGCCCAAGCTTCCAGCAAGTTGCTTGCCCAGGCTTCCTGCAAGCAGCAAGTTGCTTGCCCAGGCTTCCTGCAAGCAGCAAGTTGCTTGCCCAGGCTTCCTGCAAGCAGCAAGTTGCTTGCCCAGGCTTCCAGCAAGCAGCAAATGCCATCGTAACTTTATTTTCATGTGTATAAATTGTCGGCAAAGTTCTCTGGCAATTAAATATCAAGAATGCTGCACCTCAAGAATTTTGTTATACCATTGACCTGGTGCCTAGATTTTCAAATGTGTAATTATTATTATCATCTAGTTTTCATATTAATGAGTTATTGTTTATAAACAAGCAACGGAATTACCTGGAGTTGTGTGCGTGTTGGTAGTTTATCGAGAACGTATTCCAAGCTTATTTTATTCATAATAATTATAGATATCCATAGTATTGTGCGCATTGTGTATGCACAACACCAATGGTAACAAAATGTATTTTTTTTTATAAATAAATATAAACGAAACTGGTTTTCACGAAATATTAAGGTAGCCAGTTGGACGTGTAGTAAGCTTGTACTGTCCGCAGTTGTGCAAATAGTTTGTAGTCACAGAAGGAAATGCTAAGATTCCTTCCTTCTTGTCTTATTGGTTTAAATACTCTAAAGGAAAACAATACAATTCTTCAATTCGTTGAATAGTCAATCGGTAGTGTAGGAATGTATGACTTAAGTAGACCTAGTACATTAAGCTATCGCTGTGGCTATTAAGATATCTATAATGCCTTAGACATCGTCAAAGTTTAACCATTTAGTTTATCATCAAGTCGAAGAGTCTGACATTCTAAGACATCCTTCGTGACAATTTTCTGATATTGTTCACATCACGAAGGTAATAATAGTTGGGAATACAGCCTTCATCCCTCGTTGCATATCAATGATAAAAAAAATTAATTTCTCATGAAAACTTATTCCCAAAACATGCAGTGCCTGGTGCATTTATATTGTGTAATTATTGCGAATGTTTTAGTTCAGTAAATTTGAATTAAAAAAAAAGTCAGGACGCAAAAATAGTGAAACCAAAATAAAATCGATTGCTGACTGCGTTGTCAGTCAGTTGCAACGTGTCAGTGGAGCCGACTAGTGGAAAATTTTGTAAATGTGGGGGTTGGTATTCTGGTTTGTGTGTGCCGGACCAACCGGGCTGTAGTGGATGTGTGAGCCTGCGGGCCGCTTTAAGCAACAGCCTGGTGGACTGAGCTCTCGCAAGTCGAGCCTCTCAGTGGTCTGGTCAACCAGGTTGTTTGGCGCGGCTGGTCGCAGCCTGATGTACATAGCCTCCCAGTTAAGATCATCAAATAATCATTAGTTTTTTTTTTTTTTTTTTACAAATTTACAGCTAGTTATGACATCGAATGGAATTGGTAATATAATGCATCATTGCCTCTGCCGAAACGCTATGCGTATTAGTGGCTTTGCATGAATGTAAAAATACCAATCTTATGTAATCTCACAACCCATTTGTACCTTCTTGCAAATAAAATTATTATTATTATTATTATTATATTATTATGTAACTATAACAGTGAGCTTGCGAAGCAGTGGCCTTTGTAAGGGTGTTGCTAAATAATAAACAAAGTTGTGAAAGTTTTACGAAAGCTACTAGGTTTCTAGATGCCACTCTATAGTGTTTGTTGAACCTACAATCTAGAACTGATATTTAGAGCTGTGCCTAGTGCCTCCCCACTCCGACCTATTAGATGAAGCCTTACTGCCCGCTAAATCTTGACTTGTCATACAATATTGCTGCAGTCTGAATACGTGATGTCCAATATAAGTGATGTAGTGGGACTTTCACTGTTCCCCCCTTTTAAAGTGATATTAAAAACTGAAAAAAAATATAGTTGACTGTGTGGAAATCCGGCTTTCTGGGGGGTCTGCACTTAGGCCTATTGGAATCAGGCCGAACTTGGCTTCGCCGATATCTTCATAGGCCTTTCCAGTTTTTCTATTTGCCAAGATTTTCTGTGAGAGGTAGCCTTTTCTCAGGTTTTGGTGTGGCTTTCTGGATTCCAGGGTATATTGGGGAGCCCCCATTGAGTCGTGTTTGATGTACTCTCAGAGAGTAGCCCGGGGGACGAGCCCGTCGTGTAGCTTGTGTGTACACAGCGAATCATCCTTAATAGGTTTCTGTGTGAGATGGATTGTATCTGCGAAATTGGGGCACTATGCCGTTGTTTATTGTCCGATAAAGTACAAGAGGGACTTCGAGACGGCACGAGGTCTATTGTGTAGTACTGTATATACCAATTCTTGTCTTGTACGTTAGTCCAGGAAAAAAATCAGCTCCGTATCAAAAATATATTTTCTGTTGATATTGCTGTTAAGTTGCGCACGCTGTAGAGGAACAAAGCTCTTGGTATGTACGCTCCTCTTAGAATGTTGACCATGCACCACATGACCAAAGAACCAGAGCTCAACCCTCGCAAGCATAACTAGGAGAGTACATGCTGGCCTGGCGCGATGCAAGTCTTGAGTTCATGAAAGAGTAACGTACTTTAACATTTACGAAGGCGGTTCTCAAGATAAAACAACCTATAAAGTGTTTTTGTATTTTTCTTCTATTTAAGGTAGACCTTCAGTGTGTAATTTTACGTCAAAACCATTGTATGCTTAGGCCAAATGGTTATTGAATTATATCCGTAAATTGCTTCGAACATTTAGGTTATTTTACCTGAATATTTGCTTGTGCAATACTGTAGACCAAATACTGTCGCCTGTACCAAATTATACCAAATATTTCTGTATATGCTACTTCAATATTAAATAAACAATAATTCACGAGTAATTATAAATAAATACTGTACATAACCTTGGTTAAGTAAATACAGAATGAAATAAATTTAGATAAGTAATCTATTAAAGTTTATTATATGGCTGCGCATTGCGTTGAAATTATATATATATATAATAACAAATGTAATAACAAATGAGGCTTACGATTTTATGATGAAAAAGAACTGAAATCTGGTATTTAGTCGGCATAGCTTACGACCTACCTTACGGCTGTTCCAATATCAGAAGCATTTTCATAAACTTGAAAACTTGATTAACGGCAGAACAAAAAATTGGTTAAAGATGAGGTTTTCTCGCGACCTTTTACTAATCAACCAGGTACAAGAAAATACAGTAGTCTGAAATTAAATAATCGAGTCAGGGACGGAGGGGAGGCAAAATTGTGTAGAAATTCTCGCTCTGGATTACGTCAAAGGCTTGGCGTACTATTTGTGAGTAAATTACATATTCCATTGATGCTTCAAATGAGAGATTAGCGTTAGTCGACTGTGCGAAGTTCAATTTTGGTTTCGGCCACCGTACCATTAACCGCGCGAGGATATACTGGGAGTACAGGGACCATTGTATCATTGTCCCTACATCGCCTTGTTATACAGTGTTCGATAACAGGGTTGATTGAGACGATCGAGGCAAGCAGTTGATGAAAACAAAGTAATCGTTGCAGATTAGGTACTATTCGGTATGTGTTTTAAAAGTCTGTGGATTTGAATTAAAAATTTCAATTTTTGTGTGGCCTCAGTGACAAGAATGTGTGTGTCTGTGTAGTATTTATTTATTAGTGTGTGTGTGTGTTTTTTTTAGTGCCAAAGAAACGATCACCAAAAAAAACCATCTCGCTTTTTCTAGAATGGCGTCTTACAAAGATGTTTACAAATAGGATGGTCTTATTTGCTCATACTTTACAGGATCTAAGATAATGAAGTAGGCTAGATAAATGAGTTTCAATTTAACGGGGATTACATGTTGGATTAGCTGTTTAATGCTGGGGACATTGTGTCTCGTATTTACTGCAGTAGTATGTCGAGCAAGTGCCAGACTCGTCTTGATATACAATAGACGGAGTGGAGTGTGTCAAATACTACAGTATTGTAGTGGGAGTGAGATTGTATTGTATCGGAATGGGCCAAATACTACAGTATTTGGCCCGTGTTTTTTTTTGGGGGGGGGAAATCCTATCTCCATCAGTTATTGTGAATTTCTCCTATCTCCATCAGTTATTGTGATAATTTCTCCAATCTCCATCAGTTATTGTGATAATTTCTCCAATCCATCAGTTGTGATAATTTCTCATATCTCCATCAATAATTGTGATACTTTCTCTCACCCTCGGTGTTCTTTTTGAGATCAAACTTCCTTAGCCTACTAGTCAGGGCATTACAACCTGTAAGCTTGCCCTATTTATTAGGCGTCTTCTGAAGAACCTGAATTCTGACTGGACCACAATCGATCTTTTTTTCAGCAGCCAAATTAGCATGCAGCAACGGTGTGCAAGTACAGTCCAAATGAAGTTGAACTAGTCCCAGGTATCCCCATCTTTGTTATTAAGACAATATTGTTGCAAACATTTAGGCCTCATAGGAGTGAAATCAGACACTCAAAGGCCAGAAAGCACCAGTGTAAAAAGTTATGATTTGTTTAGATCTGAAACCTGTTTCAGATGTGTTTTGCTCAGCACAAAATAACCACCAGACAGTGCGAATTAGTGGCTGCCAGGATCAGGTTGGGCAACCGTTACCTGTTGGTAAGTTGCTACAAGGGACCAATCTCTCAACCCTGAGTAATCCATGTGTAAAATCTGTGAGCAAGAACTCTGTTATGATTAGACACAAAAATCACAATAGCGTGATGCATCAAACAAATCCACAAGGGCCGTGATGAGGCCCTTGTGGATCTTAATGATGAGGCTCTAATTCTCACGTCTGTACACTATTGAGTGTCCAGTCACTAGACTCATTTGACCTGCTGGTATGAGGTACCTGGAGCTTTGCAATTATTTTATTCACTCGCGTTCTAGAGGACAACCTCATGCTACATCCAAAGTTGGCGAGAGATTGTTAATCATTCAGGGGCATACTGATCACATACTCCTGAATGACTAGGCATCCTACGAGAGAAAACTTTCTTAGCGTTTGACCCCTCATATAGCCAAGAGTTGTTGCATAAATGCTGATGTACCTAAATGCGGTAATGAACAAAGAAAAAATGTTCTTGCGTGTCTGCCTAGTGATTGAAAGCGGTTACTATAAGATGGGTCAATTCACTTTTGTTTTCATTGTTCTTTATGTTACATCTGACTTACCACATCCTTATTTACTTGGTGATATTATGCCAACTGTTTATTATGGAAATCCTTTTCGATAGTACAGTAAAGATGTTGATTAGCGTTCTAGGTTTCCATGCATCGTCAGGAGCTCCTCATCCATGAGTTTCGGTAGGCGTTCACACTTGTCTATAACTTTGGAACTCAAAAGTTAAAATTCCAGTATCAAATTGGAGAATAAAAACTTAATAATGAAGCTATTTTTTTTGCAGTGATAGTAATAGAATTTTCTCTTAAATTTTTTTGTTATGCGCTGTCACTGTTATTCAGTGGTTTTTCTCTCATTTCCGTATGTCTGCTTTAATTCAGTCATATATATCCGTGTTTTAGTATAACTTTTAATTAATTATTTGATTACTTATGCCTATATCTTAAATTACGTGTTAATTTTTCAGTATAATAGGTCACATTTCAATTACTTATGACGCGTTATTTTTTGTGCAGCCTATTCTGACAAAGCAATAATATGCTGTTTGTGTTGTTAGTTTTAACTGCGTCTGATAAATTTTCGTACATTATTCGTATTATCTCATCACACGTTGTTGCATCTTTTAATTTTCCCAGCTGACCTGTTTTCATATTAATTAGAAATACAATGTCAGTCACTGGAAATGTGGGATTTGGTGATTATAAATAGGAGCTTCCTCGTATGGGCCAATAGGGCTTCTGCAGTTACTTTTATTCTTATGTTCTTACACCGGAGCAAGAATACAAGAAATGGGGGTTTAGGACCCCTAAGTTATCCTTTGCAGGCTTGGGTCCTGAGGTTTTTGAGGTCAGTAAATTATTACGGAAGTCTTCCTTCTCGGAGGAAAAGTTGTTACTCCCAGAACCTCATCCAGGCCCAGAACCTCAATCCAGGTTCAGAACCTCATCCAGGCCCAGAACCTCATACAGGTCCAGAACCTCATCCAGGCCCAGAACCTCATCCATGGTACAACTATTTATTCAATATCACGATGCATCCCGTGATTTTTAGAAATTGCAGGATATGCTTGATCTGAGGGATTGAATACTCGGACCCATTCCAGACATAATTGTATTTATAACTAAACTTGGTGGAGGGTACAAAAATAAGCTGCTGTGGCCCCAAAAGTTAACATTTTGCACTATTAGCATAGCACAAAGAGCACCACATGCCTAAAGTGGAACAGTATGCAACCTAACATGTCCTAGGCTATGCAGTCCTAGGCCTAATATATATATATATATATATATATATATATATATATATATATATATATATACATATATATATATATATATATATATATATATATATATATATATATATATACCGTCTTAGGTCTAATTTAGGCCTAAGTTTGGGTTTGAATGCCTTTACAAAAATAATAGTACTGAAAGTGATACTTATTTTGTGGGGCGCAACAAGTCAATTTTGAACGTTTCATCCATAGTTGCTATAAAATAGTATATAGCACTATATTATAGTATTACAAAATATCATAATTGCCATGATTCTTGAATGATAGGCTCTGAGAATCGTTCGTTCTAATAGTGTTTCTAAAGCGAAAAATTAGTGTTACAAAACCTAGGCTCCCAGGTAGTTAGTAATGTTCAGTAGGCTACTTGACATCATGTTCACATTTTGGAACATTCTCATAACGAATTATTAGAACGATAAGCGGCTGATGTAATCGAAAATAATCTCCACTAGACAGCAGTATTTGCGAGATACTTGCAAGTAATAATAAATACACGTAAAGCAAGGGGAGGGGGTAGCAATAGCCTAAGTTACTTTATTCCTTTGAGATGTATTTTATTGTCTCAATAAACGTACTTGAACTTGAATACACGTAAATATTTTGCAAGTGTGGAGACATGAAAGTAGGTAGCTACATATAGTTGACAAATGGACTGTTGTTGTAAACATTGACGTTTCTTTGTAATTCTGTCTTCATTTACCGGAGCGCATGCGCTGATACGATCTCAGCGCCAAGTGTGGCCAGAACGAGTTTTAAGAGAAGGGTATCTAGCAAAGAATTAGGTGATGAGGATATACTGTACAGTGCATTAAATTCCTATTGTTAGTTTCTGATAGTTGTCAGGTCGACAATCTTCTGTAAAATGATATAAAACGAGATATACGTTTATTTTGGCTTAGATAATGTGTTTATATACGCTAGGCTAGGATTTTGCGGATTATAACAGAGGGGTTACCTTGAGTTGATTCCGGGGGTGAAGGTCCCCGCGGCCCGGTCTCTGACTAGGCCTCCTGGTTGATTTTCTGCGTCCAGCAATCTGGTCAACCAGGCTGTTGGACGCGGCTGCTGGCAGCCTGACTTACGAATCACAACTTGGTTGATCATATCAAGCAGGCCGTTATTATTTTTTCATTACTGAATGTGCACGTCAGAATAAATTCCTTAAGAGAGAGACAAATGTATAAAATAACCCAAGCAAAAATTAGGGCGTTGCAATAAGTAGCCGCTCTTAAACCTATATAGGACAAATTTTGCTCAGCTGGCCAAGGTATCCTTCCTTTTAAATAGGCCTATAAATTAAAGGGAATTACCAACAGGCCAATCCGTTTTCATTATTAACTTGACAGAATTTGACACGCCAGCCATAGATCACCTATTGCCACACGAAAACCCCAATAAGCCGATCATGCCTATTAGGCAACCAATTAATGGAAAGTAGAGTAGGCTATCCTGGTGAGATTATTCTTATTCACTGTTGCCTCTCCCCGA
>NC_091153.1:43600940-43623440 GCF_040958095.1 Procambarus clarkii | reverse complement strand
GCTAAAAACTGCAACATCCTACTTGTACCATGAAATTTATCTTGCAAAACGGGCGCATCTCGCATATAGTTTAATTTTGCAAAGAACATATGAACAAGCTTATCCTGTTTGCATGTCTTGAGTTCCTCCAATCAGCATTGACAATTGTCAGGCAGGATCATAGAGCCGAAGCTCAACCCCCGCAAGCACAACTAGGTGAGTATCTTGCCTTTACCACACTTACAATGACTAGACCACAACAAAAATAGAGCGGTTGGCTTTAGTTTACACAGCCTATGTAAAAAAAATAAAAAAAATATTTTACGACATTTCTCTTGAAGTCATGTACTAGCCTTAACACGACATTGACGAAAGTACGCCTTGGTCACATTAGCTAGGTTGCTCCTGGAACCATCTTGAGTTATATCTTGAGATGATTTTCGGGGCTTAGCGTCCCCGCGGCCCGGTCCTGGACCAGGCCTCCTTTTTGTTCCACATCCCTAGGAAGCAGCCCGTAGCGGCTGTCTAACTACCTATTTACTGCTAGGTGAACACTGGCACCAGGGTGTAGGAAACTGGCCAGTTGTTTCCGCCTTCGCCGGGGATCAAACCCGGAACCCTAGGACTATGAATACCGAGCGCTGTCCATTCAGCCGTCAGGCCCCCTACCATCTGCGAGCATCCGATAATGTGTATCAAGTTTGGCAGTAAACAGCCTGAAAAGGTCTCGCAGCACCGACGCTTGGCATGCTCTCTAGTTAAAATTATTTATGTACTTTTACCTGTATATTTAGAGTTGGGACGAGTGCATATTGTGTGCGAATGGAGCTCTGAAGCGTAAATCTAAATAGGAGTTGGTATATGTGAACGGTCAATGCAGTCGAGTAATACATAACCAACAACCGGATCTTGAAGCTGATCAACACACTATGCCTACCTACCTTGAGGCTACCTTGAGGTGCTTCCGGGGCTTAGTGTCCCCGCGGCCCGGTCGTCGACCAGGCCTCCTGGTTGCTGGACTGATCAACCAGGCTGTTAGACGCGGCTGCTCGCAGCCTGACGTATGAGTCACAGCCTGGTTGATCAGGTATCCTGCCAGTGAGGTAAACAAAGGCATTGCCAGACTGGTGGCTTTATTAATCAAATAATTACAGTGCAGTAATAACCCTGCAATAATTAAAGCCATATACTAATCAATACACATATACGGTTTAAGCACTGCATATAACAATAGGCAATAAGGAATTCCAGTTTTTAACAATGTATAACGATAAGCAACTACATATGCCTAAAGCCAGGGCAAACAGAAATTAAGCAAGACATTACATTCTACCAACCTGTATACAAGCTCGACCCGGCTGACCTGACGATCACAACAATAATAGTCAAGCGAGCGTCCAGCCGGTACGATATAACCTCCGCCCCCGATACGGGGAGGACTACGTAGGTATGACATTTTTACTACAAATAGCAAGTATTAGAAGCACTGGAGGACCAGCGAGTTTCTCTTAAGAAATTATCAACTAGGATGTAATGATTAGGCTAGCTAGCAGGCGATCTGCAAGCGACCATAAACCAGGGTGAATCTGGGTCCAGGGACTAAGATGCTGAGATAAGCTCGCTCCCAAAAACAAAGAATTGGTTACACGACGCAGACTCGAGCTCTCTAAATCAAATCAATCTAGTGCCGAGTTAGGTTCCAACCTAACTTAAAACCACCGCCTTCGACCGTCTATTTTAAAAGAACGTATTGACGAGTCTACGTATTTAGTCCATTGGTTTCGATTCATTAATGCTGTTAAAATGAAACTGACAGGTATAAGCCTCGGACCTTCAATCTCCCTCACTTGTTTGAATATTTGTGAACCATTTGTGGTTTTTAAACCCGGTGGAGATATGGTTAACTCACAGAGGTGATTATGAAACAACAGTGATCTTGAAACTGTGCCCAAGTACCAGGTTTGTTTACTGTCTAGTATTGAATGTTTCCCGAAGTTGAATTGTTGAATTTCTCTGAATTATGTCTCAAGTAGTAAGGGTTTATAAGTTTCAGAGAGTTCTACATTTTGAATGGTTTGACGTGGTGTCGATGTTGTAACTTGTTGATCCTATTCCAGTGGTAGCCTAGCCAGCTGTAGCCTAGCCAGCTGTAGCCTAGCCAGCGGTAGCCTAGCCAGCTGTAGCCTAGCCAGCGGTAGCCTAGCCAGCTGTAGCCTAGCCAGCGGTAGCCCATCCAGCTGTAGCCTAGCCAGCGCTAAAATATCTTTCAACGTTTAAGCATCTAATATTGATATTTATATATATATAGTAGGCTATCATTCCTTTTTACAGGCTATTCATGCCCGTGTCACCTCTTGGGTGGCTTAATCTTCATCAGTCTATCATTCCTTCCTTTCTGTAAAGAGATGTGAATGAGTCTTGTATCCATTTTAAAGTCTTCCGATTTTTCCTTGTAGTTGCCTTGGCAAGTTTAAATTTGTTTTCGTTGAAATAATTTTTTCCATTGCTCGCTGAAGGTTAGTTGTTTTGCTAATTTAATTTTTGTTCAATATCTTATACCGAAGTCAGTGATATATACCCATAGGCTAATAGGCTAACGTTTTATTTTAATAATTACTTACCTCTACCGAAGGGATGTTAATTTCTGTCCATATGTGAATGGTTATGAGGATGAGGAAGACTAGGGCTAATAGTGACGATATTGTCTTGATGTTTTGAGCTCAGACTGGATACCTTTTGACTGCCTTCTTATAGAATTGGTTATTATTTGTAGGTAGTGTATGAACCGGGCTATGGTTCTTGTTAGACTACGAGCAGTGGTGTTTTATATGACGAGTCTACGCAAGGTAAGGTTTGATAGACCTATGTTTCAATCAAAGGAAATAAAAATACTACGGGCTCACCATAGCCCGTGCTACTTGAAACTTTTTGTTCCAAGTAGCAAATCTTAAACAACAACAACAAAGGGAATAAAATGTTGGAAAAAAATCTACCCGTCTGTTGACCAAACCACACATTAGAAATTGAAGAGACGACGACGTTTCGGTCCGTCCTGGACCATTCTCAAGGCGACTGGACAATCAACTTGAGAATGGTCCAGGACGGACCGAAACGTCGTCGTCTCTTCAATTTCTAGTGTGTGGTTTGGTCAATATTCTTCAGCCACGTTATTGTGATTCATCTTCTGCAATCTGTCCGTCTCTTGGAAAAGCCTTCGTGAATCTTAATTTCCGCTTTATTTTTGTTGGCCTTTCCAGATTCACCTTTTTTAGTTTAAAATAATGAAGATATTTACCTGGAGGTTCGTTTGGTGTATTGGTGCTTGTCTCTGGAGCCCAGACAGTCTTCAGTGTTTTTGTTTTAATCATTGGGGCGCTAAACGTGACGCCATTAGACTGCTTATTCAGGTACCTCTTTAACCCCTGGGAAACTACCAGATATGCTACATCCAAAAGAAGTAGCTGACCTACCTTGAGGTTACCTTAAGGTGTTTTCGGGGCTTAGCGTCCCCGCGGCCCGGTCGTCGACCAGGCCTCCTGGTTGCTGGACTGGTCAACCAGGCTGCAAGGAAGAGGCCTGGCCTAGCCTAGTTCGGAGGGCCCTTTAGCTCAAGGAAAACTACGACGCCCCCTAGACTGACAGCAAGGCTCTCAAACCAACTCAACCTCTTGGAAGGGGTTACCTTGAGATGATTTCGGGGCTTAGCGTTCCCGCGGCCCGGTCGTCGACCAGGCCTCCTCATTGCTGGACTCGTCAACCAGGCTGTTGGACGCGGCTGCTCGCAGCAGGCGGGGTTACGGTACGATCAAATACTGCTGAGATTACCGGATTCTTCAGCTCTGGTAGACTGTCGTAACACCACCATTGTATATATATTTGTAGATGGTCTGCAAGATGCCTTTTCGTCAGTGATTACTCAGGGGGTAACCACAAAAGAAGGCCAGTTCGACTCTGCTTTTGTAGCGGTGCGTGGCCATCACGCTGTTGTTCCGTGTGTGATGTGTGTCTCCTGACGTGTTTTGTGTGAAAACTTGGTGTAGAAAAGTCATGCTGGTCATTGTTGCTGTGTACCGTATATGGCTCGGGGTGCAGAGGTAGGCAAACGGAAAAGTGGTTCTCCATCGATTTTTGATGTGTATTAGCAGTTAGTAGACCACTCGATGGTTAGCCCAGGCCAAGAGAATAGGTTCAGTGTTTCGACGCTTGCTACGATCATTTTATATCGCTTTAGGGTCCTTTTACCAAAGGATATCTGATCAACCAGGCTGTGATTCGTATGTCGGGCTGCGAGCAGCCGCGTCCAACAGCCTGGTTAACCAATCCAGCCACGAGGAGGCCTGGTCGACGACCGGGCCGCGGGGAAGCTAAGCCCCGAAAACACCTCAAAGTTAGGCCAAACGTAAGGTAAGAGGTGTAAAAAAAAGAAAAGAGGTAAAGATTGTTGTTACAAAATATGATAGTCTAAACTCCGGGAATTATGTTTAAACCTAATGTGGGTATGTGGGCCTGCGGGCCGCTCCAAGCAACAGCCTGTTGGACCAAGCTCTCACAAGTTAAACCTGGCCTCGGGCCGGGCTTGGGGAGTAGAAGAACTCCCAGAACCCTATCAAGCAGGTATTCATAAACACATACATGAATAGTCATTTTATATCAAGAAAGATTCAAGCCCTATTTTCTTGTCTCAATAAACATCTCCAACTTGAAGAAGTGGCCCACAACAGTCTCTGTACAAGAGAGTTTACATCTATGGTGAGTCACACTATTACTAATCTTGCTCCACAATCACCAGGTTAGGCGGCAACTTTAGTTCCGTGCAGGCTGCACCTACAGTAAGCAACCTTTGGATACTTGACTAAGATTTCTTAGCCAAGTATCCAACTCGAACTCCCAGTCAGTATCTTGTTGTGTTTATATTCCAAGCAGAAGTGTAATCATTTGAGTTTTACAGTTTTATCCATGAATTTAATATCTTAATAAGTTGTTTAGTTATGTCAAACATGTCAACTACTGTTGACATGGTAACAAGAAGTTTGTAAATGGTAGGCTTGCTAAACCGCAAAATCTCGGATCACGAAGAGTGGTTGGAGTGAGGACTGGTGGTGTTTTTCTATCAAGCAGTTTTCAACCAGGGTTATGTGGACCCCCTAGGCCTCTTGAAGTAGTTTGTAATGCACCAATTAGGTCCTTGAGGTAGTTTGTAATGCACCAGTTAAGTTCTTGAGGTAGTTTGTAATGCACCAATTAGGTTCTTGAGGTAGTTTGTAATGCACCAATTAGGTCCTTGAGGTAGTTTGTAATGCACCAATTAGGTCCTTGAGGTAGTTTGTAATGCACCAATTAGGTTCTTGAGTTAGTTTGTAATCCACCAATTAGGTCCTTGAGGTAGTTTGTAATGCACCAATTAGGTCCTTGAGGTAGTTTGTAATGCACCAATTAGGTCCTTGAGGTAGTTTGTAATGCACCCAACAAATAATTACAATCCACCAGTATTTTTAGAACTGTCGCGTACCGCAACTCTCTCTCTTCCCCCCCCCTGGCGTTCTCACCCACTCCGGGGTACGCGTACCCGAGGCTGAGAACCCCTGCGAGTGTAGCAGGTGGGTGGTGAGAGAGAGACTTGGGAGTCATAGTTAGCCGCGACCCGAGACCGGTACAGAATACATCAGTGCTCGAAATCAGGCAAGCAGGATGCTGTGTTTATAATGAAATGCATCGACGACAGAAGCATGGATATCATCATTTCAAGCTGGCATATACAAGGGGAGGTAGGGATATCAACGGGGTTCTGAAGCTATGAAGATATCAAAATCCGCAACAATGGGCGCAAGTTGGAAGATTTAGATTTTAAAAGGGATATGGCACGTGTTGGTTTAAAAATAGTTATGTGGATGAGTGGAATAGGCTGGCAAATGGCATTATTGATACAAACAAGCTTTTAACAATTTTCAAGGATTGATTAGGTAAGTATACATATGGGGTAAGAGTTGGTGTATTTAAATGGGGTCTTGTCTAACATGGGTTATCTTGAGGTAATTTCAGGGCTTAGCGTCCCCGCGGCCCGGTCCTCGACCTGGCCTCCATTTTGTTACACCTCCCCAGGAAGCAGCCCGTAGCAGCTGTGTAACTCTCTGGTACCTATTTACCGCTAGGTGAACAGGAGCTTCAGGGTGAAGGAAACTCTGCCTATTTGTTTCCTCCTCCGCCGGGGGATCGAACCCGAAACCTTAGGACTGTGATGCTCCTCCAGCAGGTGGGAGTGGGAGGAGGTGCTCCTCCTTCAGCAGGTGGGAGTGGGTGGTGGTGATCCTCCAGCAGGTAGGTGGCTCATCCAGCACTCGGTACACGGAAGCTCACACTCGTACATGAAGGAGATCTGTGTGCACGTGAAGTCGTCACAATGCACGAATGGTCACCAGGTGTGGCTAGAGCAGGTGGGACGACCGCTGACTTGCATAGGGATGTGTCATTAGGTCGTACTTAACAAGATAGTTTAGCCGGCCGTCGGTGTCCGCCTCGTTATAGCGGCCTAGCCTCTGAAGGGACGTGGGAATTGTAACTAACTATGCCAGTTGCTGGTGCATAATGATTCCTAATCGTGGGAAAGGACGTAAAGGCAAGCTTGTGGGCGGCAGGCAGCAATAACCTGGCTGATCAGGCAGTTGTAATGAGAGTCGGGTTTAGCGTTAAAATCAATTGGAGATCGATACATGTAAATAACAGGTAGCCTGCATTTTGAAGTGTAAAGATTTTAATATATTATCTCCCCATTTAAATACATTGTTTCGAATTCTGTCTCGGAGTAGATATTTCAGAACTCTATTTATACCCACTCATTAAACCTCTTGAGCCATTTGTATACTTCAGTCAAGTCGCCCACTTGGCCTTCAAGGTCCTCTTCACGAAGGAGGTTCCTGAAGCACTTAATTACTTTACCTCAAGATAAGCTAATTCACATTCTATTTATTGCAAGATGACCAGAACTGTGTGCTCGCATAACATAGGGTAGCCTCGTTGATTCTGGGGATCAATGTCACCTCGGCCCGGTCTCTAACTAACTGCTGAAATTGAACAAATCCACAAGGGCCGTGACGAGGGTTCGAACCTACGTCCAAGAGGATCCCAGACGCTGCCTTAATCGACTGAGCTACGGCATGGTAAAATAATTGAAACCGGGAAATTTATCCTGCTTTACCGACGGATCCTGCAGTCTCTCCGAGACACAAACCAGGGTTTTACGCAATTCCCATATGCACTCGAGCTATGTCAAAAGGCTGTTCGTTCCAACCCTCGTCACGGCCCTTGTGGATGTGTTCATAGAGCTACATATTAAACTATATCCATAGAGGCTACCTACCTTACCTACCTTGAGGCTACCTTGAGGTGCTTCCGGGGCTTAGTGTCCCCGCGGCCCGGTCGTCGACCAGGCATCCTGGTTAGGATTCGGCAATCTCTTCAACTGCTGAAAGTTAGTGTAGCGGTCACTGAAACCTATAGTCACTGATTCTCATGGTGTAGAGGCCTACATAAGCACTGAAATGGTCACTGAATAAAGATTCGTATTAGTGACTGCATAGTGAGCGGTGTGCAGGTGAGTGAGTGTATCCCAGTGACTATTTTAGAAGAAAGTATTCGTATCAGCTTATACATATGATTACAGTCATGATTGGACTAAACAGGTCTAATGATTGGACTAAACGGTGTGGTGTTGTCCAAATCAAACTTCGTATTTGGCATAAAGTGAGCAACATTAGCTTACCATTTGAACGGTAATATATATATTGGAAAATTATAGTGTGGTTTACCATTAAAGCGGCGAGACAGATATTAACATAATTAATATCACAATATTAGAATGATGAGAAAAGAATTGAAATGAGAATTAATCTAAACTAATTTATAGGAATTATGTACGAGCCTATTTGGAGCAGTGGAAGCCGGTAGAAGGTATGTGGTCAGACGATGGAGGGGGGGGGGGGCAGGGGCAGGGGCGGGGTGGGTATTGTGTGTACCAAAGAGTTCATGACCCCCATCCCCCCCCCCCCCCCACACGGGTAAGTGATGACCCAGGCTTGACCCGGACACTCACCTTCGCCCCATTCCCATACGTCCTCTGCATTACTACTATCCTGCCACCTCTCCCACTACCCACTCTTAACTCCCTACACACGTGTACTGGCGGGGACCTGTACCTCCACCAACCACTACTGCAGCGTGTGTATACTCACCACCATCACCACTCTTACATACTTGGGGCTTCTGGGAGCCGGTCGGCTGAGCGGACAGCACGCTGTACTTGTGATCCTGTGGTCCTGGGTTCGATCCCAGGCGTCGGCGAGAAACAATGGGCAGAGTTTCTTTCACCCTATGCCCCTGTTACCTAGCAGTAAAATAGGTACCTGGGTGTTAGTCAGCTGTCACGGGCTGCTTCCTGGGGGTGGAGGCCTGGTCGAGGACTGGGCCGCGGGGACACTAAAGCCCCGAAATCATCTCAAGATAACCTCTGTCTCTTCTCATAATAATGGTATAGCCATTGGTGAAGGAAGGTCTTGTGCCTCTCTATGCTGCTGCTGCTGTAACTCTCGGCTGTGCGCTTTCCCTGCACTCTGTTGTTGTTTAAGATTTAGCTACTGGGAACAAATTTCCAAGTATCACGGGCTATGGTGAGCCCGTAGTGGACTGACCTGGCACAGGAGCGGGGCTGTAACTGTTCTGTGTTTCCCTGCACGCTGTTGGGTTATGTTGTTGACCTGTGCTGCATTTGCCTACCAACTCTAGCGTCATGGGGTGTGGTGGTGACCCCTGGAAAGCCTCCTCCTGCGTCCCCCTACCTGTTACACCCGCTGCTTCCTTCCCCTTTATCCTGTTCCTCTACCTTACCCCTGCTGGAAATGGAGCACCCCCTGCTCCCATATCCTACGGCTCCCTTAGCGAGTCCCCTTAGCGCGGGGACGCTAAGCCCCGGAAACACTCCAAGGTAACTCCAAGGTAACTCCAAGGTAACTCCCCCTTTACCCTTGCCTCCCCCTTTACCCTTGCCTCCCCCTCACCCCCTTTTGCCTCCCTCCTCCAATTGCCTCCACGTTACACTTTCCTCCGCAGACTCCAATTCCACTGGTTTTCGGAGGCACTCATTTAGATAAAAGGAATCTATAAACTTTGGGAAAGGCGGAGTCGAACGAGTATTTTATTGTCTCTTATTATTTTATTTACATCGTAACGGCATTAAGAGCGCTTATTGTTGTATTATTGGTAATAAATGTAATAACTGCAATAACTTTTATAGGTCAGGGTCCTTTTTTTACCGGTTTTAGTAGGTTCTAACCCAGAATTCTTGCAGGTTGCGAGAAATGTGCAATAATAGCGGAAGAGGTGGTAGTGGCGGGAAGGGAGGAAGGCTATCATGTTATCGTGTTATCATGTTAAGCCATAGCATGTATTTTCCACGGCTTGCTTGCCAGGCATTAAAGCCTGCAGGCCATGGTTGTTATGCATTATTCCCTTGACGCAATACATTATTCCCTTGAAGTGATT
Source organism: Procambarus clarkii (assembly GCF_040958095.1). Lineage (NCBI taxonomy): Eukaryota > Metazoa > Arthropoda > Malacostraca > Decapoda > Cambaridae > Procambarus > Procambarus clarkii. The sequence goes on along the minus strand of NC_091153.1, from coordinate 43,613,930 downwards.
CATTACTATCTAGAAATTATTCATTGCCCAGAATTTCCTTGTAGTTCAACCCGTCCTCTCGCCTAGTTTTGTGGTTACCTTGTGATGGTTCCGAGGGTCAACGTCACCGCGGCCCGGTCTCTGACAAGGCCTTCCTCCTGGTTAGTGGTCTGGTCAGTCAGATTGTTAGATGTGGCTGTTCGCAGCATGACGTATGAATCACAGCCTGGTTGATCAGTTATCCTTTGGAGGTGCTTATCGAGTTCTCGCTTGAACACTGACTGTGAGGGGTCGGCCAGTTATGCCCCTTATGTGTAGTGGAAGCGTGTTGAACAGTCTCGGGCCTCTGATGTTGATAGTTCTCTCTTGAACACTGTGAGGGGTCGGCCAGTTATGCCCCTTATGTGTAGTGGAAGCGCGTTGAACAGTCTCGGGCCTCTGATGTTGATAGTTCTCTCTTGAACACTGTGAGGGGTCGGCCAGTTATGTCCCTTATGTGTAGTGGAAGCGTGTTGAACAGTCTCGGGCCTCTGATGTTGATAGTTCTCTCTTGAACACTGTGAGGGGTCGGCCAGTTATGTCCCTTATGTGTAGTGGAAGCGTGTTGAACAGTCTCGGGCCTCTGATGTTGATAGTTCTCTCTTGAACACTGTGAAGGGTCGGCCAGTTATGTCCCTTATGTGTAGTGGAAGCGTGTTGATCAGTCTCGGGCCTCTGATGTTGATAGTTCTCTCTTGAACACTGTGAGGGGTCGGCCAGTTATGTCCCTTATGTGTAGTGGAAGCGTGTTGAACAGTCTCGGGCCTCTGAGGTTGATAGAGTTCTCTCTCAGAGTACCTGTTGCACCTCTGCTCTTCAACGGGGGTATTCTGCACATCCTGCCATGCCTCCTGGTCTCATGTGAAGTTATTTCTGTGTGCAGGTTTGGGACCAGCCCCTCTACTATACGCTTAGGTTATTAAGTATATCTCCCGCCTGCGTTCTAGAGAATACAGATTTAAAGGTTGTAAAGGTTTTATTGAAGGATTCTAACATTAGAGGATTTCTGCACGATCTCCAGGTCAGTGCCTAAATCTTTGAATGGGACTGTTACTGTGCAACATTATTCCACTCTGTGAGAGCGTGTAAAGATCATTTACGGCTAGAATCCCCTCTATAAAACATCTAAATTATTGGGACCGATTAAAAGTTATAAATATTTGTGTAGAGTACTGTTACGTGATAATATTGTTTGAAATACTGTACCTTGGTAGTGGCACTGTATCTGTATCAAGCTGTATCAGAACTGTATCACGCAGATACAGTTTTGTCGTTATGGATTATAGCAGACGTTGGATATAGTGATATTTATTGCCATGAAATGATAAGTGAGTTCAATGTATCGCAACAGGGCCTGGTCCCAGGTCCCAGGTCGAGTTTGGGAGTACAAAAATTCTTGGAGTCGACTTAACGAAACCAGTACATCTTTCCTGGCGGCGTTGTTTACAGTGATTAATTATGATGTAGTATTGATACTTAGTGATTCAATATTTCCATTATATTTGTAGGTTATTCCATGACGTGGTGCATCGTTGCCATATTAGAACAAACTGTTTGAAAGTGATACACTGGTTAGGCCACCCGTTAAAAAAATACCCTCACGAGGTGAGACGGAGTTTCTTTCCTACCGTAAAGTAATGCATTCTTGTCATGGAATGTTGCATTTTCGCGCGTGAAACACTGCATTATCGCTGTGCAACGATCCAGTCTGACGGTGTTGTGATGCATTATTGTCCTGACTGTGCTCTTCACCCCCCCCCCTTCCTTCTCTTGCCACTTACTAGGGAGCTTAAAAGAGACGAAGACAGGGGAGATGGGTAAGTAGTCTAAGCTCTTTGTGGTTATCTTGTGGTGATTATTATTATTCTCTCTCCTCTCTCCTCTCTCCTCTCTCTCTCTCTCTCTCTCTCTCTCTCTCTCTCTCTCTCTCTCTCTCTCTCTCTCTCTCTCTCTCTCTCTCTCTCTCTCTCTCTCTCTCTCTCTCTCTCTCTCTCTCTCCTCTCTCTCTCCTCTCTCTCTCCTCTCTCTCTCCTCTCTCTCTCCTCTCTCTCTCTCTCTCTCTCTCTCTCTCTCTCTCTCTCTCTCTCTCTCTCTCTCTCTCTCTCTCTCTCTCTCTCTCTCCTCTCTCTCTCTCTCTCTCTCTCTCTCTCTCTCTCTCTCTCTCTCTCTCTCTCTCTCTCTCTCTCTCTCTGGCATAAGGCACCACTTAAGGGCACAGTGTCTGTGCCAGATGCTGGTCTGCAGGAACTGGTTGGTATCAAATTGGTTCGCGAATTATCCCGCCCTCGAATATACAAACAAAATTTTGGATTGTGGTTATGTTTTTGTTATTGGATTATTGTGTTTTTGCGAGCACTTTTATTCGCGGGCTGCAGGTTGTGGGCCAGATTATATAAAGACATCTTCTATGCCTTCTGGTCTTGGGAGGAGGCTAATCTTGAGATGATTTGATGATTTGATTTCTTGAGATGATTTCGGGGATCAACGTCCCCGTGGCCCGGTCCTCGACCAGGCCTCCTGGTTGCCGGACTTGTCAACCAGGCTTCTTTTCAATGGTGCTGGTTATTATCAAGTCACGTGACTTAGAAATGGTCCGGGATGGCGGCATTTTATTTTCAGTGGCGTGATCGAGTGTCATACCTGGTTGATGGGGTTCTGGGAGTTGTTCTACTCCCCAAGCCCGACCCGAGGCCAGGCTAGACTTGTGAGAGTTTGGTCTTCCAGGCTGTTGCTTGGAGCGGCCCGAGGCCAGGCTTGACTTGTGAGAGTTTGGTCCACCAGGCTGTTGCTTGGAGCGGCCCGCAGGCCCACATACCCACCACAGCCCGGTTGGTCCGGAACTTCTCTTAGAAAATAGTCCAGTTTTCTTTTGAAGATGTCCAAGGTTGTTCCGGCAGTATTTCTTATAGTCGCTGGGAGGACGTTGAACAACCGCGGACCTCTGATGTTTATACAGTGTTCTCTGATTGTGCCTATGGCACCTCTGCTCTTCACTGGTTCAATCCTGCATTTTCCTCCATATCGTTCACTCCAGTACGTTGTTGTAAGGAATTATTGGACCGGTCCATCAAATATTTTCCAAATTGCAAATTTCCAAACTGGTTGACCAGACGACCAACCGAGAGGCTTGGTTGGAGACCGGGCCGCGGGGTTGTTGATCCCCGGAAGCTACACACAGTAGACATGGGTGGTAGGTAATATATGAATTATGATCATATTAACTAATGTGACTCATACGTCAGGCTGCGAGCAGCCGCGTCTAACAGCCTGGTTGATCAGTCCAGCAACCAGGAGGCCTGGTCGACGACCGGGCCGCGGGGACACTAAGCCCCGGAAGCACCTCAAGGTAGCCTCAAGGTAGGTAGGTAGCCTCGCAATCGCTTTCGTTCAATATAATACTATTCTAGCGATTTTAAGTATTTATAATAATGTATTTGTCTTTATGACCAAACTGCACGCTAGAAGATCAAGAGACGACGACGTTTCGGTCCGTCGAGGACCATTATCAAGTCGTGTGTGTCTGTATCACACATAAACTGATAAATGGTCCTCGACGAATCGAAACGTCGTCGTCTCTTGATCTTCTTGATGATCGTCGATCTTCTTGATATGATCAAGATCAAAAAGATCTTCTCTTCTGATCTCTTGGTGATCTTCGTGAGTAGTTTGGTCATCAGCCACGTTATTGTGACGCATCGTTTGCGTGTATTTGTTTTATTGAAAGGATTCAGGTAATAAGGTTAGTGTTCTCTGAGCATTTGTCCAGAGGTAAAAGAAAGGTGTTTCTTAGGCTTATGTTTTAAAGTAGGCTTAAAGAGTTCTAGTAACTTCAAAAATATTATCGTTGCTTTGATACCTCTGACTTTTAAAGTTCTACGGTGTGGTTTGACTGTTTTGTATCAGGCTAGGCAAAGCAAAGGATACTTGATTAACCAGGCTGTGACCCATACGTCAGGCTGCGAGCAGCCGCGTCCAACAGCCTGGTTGACCAGTCCAGCACCGAGGCCTGGTCGAGGACCGAGCCGCGGGGACGCTAAGCCCCGAAAACACCTCAAGGTAACCTCAAGATGGGGGAGGGAGATAGAAATAGCCTAAGCTACTCTATCCCTTTGAGATGTTTTTCTTTCTTGTCTCAATAAACATATTTGAACTTGAACCTCAAGATAAGGTAGGCCTACGGTTCCAATTTTAATATTTTCGTGGGCCTAGCCTAGAGCGGGAGCTGGGATATTTCTTCGTTGAATTTACAGTCGTACAATATTGCTTCCCGTAGCCCATTAGAAGACACAGTTTACATCAGTTTGGAGAGTTGTGTTCTATACCGATGCTGTTGTCATAACACCATTTAGGTTACACCTCCAAAGGCTACCTGATCAACCAGACTGTGATTCATACGTCGGGCTGCGAGCAGCCGCGTCCAACAGCCTGGTTGACCAGTCCAGCAACTGGGAGCTGCTACGGGCTGCTTCCTGGGGATGTGTAACAGAAAGGAGGCCTGGTGTAGGACCTTGTAGCCTGGTGGATAGCGCGCAGGACTCGTAATTCTGTGGCGCGGGTTCGATTCCCGCACGAGGCAGAAACAAATGGGCAAAGTTTCTTTCACCCTGAATGCCTCTGTTACCTAGCAGTAAATAGGTACCTGGGAGTTAGTCAGCTGTCACGGGCTGCTTCCTGGGGGTGGAGGTCTGGTCGAGGACCGGGCCGCGGGGACACTAAAGCCCCGAAATCATCTCAAGATAACCTAACCTCGACGGCCGGGCCGCGGGGACGTTGATTCACGGAATCACCCCGCGGTAGGCTATCTTCTTGAGGTTATCTTGAGATGATTTCTGGGCTTAGCGTCTCCGCGGCCCGGTCCTCGACCAGGCCTCCTTTTTGTTACACACCCCCAGGAAGCAGCCCGTAGCAGCTGTCTTAACTCCCAGGCTGTATATGTCCTGTAGTATATAGTAGTATTATAGTAGTGTAGTAGTATATAGTAGTATTATAGTAGTGTAGTAGTATATAGTAGTATTATAGTAGTGTAGTAGTATATAGTAGTATTATAGTAGTGTAGTAGTATATAGTAGTATTATAGTAGTGTAGTAGTATATAGTAGTATTATAGTAGTGTAGTAGTATATAGTAGTATTATAGTAGTGTAGTAGTAATGTACTATACCAGATATACTTTTTAATAGTTTTATGGTGTGTATGATTTATGAAGTTTTCCTGATATTCCTTAACGTGGAATTATTTGTTAATTTCTGGAAAATGTAACTAAAACAATATTGAATATATATGGAGAATTTTGAACAAAATTATGTTCTAATTGAATAATATTATCGATGGCAAGTTGCCGTGGTAAAATAATAATAGTAATGGTTTAAACAAAACTCTGCAGGCGATGAGTCACAATAACGTGGCTAAAGTATGTTGACCAGACCACACACTAGAAGGTGAAGGGACGACGACGTTCCGGTCCGTCCTGGACCATTCTCAGTTCGATTGTGACTTGAGAATGGTCCAGGACGGACAGAAACGTCGTCTTCCCTTCACCTTCTAGTGTGTGGTCTGATCAACAAAATTCTCATTATACTATCTGGGCCTTGGGATGATAATTACAGATGTATTAATAATAGTAAGTAAATGAATGCAATGCTATCATCTTGAGGTTATCTTGAGATGATTTCGGGGCTTTAGTGTCCCCGCGGCCCGGTCCTCGACCAGGCCTCCACCCCCAGGAAGCAGCCCGTGACAGCTGACTAACACCCAGGTACCTATTTTACTGCTAGGTAACAGGGGCATAGGGTGAAAGAAACTCTGCCCATTGTTTCTCGCCGGCGCCTGGGATCGAACCCAGGACCACAGGATCACAAGTCCAGCGTGCTGTCCGCTCGGCCGACCGGCTCCCTACATCATTATAGTTCTGACAACAGGTGCAACATTTATTCGCTCACTAAAAGCAATATTTAGTACTGCTATTAATTATCTTTTTTCTTAATAATTACTCCTGCAAGTATCCTTAATTACTTGAACTATGTATCGCCTGATCATTGATGATTGTGGCGGTTCCCATTAGCCCAGGCAGACGGGTATTGAGGCATTGGTATTATTAGCCAAGTTTAACTGGGCTTTTTCCTCCCTCTCCGTGCGGATAACATCGCCAAAGTTGAGGCCCAATTGACAGTTTCGTATTTTAATGCCAGACTGGACGGCGCTAATTACTAAAAGAAATTTCGTACCACGATCTTTTATGGCTAATTTGAATCGGTAGGCGCTAGTTTGAGAAAGTTTCGTTTAGGCCGGAATGATAGCGAAGAGCCTCAGGAGACTTCAGGTGGAGGGACTGCAGGCAGGAACAGCATGTTTGATCAGATGGTAATTTATAAAGCTTTGGTGGCAGACCGAGCTGTGGTGGTAGGAGGATTGAGCTCTTGGAATCGATTTCCAGCCTGCAGTCATTCTGTTGATCCTTCTAGTTTGTGTGCGGGTGCTGATTGGAAATATTTTGACCATAGGAAGGTTGCTGCTGCTATCTGGGTCTTTATATTGCTGCTGGTGGTGGTGCTGGGTCTGTCTACTGCTGCTGGTGGTGGTGGTGGGACTTGGTCCAACAGGCTGTTGCTTGGAGCGGCTTGCAGGCCCACATATCCACTATAACGCGGTATGTGCAGCACTTCTTGCAGGAACCTAATTGCTTTTTGATGAAGTCCACTTTTGTTCCGGCAAATATTTCTAATGTTTACTTGGAGGGTATTGAACAGCCGTGGACCTCTGACGTTCATGTGCTCTCCGACTGTGCCTATGGCACCTCTACTCCTCACTGGTTCTATCCTGTATTTTCTTTCGTGTCTTTCGCTCCAGTATGTTGACCAAACCACACACACTAGAAAGTGAAGGGACGATGACGTTTCGGCCCGTCCTGGACCATTCTCACAATCGACTTGAGAATGGTCCAGGACAGACCGAAACGTCGTCGTCCCTTCACTTTCTAGTGTGTGGTTTGGTCACCATATTTCAGCCACGTTATTGTGACTCCAGTATGTTATTTTACTATGCAAATTTAAGTCTTGGCCTTCCAGTGGCATGCTGGAACTTTGTCGTAACAAGTGGTATATGGGAACTTTATTTATCGTAACATATGGTATACTGGAATTCTTCACTGGGATGAGGCGATAATATTTACACTTATTTCTGGGATATCGTTGCTCTTTGATATTTGTGGAGGTTGTGACGAGATCTCGTTATCAGCACTTTTTTAAGTGCGATCCTTCAGGCTGTTATTGTCATGCGTCTTTGGCATCAAGTAGGACGATTACCGGTTAAGTTTAAGCTGTGAATGATTGTGTTTAATGCAGCAAAAGCTGTGGTGATGTGACACTACCACCGCAAGAGTCACGGCACAGCGGCTGTGACGCCCCCGCGGCCACACCTCATCAAGACCCACAGGGCCTGACAGCTGAGTGGACAGCGCTCGAGATTCTTAGTCCTAATGTTCCGGGTTCAGTCCCCGGTGGAGGTGGAAACGTACTTGAACTTGGGCGGTAGAGCGACGGTCTCGCTTCATGCAGGTCGACGTTCAATCCCCGACCGTCCCAGTGGTTGGGCACCATTCCTTCCCCCGACTCATCCCAAATTTTTACCCTGATCCCTTCCAAGGGCTATATAGTCGTAATGGCTTGGCGTTTGCTACATGACCGCCAAGATTTACGTGTAAATAGTGTGTAGAGTGTCGTCTGCGCCACGAGGCTCTATTGTTAGTCCTCTTTAGCACTTTTGCATAGTAAAACGTTGTGTCCAATAATCGCAACAGTTAGCAAGAGCAGTAACAGCTGCGGCAATAGCTATATAAAATTCAAATTAAACAATAAAAGCCCGGCTGTTGGTGTTGGCGTGCGGTTAGAGCGAGTGTAACGGGCAGAAGCAGCCATCAAGCAGGGAACTTTGGACTAAACTTATTATTCCTTGTGCAGCCTGGGGAAGACTGCTGATATCCTTGCAAGGAAAATTACGCCTCTGCTTACGGGCTCACCATAGCCCGTGCTACTGGAACTTATTGTTCTGAGTAGCGAATCTTAAACAACAATACGCCTCTGGGAAGGGGGGGGGGAACGAATGAAAGAGAATGGACTAACATATTGATAACTAAATCAGAGTTGAGATAGGTGGAGACACGAGTGTTGCCGATGGTAGTCACCCTACACTATCGTGGGGGAGACACCAGACATCGACAGGCTGTAGGAACAACCGTGGACATCTTCAAGAGAAAACTAGATAATTTTCTCCAAGAAGTGCCGGACCAAGCAACAGCCTGGTAGACCAAACTCTCACAGGTCAAGCCTGGCCTCGGGCCGCTCCAAGCAACAGCCTGGTGGACCAAACTCTCATAAGTCAAGCCTGGCCTCGGGCCGCTCCAAGCAGCAGCCTGGTGGACCAAACTCTCACAAGTCAAGCCTGGCCTCGGGCCGCTCCAAGCAGCAGCCTGGTGGACCAAACTCTTACAAGTCAAGCCTGGCCTCGGGCCGCTCCAAGCAACAGCCTGGTGGACCAAACTCTCACAAGTCAAGCCTGGCCTCGGGCCGGGCTTGTTGAGTAGAAGGACTCCCAGGACCCCATCAACCAGGTATCAAGCAGGCGCAGACATAATCTTGAGACGGGAGGAGGAAAGACGTTATAGGGAGGGATGGAGGGAGACACATACACCTGCACCAGCAGCCTAGTGCGAACACCTCTTTAAAGGCTGGGATCACTTAGTGCGAGGCGAGGCGAGCCCTATTAAGGAGTTTATGCGGCGAGATATGAGATAATCTGCCCAAAATTATGGAGTGCCTGGGTTGTTGCTGGAGACAAGTGCTTCTAAAATATTCGGGCCATCCCTTCACGCCGCAGAGGAGGCGCCCAAGAGTCTTTCTCTTTACTTTATATTACTTATCCTTGTCTTGTATTTCTAGGCTCATGTTATATATATATATATATATATATATATATATATATATATATATATATATATATATATATATATATATATATATATATATATATATATATATATATATATATATATTTGTTCTGTATTTGATGCGTTCATGATTGTCAAGTAACTGAAGCTTAGTTTAGGGTCTGGGATCTGGAAATGTTACAGTGTTGCCAAACTACAATGAATAAAGCCATCGTCATGCTCTTTCTTATATACATCAGTTCTGAATTGTCGCGCGAACTTTTTTTTTACCTACTTAGGCCACACTGTATTTAAATTATCTATTTATAGGCTTGCATGCTGAAATTTTACTTGACGAAGGTGTTGTTGTTTAACAAGAAACATACGTTAGACTCGTGCATGAAAGACTGTTAAATAAACCATTTGCGAAACCCTCAACTTGTACAGGATTTGTTTTATTAATTTTGGCAAGTCATCTAGAGTTAAGAAGATTGATTGATTGATTAAGATTAAGCCACCCAAGAGGTGGTACGAGCATGAATAGCCCGTAATCTCCTCTCCTCGATTGATGATTGATGAAGATTATGCCACCCAAAAGGTGGCACGGGCATGAATAGCCCGTAAGTGGTGGCCCTTTGGAGCCATTACCAGTATCAATAGATGATAATGGAGATCTGTGGAGGTGCGACTGCACCCTGCGTGACGGGAGATGTCTCCCGTGTAAGAAGAGGAGTAAGTTAGCAGATATAACCGGGTATGAGGTTATGTTGGTTGTGCTTGTGGCCCCTTGGAGTTACCTTGGAGTTGTTCCGGGGCTTAACGTCCCCGCGGCCCGGTCGTCGACCAGGCCTCCACGTTGCTGGACTGGTCAACCAGGCTGTTGGACGCGGTTGTAGGCCATAGTAACCTGCTGGTGCTGTAGTGTGGCTGGCGACAGAGGCCTCTCTGGTGTCGAGCCTGGTCTTAGGCCGGGCTCGGGGAGTAGAACTACTCTAGAAACACTCCCCAGGTATACTCCAGGTGTTGCTTGTCCGCATCCTCCATGGTCACCCCCGTCAACCACACCCAACACACCTCAACCACATCAACTTTTATCCGGGTTAAATATTTTTAGACGTTTTGTGTTCCGCGGAGTGACATTTGAGCTACAGGTAGACATTTTAATGTTATAAATAACTTATGATAAGTTGCCGGTTGGACTCCCGCAGAACACCTTAAGCGTTAGTCAACTGTTATTTTTTCCTCTCTTCGCGTCGGTATATTTGTGCTGCCTCTGAAGTCCCGCACGAATGCTTAGGCTAAACAAGTAGGCAGAGGTTCTTGAGTATTGATTCTGTTACTCTATGCAGGCTTAAGAGTATGCACTCCAAGCCCAAAGGTCAGCTCGTCTCTGAATGTCAAGCCTTAATGCCATCCGAAGTGGGGTGGGAGGGAACTAATGATATCTTCCCCCCCCCCCCCCTGACGGTCTCCATAAAGTAAGAACCTTTGCGTGAAGTGTAAAGGCATTTAGGCGAGCTGCGGTAGGTGGCTGTGTCAGTGGAGGATGAGTTATATAACGGAGGGTGACCCGCGGGTGTCGTTAAGAGAGAGAGTTCGAGCCGTTCCCATCTGTTGTCTTCCGTGCCCAGGCCGCGTTTGTTACAAGGAGGTCGAGTCTTGTCACCTGCGGCCTGTAATTACCATGGAATACGTATGGTGTTTGGGGCTTTCTTCATTCGTATTAAAGCAGAACTCTCATCTACATATATTAACCTACAGCTCTTAATGGGTCCACATCACATGCAGCATAAGCTACAGGTTGTAGGAATTCAGTGTTCGTTGCGCCATCAATTTAATATTTTACCCATTGATCTCATGCTTAAATGTGGGAATTGGTGTGGTTATCTTGAGAGATCTAGGGGTTATCTTGAGATGATTTCGGGGCTTTAGTGTCCCCGCGGCCCGGTCCTCGACCAGGCCTCCACCCCCAGGAAGCAGCCTGTGACAGCTGACTAACTCCCAGGTACCTATTTACTGCTAGGTAACTGGGGCATTCAGGGTGAAAGAAACTTTTACCCATTTGTTTCTGCCTCGTGCGGGAATCGAACCCGCGCCACATAATTACGAGTCCTGCGCGCTATCCACCAGACTACGAGGCCCCGTGGTGTCTTGAAGCGGTGGAATTGATCGGCGTTAGTGGTTATATCAGGCCTTCGTTGCCTGCAGGAAAGGGAAAATGACAGTACCGCCCCGTTCAGGACTTCGACTAGCGTTACCTTGTGGTTATCTTGCGATGGTTACTGGGCTTAGCGTCCCCGCAGCCCGGTCCTCGACCAGGCCTCCTCGTTGCTGCACTGGTCAGGCGTGTTCTAGTTTACCGTCCATTTAACTGCGGAGTGCTGCAGTTTACCGAAGCCGTGGAGTATTATAACTGGTCTTACCAATGGAATACATAGTTTACTTTTCCCATGAAATATAAGTTTACGTTAGCCATGAAATATCATAGTTTGTCTTAGCCGTGGAGTGCCACAGTTTACCGTGCCTAGAGCTCTATAGTTCAAAAGTTTACTGTGTCAAGAGCTATGTAACGCCCAACTTTATCCTACTTACAGCTCTGAGTGCCCAGGTTTATTGTATCTAGAGTCCTGTAGGGCACAAGTTGACCTGCCAAAATCACCAGTTTCCAAGTTTACAGTGCCAAGAGTCGCTTAATACCCAAGTTTACAGTGCCAAGAGTCGCTTAATACCCAAGTTTACAGTGCCAAGAGTCGCTTAATACCCAAGTTTACAGTGCCAAGAGTCGCTTAATACCCAAGTTTACAGTGCCAAGAGTTGCTTAATACCCAAGTTTACAATGCCAAGAGTCGCTTAATGCCCAAGTTTACAGTGCCAAGAGTCGCTTAATATCTTAAGTTTTTCCATATGATAAGGCTGGCAATGGGCAGGCCAGTGCTCATTGCCCTACCTTGACCTTGAGGCTACCTTGAGGTGCTTCCGGGGCTTAGTGTCCCCGCGGCCCGGTCGTCGACCAGGCCTCCTGGTTGCTGGACTGATCAACCAGGCTGTTAGACGCGGCTGCTCGCAGCCTGACGTATGAGTCACAGCCTGGTTGATCAGGTATCCTTTGGAGGTGCTTATCCAGTTCTCTCTTGAACACTGTGAGGGGTTTGCCAGTTATGCCCCTTATGTGTAGTGGAAGCGTGTTGAACAGTCTCGGGCCTCTGATGTTGATAGTTCTCTCTTGAACACTGTGAGGGGTCGGCCAGTTATGTCCCTTATGTGTAGTGGAAGCGTGTTGAACAGTCTCGGGCCTCTGATGTTGATAGTTCTCTCTTGAACACTGTGAGGGGTCGGCCAGTTATGTCCCTTATGTGTAGTGGAAGCGTGTTGAACAGTCTCGGGCCTCTGATGTTGATAGTTCTCTCTTGAACACTGTGAGGGGTCGGCCAGTTATGTCCCTTATGTGTAGTGGAAGCGTGTTGAACAGTCTCGGGCCTCTGATGTTGATAGTTCTCTCTTGAACACTGTGAGGGGTCGGCCAGTTATGTCCCTTATGTGTAGTGGAAGCGTGTTGAACAGTCTCGGGCCTCTGATGTTGATAGTTCTCTCTTGAACACTGTGAGGGGTCTGCCAGTTATGTCCCTTATGTGTAGTGGAAGCGTGTTGAACAGTCTCGGGCCTCTGATGTTGATAGTTCTCTCTTGAACACTGTGAGGGGTCGGCCAGCTATGCTCCTTATGTGTAGTGGAAGCGTGTTGAACAGTCTCGGGCCTCTGATGTTGATAGTTCTCTCTTGAACACTGTGAGGGGTCGGCCAGTTATGCCCCTGAGTGATGCAAACTTTTAGTGCGTGGTCCAGAAGGAATCGTACAAAGAGGCCATTTTTTATCATGTAGTCTAAAGAGAATTGCATAAAAAAGCCACTTTTTTTATCTCGTAGTCTAGAAAGAATGGTATAAAAAAAACACTTTATCACGTAGTCTAGAAGGAATTGCACAAAAAGGCCATTTTTTATCATGTAGTCTAAAGAGAATTGCATAAAAAAGCCACTTTTTTTATCTCGTAGTCTAGA
>NC_091153.1:43565940-43595940 GCF_040958095.1 Procambarus clarkii | reverse complement strand
GTGTGTGTGTGTGTGTGTGTGTGTGTGTGTGTGTGTGTGTGTGTGTGTGTGTGTTTGGCTGGGTTGGGTGTGCGAGGGTTATAAAGAAAGGTAAGGGTGGGAGAGACGGGTTAAACTAAGAGCAAAAACGCATGTTTGGAGCTTCTGTGAGTACTTGCTGTTCACGCCCTTTGGTGAACAGTTTTAGATGTGTGCGTGGAGGGGGAATGTATTTCCGTAAGGTGTTGAGTAAATGTGGAGGGGGTAGAGTGTGTGTGTGTGTGTGTGTGTGTGTGTGTGTGTGTGTGTGTGTGTGTGTGTGTGTGTGTGTGTGTGTGTGTATGTGTATGTGTATGTGTGTGTGTGTGTGTGTGTGTGTGTGTATGTGTGTGTGTGTGTGTGTGTGTGTGTGTGTATGTGTATGTGTATGTGTATGTGTGTGTGTGTGTGTGTGTGTGTGTGTGTGTGTGTGTGTGTGTGTGTGTGTGTATGTGTGTATGCGCGCGCGCTCGTGGTGTGGGTGTGGAGAGGCAGGTGTGTAGGAAGCATTAAGGAGAGCGTGCACTAAGGTGTAGCCAACCGGTTTACTTAAGAGTAACGATCTCGTTTAATCCTATTTGCAAATTGGACATAAATATAAAGTTAAATTATTAAATGCGATTTGTCTTAACGATAGAGTCCGTCAGTTTTGTTCCTGTGGGTGTTTTGTTCCCTACTGTTTGTCAGCCTCCCTTTCCCCTCCCTTTCCCCTCCCTTTCCCCTCCCTTTCCCCTCCCTTTCCTTCGGCACTCCACCTAGGAGCAGTCAGTCCGCTTCCCTTCCTTCCCTCCCACATCGTAGCCAATCCGTTCGATTGGCTACGATCACTCCCCAACCATTTTACCTGTTGTTCATTTTGAGTGTGTTCAAGGTAAGTCGAGACAGAAATAGATGAGTGAGTTGAAATAAGGGAAAGCCCCTTCCCCTTATCCATACCATTGACTACCCTTTCCCATGTTACTGTCACTCCCCCTCTCCCTGGACGTCAGGCTGCGAGCAGCCGCGTCTAACAGCCTGGTCGACGACCGGGCCGCGGGGTCGCTAAGCCCCGAAACCATCTCAAGATAACCTCAAGGTAACCTCACCCGTGTTCTAAGCGCTCCCTCCCTCCCTCCCTCCCTCCTGTTCCAGTCTATCCCTCCCTTCCCGTCCATGGGGCAGTGGGAGTCGATACGGTATTTGGCGAACTAATAAATCCCTCCATTAGTGACTTTGAAACAAGAATTAATCTGCCGTAATACCAACAGATAGGTGGGATAATGAAGGCGTGGGATGCCCGGCAATGGCTTGCGTGTGGGGGCCCCACTGGCCCACCTGTCTTGCGTGTGGGGCCCACACACACACTGGCCCACCTGTGTTGCGTGTGGGGCCCAAACACACTGGCCCACCTGTGTTGCGTGTGGGGCCCACACACACACACACACACTGGCCCACCTGTCTTGCGTGTGGGGCCCACACACACACACACACACTGGCCCACCTGTGTTGCGTGTGGGGCCCACACACACACACACTGGCCCACCTGTCTTGCGTGTGGGGCCCACACACACACACACTGGCCCACCCTCTCTTGCCAGTCCCAATATTCCGTTGCCATTTTCTCTCCCCTCCACCCCCTCCTTTGTTATTTTATCATGCCAAAGTTGGGGGAATATGATCTCATTCTTGTCACATTCTCTGGGAATTATCAACCAGTACGGGAGACTTGTTATGAGGGGTTAGTAAGGTTAGTAAGGTTAGTAAGGTTTCAAAGGTAATGTAACAGCGGTGGTTGGGCGTGGAGCAGTTTTGGTGTCACTGCAGAGGTCAAGGACTGGGTGGGTGGTTGGGTGTGGTTGACACCTCTCCCCCCCCCCCTCATCCATCCCTCCCAAAACGGATCCCCATTTACCCCCCCCCCCCCTTCCCCTTTGGTTGGTGCCGGCCGGGTGCTGTTAGAGTCACCTGTATCATCTTTGTATTAGTCTCACCTGACTGCGATTTATACAGCTAGGTAACATTAGTTATGTTTTGTTATTCAGTGTTAGGGCGGTGTGGGGAGGGCCTGACCTACCGACTAGTTCGCCCCGAGGTAGGAGAAGGGCCTCTCCTGCCCCCAACAGGTGGGGTGAGGGCGGGCTCTCCAGCCCTTACTAAACATCTTTTGCAGACGGAGTCTAGATACTGGCGTCATCCCTGACATATTTAAAGCAGCGAAGATCGCGCCACTTCACAAAGGAGGTAGTAAAGCCGATGCAAAAATTATAGACCAATAGGTCTAACCTCACACGTCATAACAATCTTTGAGTGTCAAGAAGTAAGATTACATATCACATGGAATCACAACATCTACATAACCCTGGACAACACGTGTTCAGAACAGGGCGCTCCTGCCTCTCACAGTTGCTAGATCACTATGACCTGGCCTTAGATGCCGTGGAAGACCTTACCTTGAGGTTACCTTGAGGTGCTTCCGGGGCTTAGCGTCCCCGCGGCCCGGTCGTCGACCAGGCCTCCTGGTTGCCGGACTGATCAACCAGGCTGTTGGACGCGGCTGCTCGCAGCCTGACGTATGAGTCACAGCCTAAGACAAGCAGAACGCAGATGTAATATACACAGACTTTGCATAAGCTTTCGCCAAATGTGACCATGGTATTATTGCGCGCAAAATGCGTGCAAAAGGAATTACTGGCAAATTAGAGAGATGGATCTTCAACTTCCTAACGAACAGAACGCAGAGTGTAATAGTCAGCACAGTAAAATCCGGATCATCTGCTGTGAAAAGCTCAGTCTCTGAACACGAAGATTACATCACATGCAACCAGTAGGCATGGCAGGATGTGCAAAATATCCCTGTAAGCTGGGCTGTGTGCGTGCGTGCGTGCGTGCAAGAGCATGCTGGAATGTGGTGCAGGCAGGTAGTTTAGCCTACAGACAGGTAGTTTAGCCTACAGACAGGTAGTTTAGCCTACAGACAGGTAGTTTTGCCTACAGACAGGTAGTTTAGCCTACAGACAGGTAGTTTAGCCTACAGACAGGTAGTTTAGCCTACAGACAGGTAGTTTAGCCTACAGACAGGTAGTTTAGCCTACAGACAGGTAGTTTAGCCTACAGACAGGTAGTTTAGCCTACAGACAGGTAGTTTAGCCTACAGACAGGTAGTTTAGCCTACTGACAGGTAGTTTAGCCTACTGACAGGTAGTTTAGCCTACAGACAGGTAGTTTAGCCTACAGACAGGTAGTTTAGCCTACCTTAAGCTTGAACCAGTGTTGCTGTGTGAGAAAAGGTCGTGCCTTGAACCATTCTATGCTCACAGTTCATAAAAGTTCGACTCACTGATGACATTTGTTGGAACAAAAGTATAAATCTGTGTAAAATGTTGTCCCGTTCACAATGCAACATTTTAAATTATGAATTTGTTCAGTGTCCATAGAATTATGACTAGATAAGTAATCTTTCATAAGGATTTTGCAGTTTTATCTTTTGCAACTTTAAAGCTATTGAAATTATATTTTTTTAAATTGAATAGGTCATTGCATATACAAAGAGAATACACATAACCTAGCTCCATATATTTTAGTAAAAAATAGTGCTTAGGATTTTAAGGTATATTTTTAATAGGGTTTTTGAGCGGGGTTCGTGTGGTGGTAAAAGTCATTTAAATGTGGTGGTGATGACGTGGTGATGAGTTGTTAAACTATTGGAGCCTAAAGTTGCTGCAGCAAGTGCCGGACGAACCGGGCTGTGGTGGGTATGTGGGCCTGCGGGCCGCTCCAAGCAACAGCCTGGTGGACCAAACTCTCACAAGTCAAGCCTGGCCTCGGGCCGCTCCAAGCAACAGCCTGGTGGACCAAACTCTCACAAGTCAAGCCTGGCCTCGGGCCGCTCCAAGCAACAGCCTGGTGGACCAAACTCTCACAAGTCAAGCCTGGCCTCGGGCCGCTCCAAGCAACAGCCTGGTGGACCAAACTCTCACAAGTCAAGCCTGGCCTGCGGGCCGCTCCAAGCAACAGCCTGGTGGACCAAACTCTCACAAGTCAAGCCTGGCCTCGGGCCGCTCCAAGCAACAGCCTGGTGGACCAAACTCTCACAAGTCAAGCCTGGCCTCGGGCCGCTCCAAGCAACAGCCTGGTGGACCAAACTCTCACAAGTCAAGCCTGGCCTCGGGCCGGACTTGGGGAGTAGATGGACTTCCAGAACCCCATCAACCAGGTATCAAGCAGGTACTCCATCAAGCAGGTAGAAAAGGTGGAGGTGGTGGGTGAGGGGTGCCAACAAGGCGGACGTCAGTTCCGGACGTCCGCGATGACCCCCCCGACTAAAAGCTGGCCCCGAGTTCCCTTACATCAATCCCCCTCCCCCCCTTCTAACCCCTTACCCCCATCACCCCCACCCGGTCCCCCTCCCCATCACCCCCGTATTTCGTACTTATCGATTATGTGTTTTAGGCAAATATGAGCCATGTGATGCCAGTCTTCTTCTCCTTTCTTCCTATTTAGTGGTGTAGTGTATCATTAGTGGTATTGATTAGATGTACAAGGTGATATACGCCGGCAGTGGGTTAGGTTAGGCTAGAAGGTATCCAGGTTATGGTCGCGTGTTCCTTCGTCGTGTGGCTGGAGGGAGGAGACGGAACGCTGATTCACGGGATGGAAGTTGTAGGGGGCAGTGGGGAGGGGATGGGGGGCTGTCTGGAGGTCAACCTGCCCCTACACGGGCGTTGTGTACTCACCTAGTTGTGCTTGCGGGGGTTGAGCTCTGGCTCTTTCGTCAGTTGAGCTTTGGTTGGGTTGAGCTCTGGCTTGTGTGTGCGTGTTGCGGAGGGGAAGGTGAGTCTTCACTCACCTTGCTGCTACCTTGAGAGGATTTCGGGGTAAATTGGTTAGAAAGGCGGGGTCCAAGAGCTAATAGCTCGATTCTGCAGCTACGAATAGTAAATACACACACACTCACACACGGGGGAGGCGGGACCAAACAGCCGAAGCTCAACCCCCCACAAGCACATCTACGCACGCACAAAAGCCTCAGAATGCAGTCCATAGCAGCCGTCTAACTCCCAGGCACCTATTCACTGTTAGGTGAACAGAGGCATCAGGTGAGAAAGTAACTGCCCATTGATTTCTGCCTCAGCGAATAGAACCGAGGCCGTTTGAAATAAACGCTGTCTGCTCGGCTACGAGGACCTGTGTGAGAGAGATATAGAGATAGATATACAGGTATATCTGTATATACAGGTAAGAGAGAGCATTTTTGGAGGAATGTTATGAAAGAGAGACTTTTCAGGATAGATTTGTGGTGAAGGCGATAGGAATTTAGTAGAGGATATTGGTAGATTAAGCATTCTATAGACCTTGTAATTGTGGAAGCCGTTGTTGTTGTTGTTTTAGGTTTAGATGATCTGAATAAAAAGTTCCAAGTAGCACGGGCTATGGTGAGCCCGTCATACTTACCTGGCACAGGAGATGTGCTCTGTGGAAGCCGTTGGGATACCTTGAGGTGCTTTCGGGGCTTAGTGTCCCCGCGGCCCGGTCGTCGACCAGGCCTCCTGGTTGCTGGACTGTTGGTTGCTGGGATGGATATAATTGTTGATGGGTGTCATATTAGATAGATGCTAACAATCGACTTGAGAATGGTCCAGGACGGACCGAAACGTCGTCGTCGAGGCCTGGTCGACGACCGGGCCGCGGGGACACTAAGCCCCGGAAGCACCTCAAGGTAGGTAGGTAGGTAGGTAGGTCCCTTCACCTTCTAGTGTGTGGTCTGGTCAACATACTTCAGCCACGTTATTGTGACTCATCGCCTGCATATAGATAGATGTTAGTTTTATCACTGACGGTAACGTTTAAACTAAGTTTAGAGAGTATAATATCGCCGGACTTCAAGAAGGGTACAGAAAAACACTTTACAAGCTTAGCCTGGGTCGACCCAGGGGCGTTAGGCCGGTCTTGGGGAGTAGAAGAACTTCCGAAATCCTCTCCAGGTTTGCTTCGGGTATACAACAGCTTGTGCAGCATATTAGGTTTTCGCACGAGATTGTAAGTGTATACCGCTCCAAGCAACACCCTGTTGGACCAAGCTCTCACAGGTCAAGCCTGGCCTCGTGCCGGGCTTGGGGGAGTAGAAGAACCCCTCAGAACCCCATCAAGCAGGTGCGGCCGGGCTTGGGGAGTAGAAGAACCCCCAGAACCCCATCAAGCAGGTGCGGCCGGGCTTGGGGAGTAGAAGAACCCCTCAGAACCCCATCAACTAGGTGCAGAAACATACCGTCGCCTCCTCGATAGAACCCCTTGACACCGTCGACCACTGCGTTTTTGTCAAAGTTTACCCTGGCTGCTTGGCCACCGTCACGCCCACCGGAAGCCGTTTTTGGCCAGTTTTTCCTCTGCGGTTTCCTCAGCGTGTCAAGGGCACAAGACAGTCCTCCATGGCTCACTTGGTGGCCCTGTCGTGGCCATGGCGGGGTGGCCAGAGATACTCATCGCCAGGCGGGATTTACCACCAACTCGCGCCAACTCAGCAAATACTCTACAGACATGCTTGCGCTCTGTAAATGGGTCTGTTGATTAAATACAGTATCATATTACGGATTTTTTAGCAGCCGGGAGGAGGCTTTATTAAGAGTGGTTGGTATCTCTGCCTGCCTGTCAGCCTGCCTGCCTGTCAGCCTGCCTGCCTGTCAGCCTGCCTGCCTGCCTGCCTGCCTGCCTGCCTGCCTGCCTGCCTGCCTGCCTCGGTCTCCTTTGCATCCTTCTGGTTCTCTGCGATTGTCTTCGTTTTCTCTTCTTTACAGTCATTTCTCCATGACTTTATTTTCCTCTCGCCTTCGTTATTGTTTTTCCTTGTGGATTATTTGCACAATTATTCGAGGGGGGGGTGAGGTAGTTGACGAGGGGGGGGGGTGAGGTAGTTGACAGGGAAGGGGAGGGGAGGGGATGTAAGAGGGGGGAGAGCAGGTGCAGATACGGAGAAGCAACCTAAGTTACGGTGGCTTTAGTGGAGAAGCGGCTCGCTCCCTCCTGCTTGTTGAGGCCCTTGTTGATTAGTTGGTGGCTGAGTGATTGGACGACTGGGGTGGTTGGGTGAGTGGTGGGGTGCATAACTGGATGGGTGAGTGGTGGGGTGCATAACTGGATGGGTGAGTGGTGGGGTGCATAACTGGATGGGTGAGTGGTGGGGTGCATAACTGGATGGGTGGGTGGCGGGGTGCATAACTGGATGGGTGGGTGGCGGGGTGCATAACTGGATGGGTGGGTGGTGGGGTGCATAACTGGATGGGTGAGTGGTGGGGTGCATAACTGGATGGGTGGATAGCGCGCCGGATAGCTGGTTAAGGGGGACGTAGTGGATAACTGGCTGGATAACGGGCTGAATATCTGCTTAGAGGGCAGATGGATCCTTCAGATACAAGGATGATTAGCGTTATACAGTGCGGGTGATTTCTAGGATTAACGTCTCTGCGGCCCGGTCTCTGACCAGGCCTCCTGGTTGATGGCCTGGTCAACCAGGCTGTGGGACGCGGCTGCTCACAGGCTGATTGATCAGGTATCCTTTGGGATGTATTTAACGAGTTCTGTCTTCCACACTAATTGTAGGTGTGGATAAACGTCTCTGATAAGCGACCTTAAGTTGGTAATGACATCGATGGTTATTAGCTAGAGTAATTAAGTTGGAAATTCTTTTAATTGCTCTTTGGGTTATTTCGAGGTGAACTGCTGCTGCGTCTGGCGTATATCTTACTCTTTCTTTTCCTTAGGCGTAACGAAAATTAAACAAAGACGGTCAAAGATATCAGAAGAACGAGAAAAAACTACATCTTCCTTCACTTTGTTTTTGTGCCGGGCTCCATCCGTAAAGCCTTTGTTTAGTTTGTAAACCTTTGCTGCGGGTTAACTAGCTGAGCGCTGAGGGCTGTGCACACAGCCGGCTGGCTCTATTGTCATCCCCTCCTTACACCTGGTGCACACTAGGTTATACGCGCTCACCAGGTTACATGCGCTCACCACCACCGTATATATATTGAGGTGTGGTACTGGCATTTAAGCGGGGCAATTTGTACACATATCTGCGTGATACCTGCTTGATGGGGTTCTGGGAGTTCATCCTCAATAGGATATCGACAGCAGCGTACTCTACACTGGCAGAAGTTAGAACATCATTGACAAACCTAAGTGAGGAGGGTTTTAGGGCGCTTTGCACTGCCTACGTGAGGCCAGTCTTAGAGTATGTCGCGCCATCATGGAGTCCCCATCTGAAGAAACACATAAGGAAATTGGAAAAGGTTCAAAAGTTTGCGACGAGGCTTGTCCCAGAGTTACGAGGGATGGGATATGAAGAGCGCCTGAAGGAACTGAACCTTGCGACACTAGAAAAAAGATGGGAGAGAGGGGATATGATAGGAACGTGTAAAATACTCAGGGGAATTGACAAAGTGGAAATAGACGAAATGTTCACACGGAATAGTAACAGAACGAGGGGACATGGGTGGAAGCTGGAAATTCAGATGAGTCACAGAGATGTTAGGAAATTTTTTTTAGCGTGAGAGTAGTGGAAAAATGTAATGCACTTGAGAAACAGGTTGTGGAAGCAAACTCTATTCATACTTTTAAAACTAGATATGAAAGGGAAATGGGACAGGAGTCATTGCTGTAAACAACTGATGGCTAGAAAGGCGGGATCCAAGAGTCAGTGCTCGATCCTGCAGGCACAACTAGGCGAGTACACAGAGTATGGTATGATGGATAGAGCAGGTGGCGCACTTGGTCCGCCCAATATGATAGTCTGTGACAACAATATTTGTGATGAAGTATCGCAGCGCATGACACACGGGGGGGCCGACCTGCAGCTGGGTAGGGGCAGATATTGGAGACAGTAGTGTGGGGCCTAAGCTGTTCACGAGTGGTCTGGCACTGGTGCAGACACACGAGTGCCACCAGGCCTAGGTGCAGACACGCGAGTGCCACCAGGCCTAGGTGCAGACATACGAGTGCCACCAGGCCTAGGTGCAGACATACGAGTGCCACCAGGCCTAGGTGCAGACACACGAGTGCCACCAGGCCTAGGTGCAGACATACGAGTGCCACCAGGTGTAGGTGCAGACACACGAGTGCCACCAGGCCTAGGTGCAGACACGAGTGCCACCAGGCCTAGGTGCAGACACACGAGTGCCACCAGGCCTAGGTGCAGACACACGAGTGCCACCAGGCCTAGGTGCAGACACACGAGTGCCACCAGGCCTAGGTGCAGACACACGAGTGCCACCAGGCCTAGGTGCAGACATACGAGTGCCACCAGGCCTAGGTGCAGACACACGAGTGCCACATTGATGATAACATGGATATCAGTAATAACAAAAGAGAAGGGTATCAGTGAACGGGAGCATGAGGAGGGGAGGGAGAGTGCCAGGGGTAACCAAAGTTGTTCCGGGGATCAATGCGACTGCGACTCAGTCTCTGACCAGTCCTCCTGGTTGGTGGTCTGGTCATCCAGGCTGTTAGACGCCGCTACTCGCAATCTGACGTAAGAATTGGTCAGGTATCCTGTTGCAACCCGTTCTCGCAAATTTAATAAGTCAATATTGACTTATTAAATATGTGCATAGGTGACATACTTAACATAATAGATACCCTTAAAAAGATTCATAGAAAACACCGACCTTACCTAACCTTGTTAGTATCTTAAGATAAGCATCTTATTGCTTCGTAATTACAATTATTACCTAACCTATAATAGGTATAGGTTAAGTAATAATTGTAATTACGAAGCAACAAGATGCTTATCTTAAGATACTAACAAGGTTAGGTAAGGTCGGTGTTTTCTATGAATCTTTTTAGGGGTATCTATTATGTTTAGTATATCACCTATGCACGTAGTTAATAAGTCAATATTGACTTTACGAATTTGCGAGAACGGGTTGCCTTTGGAGGTGTTCATCAAGTTCATGTGGTTTATTTGTTATGCACTCCATACTCCTGTGAGCGGGAGTGGAAAAGAGTGTAGAGGGGCACATAATGGGCTCAGGAGTTGGACCCCAAAGTTCGTTTAGGTAAGCAAGTTACGGAAGCGTTGCAAGAGCATTTGGTCAGGCGTGAGAGGTGACTTAGGACTCCACACTGGAGAGGTGTTAGGGCTCCGGGGCCAGATTTACGAAGCAGTTACGCAAGCACTTGCGAACTTGTCCATCTTTTCTCAATCTTTGGCGGCTTTGTTTACAATTATTAAACAGTTAATAAGCTCCGAAGCACCAGGAGGCTGTTTATAACAATAACAACTGATGATTGGGAAGTTTTCATGCTTGTAAACTGTTTAATAAATGTAACCTAAGCCGTCAAAGATTGGGGAAAGATGTACACGTTCGTATGTGCTTGCGTAACTGCTTCGTGAATCTGACCCCAGGTTCGTATGTGCTTGCGTAACTGCTTCGTGAATCTGGCTCCCGGCGTGCAAAGTCTTCAAGAATGTGAAGGTGTTTGTGTGTAGGGGAGAGAGACCTGCAGGGGGGGGGATTATTGGAGGGGGGGGGGTTGCTATGGGTTGCTATACAGCCCCCTGCACCCCCTCCCCGCCCCTCTCAGCATAGCATGACTCGTTTATAATATTTTCAATCCAGGTCGAGGCGGGTCGCGGATTATGTTAGAGTCATTGCAACAAATCAATTGATTTTCTGTCATCCGAGAATGTAGTCATTGATCCGGCTGGCCCACCTCTCTTGTCGGGGAGTGTGGGGGGGGGGCAACGGTGGTGGGGGTGGTGCGGGGGTTGTAGAGTGGGGGAGTAACAGTAGTGGTGGTGGTGGTGCAGGGGTTGTAGTTGCTATTGGCGCTGGTTGTACAACTGTTGACGGTAGTAGGGTGGTTGCGCTAAGGTTGATTGGAGACAGGCCGAAGTGTTGGCGAAGCACCAACATGAAAGTTGACATTATTTGTATAAATCTATAGTTTATATGTAGTGGATTTTTGTCCAACCACTAGGACTGGACGGTAGAGAGACGGTCTCGCTCCTTGCAGGTCGGCGTTCAATTCCCCGACCGTTCAAGTGGTTGGGCACCGTTCATTTCCCCCTGTCCTCGCCTGTAGCCTTACGCTCATGTCCCTTCCAGCTGCTATATAGACCCAATGGCTTAGTGCTTTCTCCTGATAATTTTCTTATCCGATAGCTCTTCTTCTCGTCAAGCCTGACCTGGTACCAGGCTTGTGGACTCTTGATCGGTAAGACTGTTTGCCCGGAGACTGTCTTGACCCTAGTTGTTGATACCAAAGGCTGTACCTGTCCTTGAAATAAACCTTTTGGGCCAGGTTGCCTTGAGGTTTCCTTGAGGTGTTTCCGGGGCTTAGCGTCCCCGCGGCCCGGTCGTCGACCAGGCCTCCTGGTTGCTAGACTGGTCAACCAGGCTGTTGGACGCGGCTGCTCGCAGCTTGACGTATGAATCACAGCCTGGTTGATCAGGTATCCTTTGGAGGTGTTAATCAAGTTCAAGCGAGTCAAAACTTTACACAAAAAATATTGGAGGGACAAGTCCCAAATCTACATGCGGAAATAACTCCTTAGGAGACTATGAGGCATGGCAGGAAGTACAAAAGAGCCCCGTTGTAAAGGGCACGGGCTACCTACCTACCTTGGCTACCTTGAGGTGCTTCCGGGGCTTAGTGTCCCCGCGGCCCGGTCGTCGACCAGGCCTCCTGGTTGCTGGACTGATCAACCAGGCTGTTAGACGCGGCTGCTCGCAGCCTGACGTATGAGTCACAGCCTGGTTGATCAGGTATCCTTTGGAGGTGCTTATCCAGTTCTCTCTTGAACACTGTGAGGGGTTTGCCAGTTATGCCCCTTATGTGTAGTGGAAGCGTGTTGAACAGTCTCGGGCCTCTGATGTTGATAGAGTTCTCTCTCAGAGTACCTGTTGCACCTCTGCTTTTCAACGGGGGTATTCTGCACATCCTGCCATGTCTTCTGGTCTCATGTGGTGTTATTTCTGTGTGCAGGTTTGGGACCAGCCCCTCAATTATTTTCCACGTGTAAATTATTATGTATCTCTCCCGCCTGCGCTCAAGGGAGTACAGATTTAGGCTCTTTAGTCGGTCCCAGTAATTTAGATGTTTTACTGAGTGGATTCTAGCAGTAAAGGATCTCTGCACGCTCTCTAGGTCAGCAATTTCTCCAGCTTTGAAAGGGGCTGTCATTGTGCAGCAGTACTCCACTCTAGATAGCACAAGCGTTTTGAAAAGTATCATCATCGGTATAGCATCTCTAGTGTGAAAAGTTCTTGTTATCCAACCTGTCATTTTTCTTGCAGTTGTGACGGCTACTTTATTGTGTTCTTTAAAGGTAAGGTCTTCCGACATGAGTACACCCAGGTCCTTTACATTGCCTTTTCGTTCTATGTTATGATTTGCCTGCGTTTTGTACGTGGTTTCTGTTTTTATATTTTCAATTTTTCCGTAGCGCATGAGCTGGAACTTATCCTCGTTGAATACCATATTATTTTCTGTAGCCCATAGAAAGACCTGATCTACATCTGATTGGAGGTTTGCCGTGTCCTCTATGTTGCCAACTCTCATGAAAATCCTAGTGTCATCTGCAAAGGATGATACAGTGCTATAGGTTGTGTTCTGGTCTATGTCCGATATGAGGATGAGAAAAAGTACTGGAGCAAGCACAGTACCCTGGGGGACTGAGCTCTTCACGGTTGATGGGCTGGATTTTATTTTGTTGACTATTACACATTGGGTTCTGTCAGTCAGGAAATTGTAGATCCATCTGCCTATTTTCCCGGTAATTCCTTTTGAACGCATTTTATGTGCAATAACACCATGGTCACATTTATCAAAAGCTTTTGCGAAATCTGTGTAAATTACATCAGCGTTTTGTTTGTCTTCCATAGCATCTAATGCCATATCATAGTGGTCCAGCAACTGCGACAGGCAAGAGCGCCCTGTTCTGAATCCATGTTGTCCGGGGTTATGGAGATGCTGTGATTCCATGTATTTTGTGATCTTACTTCTTAGCACTCTCTCAAAAATTTTTATGATGTGCGATGTTAGTGCTATCGGTCTGTAATTTTTTGCCTCTGCCTTATTTCCTCCTTTATGGAGTGGTGCTATCTCTGCTGTTTTTAGTATGTCAGGGATAACGCCAGTATCTAGACTTTGTCTCCACAGAATGTGAAGGGCCTGCGATAGTGGTTTTTTACAGTTCTTGATGAATATGGAGTTCCAAGAATCCGGGCCTGGTGCAGAGTGCATAGGCATACTGTTTATGGCTTCTTCAAAATCTAGTGGGGATAGGGCGACGTCTGATATGTGATTTGATGTTGGTATCATATCCATGAAAAATTCATTTGGGTTATCAATCTTTAGTGCATTTAATGGCTCACTGAAAACAGAGTCGTACTGCTTCCTCAGTAACTCGCTCATTTCTTTGTTGTCATCTGTGAAAGTTCCATCTCCCTTTCGCAGGGGCCCGATACTAGATGTGGTTTTTGATCTTGATTTTGCATAGGAGAAAAAATATTTCGGATTTCTCTCTATTTCACTGATGGCCTTTTGCTCTCTTTGCCTCTCCTGGGTTTTGTATGATTCTTGTAGCTTGAGTTCAATTGTTTCTATTTCTCTACCTAACCTTCTTCGCCGTTCTTGAGATAGGGTGCGACTCTCAAGTTGTTCCGCGATTCGTTTTCTTCGCCTATATAGGGAACGACGTTCCCGTTCCAATCTGCATCTCTTTCTCTTTTTTCTTAGGGGTATGCGGTTTGAACATATTTCTAGTGCTACTGAGCTTATTTTTTCCAGGCACTGGTTCAGGTTTGCATTTCCTAGCTGTTCTTCCCAGTGTTAGGGCAGTGTGGGCAGTTGGTTCAATAAAAGAATCTAACATCAGAAGCCTAAGACTTTCCACGACTATTATCATAAGGGGCATAACTCGCCGACGTTCAAAGGATACCTGATCCAACCAGACTGTTTCATACACAGCAGACTGCGAGCAGGGGCATCTAACAGCCTGGTTGACTAGACCACCCACCAGGAGGCCTAGTCCGTGATTGGACCGCAGGATATTGATCCTCGGAACCACCTTAAGGTATCCACTTCCCTCCCCCAGCCTGGGTCTTTAGTTATAGTGTTCTTGGTTGGGAAAAGTGTTTGTATACAATGTGTCTGGCGGGAGAAGAGTCACGCCACACCGGCTCACACACATCCAAGGCGGATTGATCCGCGGATGGACCTGCACGAACGCCGCGTCTTGTTTATTCTCTTGCTAATTTTTTTGTTTTCCTCCTTGACACGCCCAACCACTTGGGCTGGACGGTAGAGCGACGGTCTCGCTTCATACAGGTCGGCGTTCAGTCCCCGACCGTCTAAGTGGTTGGGCACCATTCCTTCCCCCCGTCCCATCCCAAATCCTTATCCTCACTTCTAAGTGCTATATATTATTAATGTCTTGGCGCTTTCCCCCTGATAATTCCCTCCCTCCTTGACACTAAGAGGAACTGTCATATCTTGACAATATCTGACAGTCCTGATACATAAGGTGACATAATTAACTCTACTTCCACGGTGTTCAGAGGGACCTTGATACATAAGTCCAGAGAATACCTGATCAACCGGGCTGTGATCCCTGAATTAAGGCAAGGTAGGTAGTTCATAATGCGAGCAGCGATGTCTAACAGCATGGTTGACCAGACCACCAACCAGGAGGCCTGGTCAGAGACCGAGCCGTGGGGACATTGATCCTGGGAATCTCTAGGTAAGGTAACCACATTAGACCACATAACACTGTATGAACATCAGAGGCCAATAAGTCTACCACCGATAACCTAGAAATATAGAATAATATAGAGCAAAAATACGTCTTTAAAATATTAATTACTGCAGACTAACGATCAGCCTGGCTGTGATGGGGTTCTGGGAGTTGTTCTACTCCCCTACTACTCTACTCCTACTCTACAGCCGAGAGAACTTGGTCCACCAGGCTGTTGTTTGGAGCGGCCAGCAGGGCCGCTCTAAACTATGGTATGGTAACTATACAAGGGGCATGGTATACGCTAGGTATACGACCTCAGAACATCAAAGGTCTCCGGCTGTTCAATACCCTCCCAGCGTGCATTTGAAATGCTGCCGGAACAAATGTGGATTTCTTCAAGAACAAATTAAATAAGTTCTTGCAAGAAGTACCGAACCAACCAGGCTGTAGCGGGCCTGCGGGCCGCTCCAAGCAACAGCCTGTTGGACCAAGTCGAGCCTCGCCCCAGGCGTACTCGGGGGAGTAGAAGTACTCCAGAGACCCTCTCTCCAGATAAGCTCCAGGTATTAATTCTACTTGAAGTCTGCTCGATAGAGACCCACTCCTCCATATGACCTATTTACCCTTTCACACCTGTATTGATTATATCCTGGTATCCAGATCTCACTGTCCAAGAGTTCCCCTTCATGAGTTTCTGTGAAACCTCCAAATACTACATTTGACTTAGTGAGGAGGCCATTTATGAATGGTACTTTGTTGACCGGGCCGCGGGGACGCTAAGCCCCGAAATCATCTGAAGATAACCTCAAGATTGACCAGTGTATCTCGAGGATTGGAAACTAGAAAACCAAGGTAGGAGAAGACATTAAAGGAGCCATTTTTGAGCCACATCTTCACAGTGTCGTGCGGAGCCATTTGGTCTTTGTGTCTCACAGTTGAGAGGGAGACGCTGTGGTAATTTATACTGGGTGGAAGTAATGTAGGGTCACGCCTATATCTGAGTCCCAGCTATCATATAACCTACCCCAGCCCCTCGTCTTAGCCTGCAGCCTCCACCGCCGCCTCCTTCACCCCCCCCTGCCGCCTCCCCCATCCTCCTCCTCCTTCCCCCAATCTTCTCTTAATCCTCTAATCTACTTGTCTTTAATCTTCTTCTCCTGAGACTGTTCCCCCTTTCCTCTCATATTTCTAATATGCTCTTCCCTTTTCTTTGGTTCCTCTCCCTCCTGTTTTCTGTCTCTCCCATCACCTATTTCCCCTTCCACCGTTTTCCTCGCCACACTCCTTTTCCTCCCACCACCTCCCTTTTCCTCCCACCACCCCCATCAATCCGTGACACAGGCGAGGCCAGGCTCTGTATACATCAAAGTTGAGTTTGGTATTAATTAGCGTGCAAAGTTTGACCGTGCGTGGCGCGTTGGCCAGCCTTGTTCACCGGGTTGTGGGCCGACTCCCCAAACACCGACCTCGCTGACTCCAGGACCCAGATTCACGAAGCAGTTACGCAAGTACTAGCGAATCTGGGGCCAGATTCACGAAGCAGTTACGCAAGTACTAGCGAACCTGGGGCCAGATTCACGAAGCAGTTACGCAAGTACTTATCTTTCTTTCTTATCTTTCAATATCTTTCTTTCATCTTTCATCATCTTTCTTCAATCTTTGACGGCTTTGGTTACATTTAATAAACAGTTTACATGCATGAAAACTTGTCAATCAACTGTTGTTATTGTTATAAACAGCCTCCTGGTGCTTCGGAGCTCATTAACTGTTTAATAATTGTAAACAAAGCCGCCAAAGATTGAGAAAAGATGGCCAGGTTCGTAAGTGCTTGCGTAACTGCTTCGTGACTCTGGGTCCAGGACTTGGGGTGGCCTGAACTAGTGTGTGTGTGTGGGGGGGGGGCAGAAGGGCCTTACCTTGAGGTTGCCTTACCTTGGTCGGTGGCAGTTACTGACTGGGTTAGTGAGCCATTACTGGGACGAGGGAAGTACCTTGACTGGCTGGGTTTGTTGTGTCAATGAACTCATGCTAATAAGTACAGTAGGCCTGGTCGGGGACCGAGCCGCGGGGATGTTGAGCCCCGAAATCATCGCATGGTAAACGCATGGTATGTGTAGTGGAAGCGTGTTGAACAGTCTCGGGCCTCTGATGTTAATAGTTCTCTCTTGAACACTGTGAGGGGTCGGCCAGTTATGTCCCTTATGTGTAGTGGAAGCGTGTTGAACAGTCTCGGGCCTCTGATGTTGATAGAGTTCTCTCTCAGAGTACCTGTTGCACCTCTGCTCTTCAACGGGGGTATTCTGCACATCCTGCCATGCCTCCTGGTCTCATGTGATGTTATTTCTGTGTGCCGGTTTGGGACCAGCCCCTCCACTATTTTCCACGTGTAAATTATTGTGTATCTCTCTCGCCTGTGCTCTAGAGAATACAGATTTAGAACTTCTAATCGGTTCTAATAATCTAGATGATTTATAGAGGGGATTTTAGCGACATTGGATCTTTGCACACTCATTTTTTAATTTAACGTAACGTAACACACGTAATTTCTCCGGCTTTGAATGGGGCTGTTAGGCGTGTAATATAACTATAACTGGAATATTACAATATTCCACCCTAGAGAGCACTAGTGTCTTATAAAGTATCATCATTTGTACGGGGGTCCCCGTCCAACCTGTCATTTTACTTGCAGTCGTGACAGCTACTTTATGGTGTTGTGTAAAGGTAAGGTCTTCCCTTATGATTACTCCTAGGTCCTTTATATAACTCTTTCGTTCTATAGTGTGATTTGACTTGTGTTTCATATATGATTTCCGTTTATATATTTTCGTTTTTTTCCCATGAGTGAGAAAACTCTTCAACGATGAGTGCTTAAAAGTCATGGATCTCCTTTGAGCTCCTCTACTTGAGGACAGAAACTGAGGACACAGGCGGCGGTTACCTTCCCCCTAAAGGTAAGGTAACTTCAAGGTAAGGTAAGGTAACCCCTCTGGATCGCTATACTG
The DNA here is from genome assembly GCF_040958095.1 of Procambarus clarkii. Taxonomy (NCBI): domain Eukaryota; kingdom Metazoa; phylum Arthropoda; class Malacostraca; order Decapoda; family Cambaridae; genus Procambarus; species Procambarus clarkii. The sequence continues at coordinate 43,578,210 of NC_091153.1, read as the reverse complement.
AGGCATTGAAACAAGAAGCTGGCATATGCAGTCCTTGGTGATGTCAACGGACGGACGATTTTCTATATATAAAATCTAGATATCACAATTACACATGTATCAATGAAATAATAATTTTCGGGCAATGAGGAGGGGAGGGGCTTGAACCGGCGTTCTGGTGAGTCCCAGACACCTGCATTAACCCACTCTCCCGCGATAGGACAAAAGCTTACCAACCCGGAACCCTACTGAATTCACTAGGAGGTTCTGCAGGCCCGAGTCAGTGCCAAACCTGGAATTTACGATAGGCTCGCCTGCACCATTAAGCGTGCGAGCACCATTACCGCCAGGCCAGAGTCATGACTCGAACGCAAATAAATATATATACGGTATCCATGAGTGTCGTCGGGGGTTGATCAGTCAGGGAGCTTAGTTAATAAGCACCAGGACTGACCAATCCTTATAGACGATCATTGGTGCGGTGGTCACGGTACTGTGTACGTTTAGGGGTGATCCTGGACGGCATGGGTTCGAATCCTGGCCGGGTCAAAGAGTTCTTAGTGATCTATGGCTTGCGCGTTCATGCAGCTTTCTCACACGGTATATATATGGGGATACTACCTCTGGTGTACTTATAGGGACCCACAGCCTCAAAGAAGGGAACACAGAGCATTCAGAGAAAAACTTGCCATTTACTTTCTGAATACGTATGAGTGTCCGCTTCTCCTACCACCCCCTTTGTGTATCTGTATCTGTATTCACCTAGTTGTGCTCATCTTGTTGTGCTTGCTGTGTGTGTGTGTGTGTGTGTGTGTGTGTGTGTGTGTGTGTGTGTGTGTGTGTGTGTGTGTGTGTGTGTGTGTGTGTGTGTGTGTGTGTGAGGCAGCAGGTAGTGTGGAGGTCGTAAGGGTGTAGCGGTGGTGGTGTGGGTCGGGCCGGGCGGGCCGGTGGACAGGTAATTACGACCTGCACAGGGCTAATGCCCTCCTCGCTCGGCCCTGCCCGGACTCGTCCCCCTCCCTCTCCCTCTTCTCTCTCTCCCTCTCTCCCTCTCTTCCTCTCTCCCTCTTACCCCCACTTCTCTCACTCCCTCTTTCTCCTACTTCTGTCTCTTTGCCAGCTCTCCTTCCTCTCCCTATCCAAGCTCTATATATCTCTCTCTCTCTTTCCAAGCTCTCTCTCCCCTCCCTCTCCCTCTCCAAGCTCAAGCTCTCTCTCTCTCTCTTCCCCCCCCCTCTCTTTCCTAGGTCTCTCCCACCTCTACCTGTACTCCACTTTCCCAGCCTGTGATTCGTACACGAAGCTGCGGGCAGCTGCATCCAACAGCTTATAGTTGTTTCTAAGCTTCCTCCATCCTTCTAGCTCCCTCCCACTCCCATAAATTTTCCCCAGGTCTCCCTTCACTCTTCCATCTCAGTTCCTGCCTTGTTTAGCTTTCTCCCTCTTCTAGCGTTCTGCTTCCTTGTCCCGCCTCATTTCCTCTCCTAACTCTGTCTTTCCCTCTCTCTCTTTCCTAACTCTCGTTCCTTCTCCAGGTCTCTCCCTCTGGGTACTATACCAGTACCGTATCCTCCTTTGCAGACGTCACTAGGATCTTCACGAGTGGACATCATGGAGGACATAGCTAACCTCTAATCTGATGTTAATCAGATATCTCAGTGGGTTACAGAAGATAACAGACAATGCAGAAAATGACGTGATGTTTTTTAATGAAGATAAGTTCCAGCTACTGCGTTCTAGACTGTTTTCTAAAAGAAGTGCCGGACCAACCGGGCTGTGGTGGGTATGTGGGTCTGCAGGCCGCTCCAAGCAACAGCCTGGTGGACCAAACTGTCACAAGTCGAGCCTGGCCTCGGGCCGCTCCAAGCAACAGCCTGGTGGACCAAACTCTCACAAGTCGAGCCTGGCCACGGGCCGCTCCAAGCAACAGCCTGGTGGACCAAACTCTCACAAGTCAAGCCTGGCCTCGGGCCGCTCCAAGCAACAGCCTGGTGGACCAAACTCTCACAAGTCAAGCCTGGCCTCGGGCCGCTCCAAGCAACAGCATGGTGGACCAAACTCTCACAAGTCAAGCCTGGCCTCGGGCCGCTCCAAGCAACAGCCTGGTGGACCAAACTCTCACAAGTCAAGCCTGGCCTCGGGCCGCTCCAAGCAACAGCCTGGTGGACCAAACTGTCACAAGTCGAGCCTGGCCTCGGGCCGCTCCAAGCAACAGCCTGGTGGACCAAACTCTCACAAGTCAAGCCTGGCCTCGGGCCGCTCCAAGCAACAGCCTGGTGGACCAAACTCTCACAAGTCAAGCCTGGCCTCGGGCCGCTCCAAGCAACAGCCTGGTGGACCAAACTGTCACAAGTCGAGCCTGGCCTCGGGCCGCTCCAAGCAACAGCCTGGTGGACCAAACTCTCACAAGTCGAGCCTGGCCTCGGGCCGCTCCAAGCAACAGCCTGGTGGACCAAACTGTCACAAGTCGAGCCTGGCCTCGGGCCGCTCCAAGCAACAGCCTGGTGGACCAAACTCTCACAAGTCAAGCCTGGCCTCGGGCCGCTCCAAGCAACAGCCTGGTGGACCAAACTCTCACAAGTCGAGCCTGGCCTCGGGCCGGGCTCGGGGGAATTGAAGGACAGAACCCTCTCCAGGCATGCTCCAGGTAAATAAATACCTTCAAAGGTTACCATATCAACCAGGCTGCGAACAGCCGCACCTAACAGCCTGGCTGACCTGGTCAGAGACCGGGCCGCTGGGACGGTTTTTCTTGGACTCATGGAAAGGTACCCGAAAAGGTTAGTAATAACTACCCTCCCCTGTCCTATTTCCTTCCCATGTCCTCTTTCCTTCCCCCCTGTCCTCTTTCCTTCCTTCCCCCCTGTCCTCTTTCCTTCCTTCCCCCCTGTCCTCTTTCCTTCCCCCTGTCCTCTTTCCTTCCCCCTGTCCTCTTTCCTTCCCCCTGTCCTCTTCCCCTCTCCTTGCCCTCTTCCATTCCGCCACTATCCTCGTCTCTCCTCCTCCTCCTCCTCCTTGGCCTAGATGTGGCCCCTCTCCGGGATGCTGACCCAGCCATCTTGTAGATCAGGTCATCAGCAGCCTCAGCAGATCTAGGATCACCAGCCGGCCACATCACCGCCTCAGTAACCAGTTGCAGGAGACGGCAGGTCTAGCTGCCAGGGGAAGTGGACGCTAACGCATGCCAAACGGGTAATACAAACAGCTTGGTGGATCCGAGCTCATGTGAGGGATACTGGGTTCAAACCGACCAGCGGCGGTAGAGAGGAGATCAACAGAAATCCCCCTGAATGGGTGTGGCAAGGACAGAGATGGGTGGGAATAGCAACAGCAATCCCAGTATCACAGGACGGGGAACGTGTGGGGTGAGGAGGCAGCTAGGCTGGTGTAGATTAGGGGGCAGGAAAGGAGGAGAAGGACGACACAGCCCCGCTCCTGTGCCAGGTAAGTCCACTACGGGCTCACCATAGCCCGTGCTACTTGCCCCGCTCCTGTGCCAGGTAAGTCCACTACGGGCTCACCATAGCCCGTGCTACTTGCCCCGCTCCTGTGCCAGGTAAGTCCACTACGGGCTCACCATAGCCCGTGCTACTTGCCCCGCTCCTGTGCCAGGTAAGTCCACTACGGGCTCACCATAGCCCGTGCTACTTGCACCGCTCCTGTGCCAGGTAAGTCCACTACGGGCTCACCATAGCCCGTGCTACTTGCCCCGCTCCTGTGCCAGGTAAATCCACTACGGGCTCACCATAGCCCGTGCTACTTGCCCCGCTCCTGTGCCAGGTAAGTCCACTACGGGCTCACCATAGCCCGTGCTACTTGCCCCGCTCCTGTGCCAGGTAAGTCCACTACGGGCTCACCATAGCCCGTGCTATTTGGAACTTGTTCCGAGTAACTGAATCTATAACAACAAGAGGAGAAGGGGGGGGGGTAAGGGTGTGGCAAGGGATGGGAGAGTGTGGGTGGTCAACCAGGAGGCCTGGTCGACGACCGGGCCGCGGGGACTCTAAGCCCCGGAAGCACCTCAAGGTAACCTCAAGGTGGTATGGAAAGGGAAGATAGAGGGGGCAAAGAGGGAGTGGGAGGGAGGGCAAAGGAGAGAATAATTGGTGTGGGAAGGGTATGCGACGGGTGTGTGGATGGTTTGAAAAGGTGAAGGAAGAGCGTGGATGATGTGGAAGGGGAGGGAGGGATGGTATAGGAAGGAACTAAGAGAAAGATGGCACAAGAGTCAAGACTGATGGGGACGCAGGAAATCAACAGGGCTGGGAACAAAATGCTACAGTGAAGGAAAGATGAAGTCTGTATTTTGACCAGACCACACACTAGAAGGTGAAGGGACGACGACGTTTCGGTCCGTCCTGGACCATTCTCATAATCGACTTGAGAATGGTCCAGGACGGACCGAAACGTCGTCGTCCCTTCACCTTCTAGTGTGTGGTCTGGTCAACATACTTTAGCCACGTTATTGTGACTCATCGCCTGCATGAAGAGTGTAACCTACAGAGGAAATCATCGCTTCAATAACCGAACCGGTTTGATATTTCCATATATACTCGCAGAAGTCAATTCTTGCAGTATACCACTTGCTACTAGAGCACATCGAGCTTAGTTTTTGCGCGTTAAGAGCCTTTGAAATGTGAAAAGTAGCGCAGTGTTTTTGGTGCCTTTCTCACGGAGGAGAGCTCCGTTAAGCAAGTCCCAGCTGTGTCTCGGTACAAGTGACAGGATGAACAACCCAGCGGGTTTTCTTCCTATTGGGGAGTGTTGTACATGCTGCTATGGCGGTGTGACCATACCGAGTGGCGCTGCCCAATACTGTCACTATGGCGGTGTGTCCACTCACAGGATAAGTGACGCTGCCCAATACTGTCACTATGGAGGTGTGTCCACTTACAGGATGAGTGTCGCTGCCCAATACTGTCACTATGGCGGTGTGTCCACTCACAGGATGAGTGACGCTGCCCAATACTGTCACTATGGCGGTGTGTCCACTCACAGGATGAGTGGCGCTGCCCAATACTGTCACTATGGCGGTGTGTCCACTCACAGGATGAGTGGCGCTGCCCAATACACTCGCCCCTCGGGGCAAAATTTAAATTTAGGAGCTCCGAAAATAACTATTTTATAAGCAGTAGTGGAAATATTTAGACAATGTTCAGATTGGTTGTATTGACTCCCCTACAGTAACAGCCAGCTGGATCAAGCTGCCATCAGCAGTAAAGCCTAGCACCTGATCCTATAAAAGTCCCCAATCTCCCCCACTTCCCATTACCCCCTCTGTCCAGGGAATCCAAGATACACTACAGAAAGATAGAATCCATCAGTCAAAACAATTCAGAGGCGTCGTGCGGGTGCTGACCAGCCCGGCTGTGCTCCCAGGGGCCGGGATATCGAGACATTACCATGCTATATCAAGACCACGTTGGTAGGGAAGGTGACCAAGAGCCGCCATGGTTTGAATCTAAGGATACCGAGCCTAAAAGGGATTTGACGAATCTGGGAAGGAAGATGATTTACATTCGGACAGCTTACGAAGAGAAAGGACAGCATAGACGGTTACATGGGTAGTGCAAGTAACTGTCTATGTTCTTTTATGATACATTCTGTAAATTCCTGTCCATGTTCTGTTCTGATCTGCAAGTTATGCTTCTGATAGAGTTATCAGGGCGAGAAGCATAGGGGCAAGGAACGAAAGAGCAGCAGCAGCAGTAGTAGCAGCAGCAGCAGTAACAGCAGCAGCAGCAGTAGCAGCACTGTTGGAGAGGCAGGAAGGCTGCAGACTCGCATAGGCCCCCAGCAGAAGCAGGGCGGCGACGCGCTGGGTACACCTCTGCGTGCCCCATTGACTGGAGGAGTGCTCCTAGCTGTTCCCAGCACCAAGAACGGGTGCAGCAGATGCGCCATCATTGTGCGTGAGGTTATCACCTAGAGTATCAACGATACCACCAGAGCTGGGTAGCAGTATCAGAGGTATCGTCGGTCCTGCCTTATTGTTCTGGCGTGGGGGTGGGGAGGTGTGTGAGGGAAGCCGTCTGGCTGGGTTGGTGAAGGAGCAGGGAGGGAAGGAAGGACATGGACCACGTTGATGGCGGAGGCTGCTGGCCTCTCTTTTGATTTGATTTGATTATATCTTATTTTATTTTATTTTATTTTATTTTTTATTCGATATTTTATTTTATTTTCCTTGCCTTTTCTTCTTTCTTTTCTCTATCCCTTTTCTCTATCCCTTTTCTCTATCTCTTTTCTCTATCGCTTTTCTCTATTTCTTTTCTGTGTGTGTGTGTGTGTGTGTGTGTGTGTGTGTGTGTGTGTGTGTGTGTGTGTGTGTGTGTGTGTGTGTGTGTGTGTGTGTGTGTGTGTGTGCGCGTGTGTACGTGTAATTACAACAGCCTCCGCTCTTATAACTACCACTTACCGCTTGATCTATTTTGATTATGTATTCATATCGATGTGTTCCTATTGAAGTTGCTTTCTGAACAACTTTTTTTGTATTGTGTTCCTATTCAGGTTGTTGAGCGAGAGACATAGAGGGACAAAGACGGGGAGTGGACGATCAAATCATCTCAAGATGGAGTGCGGTGGGGGGGGAAAGGGGGGGGGGGACTTAAGACAAACGCTTGGGTTGGGCGGGTTCAATTCTTCTCTCTAATTATGACAGTGATTAGATGGTATCTGCTTAAATGGATTACATCATCGCCAGCAGCACCATCGTGAGCGAGGCTGGTATCCACAGCCACGTGGTACTTCGAACGGTATCTCTTAATTTATTCGGTAATTTGTTCGGAATTAAAGGCGATTGTTTGAATAATTTATGAACTTGTGCATTGTTTCGAAATATCAATATTTTTTCATTCGTTTACATTTTTTGGCGATGTTTTATAGCTCGTGTTTTAAAAAGAAAGTGACAAAGCGATGGGAAAAATTGTTCGCGTCTTTGTCCCTAATTGGCTGAGAACTCTGGGTAGTGATATCTCCCAGCCAATGAGGATGGGGTTGGGTGGTGGTGGGAAGGGTAATAGAATGTTTGCAGGCTCGCGATATGGGTTGGAAAACATTGCTAAGGTGGTGATGATTTGAACAAGCGATAATTGTCGAAGGTGGTGGTGATTGGAGTCAGCGATAATTGGAGACCAAGCATAATGTGAATTCGTTTTCGCGCGCAGTTGGGCGGGGATTTTCTGGAGCGGCGGTTGCCTGTAACCGCCAAAACCGGTTGGCGCGCGCGCGGAGCTGAGAAAATGATCTCCCTCCTTGATAAGCGGTAGGAGAGAAGGTGAGGGGCGTCTTAGAGATGGTTATATTGGGGATATATTGAATGTCTTGACTATACAAGGGCAGAGATGAGCGGGATGTGTGTGTGTGTGTGTCGCCTCCAGCGCACCTGGTGAACACTCTGCATACCTGTTGCTTGTTAATGATCCACCTGAATCGGCAATTTGAAAAGGGGTGTGGGGGAAGTCCTTGTTGCGTATCTGTACGATACCAGTCTTGACACGGGTGCACGCCGGCAGTTTTTAATTGTGTGTGTGGGGGGGGGGGGGGGGGGTAGGGACCTTTTTTTTTAATTGGGTGATGATTTTTGGGTGGTTATTGGTTAAGTACTTGATGGCTGTTAGGGGATGGTTTGTGGTGTGTGTTTGTTGGGCGAGTGTTTTGTTGTTTGTAGTTAGGTGATAGTATGTGGTTTGCCGGTGGTTGTTGGATGGTTATTGTTGAAAGGTGGTAGTTGCGGAAGGGTGCGTTCTTGGTGTTAGGTCAAGGCCCGAAACCATCTCAAGGTAACCTCAAGGTAAGGTACCACTTGGGGCAAAGTTTGGTCTATTGAGAGAGGGCATCAGAGAGGGACAGCAGAGGGGGTCCTTCCTTCTCTTTCCCCCTCTCTCCCATTTCGATTTACTTGCGCTCCCTCCCACTCTCTTAACCCATTTAACCCACCCCTCTACTCTCATCCCCTTCTTCTCTTAACCCATTTAACCCACCCCTCTACTCTCATCCCCTTCTTCTCTTAACCCATTTAACCCACCCCTCTACTCTCATCCCCTTCTTCTCTTAACCCATTTTTGTCATCCCTTCCCCCTCTCAGCCCTTTTTTTCCTCACGGGCCCGTCCCTCTGCCCTCAGCCGCTCCTCCACGTCCCTCAGGGCTAGAGGAGCGGTGTAGGCAGGAGCAGGGATGTCAGTTCCCCCAGACAGCCCACGACGTTTCCGGCGTCAATTTGCATCTCGTTCTTCTTCTTGATGTTCCTATACTTTATCCAAGTGCCTGTTGTTAGAGCAGTTGCTGATACCGTTTTGTCTGTGATGGCGCTCCTGGCTGTATAGAGGTGTTCCCGTGGTTACTGCTGCTGTTCCTTCGCCTGGTGTTCCTCCGCCTGGTGTTCCTTCGCCTGGTGTTCCTTCGCCTGGTGTAGCGGCTGCTGTTCCTTCGCCTGGTGTTCCTTCGCCTGGTGTAGCGGCTGCTGTTCCTTCGCCTGGTGTGGCGGCTGCTGTTCCTTCGCCTGGTGTGGCGGCTGCTGTTCCTTCGCCTGGTGTGGCGGCTGCTGTTCCTTCGCCTGGTGTGGCGGCTGCTGTTCCTTCGCCTGGTGTGGCGGCTGCTGTTCCTTCGCCTGGTGTGGCGGCTGCTGTTCCTTCGCCTGGTGTGGCGGCTGCTGTTCCTTCGCCTGGTGTAGCGGCTGCTGTTCCTTCGCCTAGTGTGGCGGCTGCTGTTCCTTCGCCTAGTGTGGCGGCTGCTGTTCCTTCGCCTAGTGTGGCGGCTGCTGTTCCTTCGCCTAGTGTGGCGGCTGCTGTTCCTTCGCCTGGTGTGGCGGCTGCTGTTCCTTCGCCTGGTGTGGCGGCTGCTGTTCCTTCGCCTGGTGTGGCGGCTGCTGTTCCTTCGCCTGGTGTAGCGGCTGCTGTTCCTTCGCCTAGTGTGGCGGCTGCTGTTCCTTCGCCTAGTGTGGCGGCTGCTGTTCCTTCGCCTGGTGTGGCGGCTGCTGTTCCTTCGCCTAGTGTGGCGGCTGCTGTTCCTTCGCCTAGTGTGGCGGCTGCTGTTCCTTCGCCTGGTGTGGCGGCTGCTGTTCCTTCGCCTGGTGTGGCGGCTGCTGTTCCTTCGCCTGGTGTGGCGGCTGCTGGCACTTCTGTCTCACTTCTATCAGTTATTTTTTCCTGTGTCTTTTAACGTTTGATCATTTGCTTTGTCTGTTTTTTTCCATGGCTCTTTGTTTTCTATGATCGCCTCTCTTTTCTCTCTCTCTTTCTCCTTTCTCTCTCCTTTCTCTCTCCTTTCTCTCTCCTTTCTCTCTCCTTTCTCTCCTTTCTCTCTCTCTCTCTCTCTCTCTCTCTCTCTCTCTCTCTCTCTCTCTCTCTCTCTCTCTCTCTCTCTCTCTCTCTCTCTCTCTCTCTCTCTCTCTCCTCTCTCTCTCTCATCAATTAACCCAATGCAACTCTGTCTTTTCTATTTATCCAGCTGCCTGTCTGTGGCCGCTCCTGGTTCCATCCATCTTGTTTAAAGACCCATTGCCTCTGCTGTCGTGTCCTCTCACTTATCTGCGGTCCATCAGTTTGTGGCACCGTGTCAGCGGGGGAGAGGGGAGAGTGGGCACCGTGTCTGGCACTTCTCTCCTTATTAATGTCCCCGCTCAGTCTGGGCTTCGCTATATTTGTATTATTTTCTCGTATTACTCATAATCTTTTACCTCTTTCCACTTCTTCTCGAGTGTCTTCTTCGTCTTACCTGTTACGCCATCGCATTCATTCCCCTCTCTCTCCTCTCTCCTCTCTCTCCCCTCTCTCCCCTCTCTCCCCTCTCAACTCCTACCACACCCCACCTCAGTGATTCAGATATCCCTCTTACCTCTGTTATGAGTTCGCTAAGTGGATAGTTCCGGTTAGCTCCTTGAGGGAAGGGGACTTGGGTTGTGGTGGGTGGCTAGGCTAGGTGTGATAGGTGGAACACGAGGGATATGTGGTAAATAAAGGGGTTCCTTAGAGGGGAAGCAGATCAAAAGGGGTGGTGGAACGTAGGCCTATCTCTCCAGCAAGGCAGAGTCAGTGTGAGGATATCAGAACGGAGTGAGTGACAGGCTGAGTGCGTGAGTGAGAAACTGAGAGGTAAACTGAGACAAGTTTTTCACGGTGGATGATCCGGATTTACTGTGTTGACTATTACACTCACACTACACTATTATAACTCTGGGTTATGTTCGGTAGGAGATTAAAGATCCATTTCCCTACTCTGCCGGTAATTCCTTTTGAGCGCGTTTTTGTGTGCAATAACACCATGACCATATTTGTCGAAAGTTTTTACGAGATCTTTGTATATTTTACTTGAGTGGTTTCCTTGTCTTTCATGGCACCTGAGGCCATGTCATAGTGATCTAGCAACTGTGAGAGGCAGGAGCGCCCTGTTCTGAACCCGTGTTGTCCAGGGTTATGTAGATGTTGTGATTCCATGTGACTTGTGATCTTACTTCTTAGCACTTTAAAAGATATGTATGATGGGTAAAGTTAGAGCTAGTGGTGTATATATTTTTGCATCGGCTTTACTACCTCCTTTGTGAAGTGGCGCGATCTTCGCTATTTTAAGTATGTCAGGGATGACTCCGGTATCTAGGTCCCGTCTCCAAAAGACGTGTTGACCTGTAGTAGTGATTTTCTCAATTCTTAATGAATATAGAATTCCAGGAGTCCGGGCCTGGTGCAGAGTACATGAGCATGCTGTCTATGGCTACTTCAAAGTCCAGTGTCGTAAGTTTTTGTTTATGTATACAAGAGTCCTTACATTCTTGTAGGAACTCGACTGTTTTTCATACGTGGAGGTTCGGGCAAATGAATTAATAAAGAATTCATTTTGAATCATTGATCTTCAGTGTGTTCAGGGGTTAACTGAAAACAGAATGGTACTCTAGAAGAAGAGAGAACTGGATAAGCACCTCCAAAGGATACCTGATCAACCAGGCTGTGACTCATACGTCAGGCTGCGAGCAGCCGCGTCTAACAGCCTGGTTGATCAGTCCAGCAACCAGGAGGCCTGGTCGACGACCGGGCCGCGGGGACACTAAGCCCCGGAAGCACCTCAAGGTAGCCTCTAGCCTCCGTATTTCACTAAGGTCTTTGTTGTCTATGGAACACCCAACTGTGTTTCGGTGATGGAATTTTGTGAAAGTTCCGTCACCCTTCAGCAAGAGCTCGCTGTAGATAAGAGGTTTTGATTTAGATTTTGGATAGAAGTAGTATTTTGGATTCTTATCTATTTTACTGATGGCGTTTTGCTCACTTTCTCTCCTCGATTTTATATGATTCTTGCACGTGCTCCAGATAAGAAGTTAGATTAGTTCTTATCTAAGTTTTTGCAAGAAGTGACCAGGTCAGCCAGGCTGCAGTGGATATGTGGGCCTTCGGGCCACTCCAAGCAACAGCCTGTTGAACCAAGTTATCACACAAGTCCAGCCTGGCCTCGGGGCCGGGCTCGGTGAGTAGAACTCCCGAAATCCTCTCCAGGTATGGTCCAGGTTGCAGCTTCAGCTCCGTCGTTTCTATTTCTCTACATACTCTTCCTTGTCGTTGACGTTGCCTTCCCTGGTTGACCAGTCCAGCAACCAGGAGGCCTGGTCGACGACCGGGCCGCAGGGTCGCTGAGTCCTGGAATCATCTGAAGGTAACCTCAAGGTAGGTCGTTCTTCAGATAAAGAGGAGCGTTTGAGAGGTTCTGTGATTTGTTTTCTTCGCCTATACAAGGAACACTGTTCTTGTTTCAGTTTGCATTTGTTTCTGTTTTTTTTTTCCTTAAGAGGTATGCGACTTGCATATATTTCTAGTGCTACTGTGCCGCTCCAAGCAACAGCCTGGTGGACCAAACTCTCACAAGCCCTGGTCTCGGGCCGAGCTCGGGTAGTAGAACTCCCAGAACCTCATCAACCAGAATCTACTGTGCCTGTTTCCTCAAAAGTCTTGTTTACATTTGCGTTTTCTGACTCATCTTCCAAGCATATTTTATGCATATTCTGCATATTTCCCTTTCATTCTCCTTTCCTCACTCCTCATTATTCTTCCAGTTCTCTCTCCCAGTGGATAATACATGCCCGAGTAACGTTGAATTGATGTTGACTCGTTTAAAGTTATCGACGTTGATGCAATGTCGATAACAGTCAGAAAGTCTTTTGTTAACACTCTATGGAGAATCAAGTCCACATTTCAGGGTTCAACTCAGTCGTGGTTGTTGTAGGAGAACGGAACGGAATTATTAGGTGAAAGTGCCAAGTCCTTATGACTATATAGCACTGGGAAGGGGTCAGGATAAGGATTTGGGATGGG
>NC_091153.1:43495940-43563440 GCF_040958095.1 Procambarus clarkii | reverse complement strand
ACAGAGAGAGAGAGACACAGAGACACTCTCACTCACTTCCAACACCACACAAGCAAACAAACACGTCGCGCGCAGTGATTAGATGAAGGCAAGGAAGTTATTAGTCAAGGGCTCTTCCTCCCCAGCTGCGCCTCCCCGCCTCACTAGGAACAAGGCTTCCTAGTGATACGAGGCAGCTCTTCACGAGCTGCCTCGTATGGGCCAATAGGCCTTCTGCAGTTACCTTTGTTCTTATGTTCGTATGTAAGGCTTGACCTGACCACCAGGTCACAGAGGGTGGCTACCTATGGTCCGGTTCTTGCACTCATTCTCTATGTGTACATTGAACTATGTAACAATCTTATCCAGATAGTAACTTGGCCAAATGAATTTTGGAGTTAATTTCCTGAACCTATTATGTCTCTATAAATTTTTTCCACAACCACCCACAGGATGGGTATGGGATCCAATAAAGCCCACAGGATGGGTATGGGATCCAATATAGCCCACAGGATGGGTATGGGATCCAATAAAGCCCACAGGATGGGTATGGGGTCCAATAAAGCCCACAGGATGGGTATTGGGTCCAATAAAGCCCACAGGATGGGTATGGGGTCCAATAAAGCCCACAGGATGGGTATTGGGTCCAATAAAGCCCACAGGATGGGTATGGGGTCCAATAAAGCCCACAGGATGGGTATTGGGTCCAATAAAGCCCACAGGATGGGTATGGGGTCCAATAAAGCCCACAGGATGGGTATGGGGTCCAATAAAGCCCACAGGATGGGTATGGGGTCCAATAAAGCCCACAGGATGGGTATGGGGTCCAATAAAGCCCACAGGATGGGTATGGGGTCCAATAAAGCCCACAGGATGGGTATTGGGTCCAATATAGCCCACAGGATGGGTATTGGGTCCAATATAGCCCACAGGATGGGTATTGGGTCCAATATAGCCCACAGGATGGGTATTGGGTCCAATAAAGCCCACAGGATGGGTATGGGGGCCAATAAAGCCCACAGGATGGGTATGGGGGCCAATAAAGCCCACAGGATGGGTATGGGGTCCAATAAAGCCCACAGGATGGGTATGGGGTCCAATAAAGCCCACAGGATGGGTATGGGGTCCAATAAAGCCCACAGGATGGGTATTGGGTCCAATAAAGCCCACAGGATGGGTATTGGGTCCAATATAGCCCACAGGATGGGTATGGGGTCCAATAAAGCCCACAGGATGGGTATGGGGTCCAATATAGCCCACAGGATGGGTATGGGGTCCAATAAAGCCCACAGGATGGGTATGGGGTCCAATGAAGCTCACAAGATGGGTATGGGGTCCAATGAAGCCCACAGGATGGGTATGGGGCCCAATAAAGCCCACGGGATGGGTATGGGGTCCAATGAAGCCCACGGGATGGGTATGGGGTCCAATGAAGCCCACAGGATGGGTATGGGGTCCAATGAAGCCCACAGGATGGGTATGGGGTCCAATAAAGCCCACGGGATGGGTATGGGGTCCAATGAAGCCCACAGGATGGGTATGGAGTCCAATGAAGCCCACAGGATGGGTATGGGGCCCAATAAAGCCCACAGGATGGGTATGGGGTCTGTTTTAGCCCATAGAATGGGTATTGGGTGCATGATAGGCACCCAATTGGACGCGGCTGCTCTCAGCCTGACGTAAGAATCACAGCCTGGTTGATCAGGTATCCTTTGGAGGGGCTTATCCAGTTCTCTCTTGAACACTGTGAGGGGTCGGCCAGTTATGTCCCTTATGTGTAGCGGAAGCGTGTTGGAGGTCCCAACAAGGAAGAGTATTGAAAAGTAGGGGGATGTTTATTTACAAAAACCCAAAAATCGGTCCATATAGGTAGCTTTTAGTGTGGACCTAATGTTCCTCTACCTGATATCGTAAAGAATTATTTCAATATGCAGATTTTAAAAATACGCGAGGGAATGGTTCCAAATGTTGATTGTACTTTATCAGTCTCGCATGGGCTCCAGAGAATTTAAAGTGCGGGATTTAAAGCGTTATCTGTAATTTAGGTGTCTGAACGGATTTGAGCAGTAAATATTCCGGCCGTCCCAGTTGATCAGAAAACACAGTGAATGGATGTGTCAGGTTTCCTATCTATAAGGAAATGTTGCTAAATCATGTTGTACCTCGTACCTGGATCGTACCTTTAGTAGGTTCTATGAGTTCCTGCAGTAGTTCTTGCAATACGTTCTGAGCGTTCTAGTTCTCAAGCCCGGCCCGAGGCCAGGCTTGTGAGAGCTTGGTCCAACAGGCTGTTGCTTGGAGCGGGCCTCAGGCCCACATATCCACTACAGTTCGGTTGGTCCGGCACTTCATGAAGAAAACTATCTATTTTTTATTTAAGTCCATGTTTGTTCCGGAAAATATATCTTAAACTTGTTGGGAGGATGTTAAATATCCGCGGACCTCTGATGTTCAGTGTTCTCCGATTGTGACTATGGCACCTCTAATCATATTGTGCCTTGAGACGGTCCCAATAATTGAGTTGCCTTATCGTGTCTATGCGTGCCGTATATGCTCTCTGTATTCCCTCTATTTTAACACTCTCTCCTGCCTGAAAGGGGAAATACAGAGCAGTACTCAAAGCGGGACAGTACCAGTTATATCTCTCCTGATTGTGTGTACTTTCTCACCTGAGTGATTCTGTTTTCTGATCTCATTATGTGTGGCTTCTTATCTGAATGTGAGATTTTTAATAGATATTCCTGCGCCTCTTGACTTGAGAGATAGTGAAGGGGGGGGGGGGAGGAAAAGGAGAGAGAGCGCTGTTTCCCCACACACAATTAGACAAAGTTTCTTTCACCCTGATGCCCCTGTTGACCTAGCAGTGAATAGGTACCTGGGAGTTAGACAGCTGCCACAGGTTACTTCCTGGGAATGTATGTACTCACCTAGTTGTGCTTGCGGGGGCTCTTTGGTCCCGTGTGTGTGTACGCGCGCATGTGAGTTAGAGAAATATATTTAGACATAATAGAGGAAAATATATATATACTACGGGCTCACCATAGCCCGTGCTACTTGGATATTTTTGTTCCAGGTAGCGAATCTTAAACAACAGAGGAAAATAGATTGGTAGAAGGACGGGATCCAAGAGCGAATAGCTCGATTCTGCAGACACAAATATTAAATGCTAAATACATATATAGTTACATTATAACGAAACAGGTACAACAAAGGTAGACCTCTCTTCCCCCCTAGACACTGGTAGTTAAGCACATAGCGGGGGCCAAGAGCTGTAGTCTGACCCTGCAAGTACAGACAGGCGAGGACGCACATGACCAAATATTCGGTCATCTCCTTGACACATTAAATATTAAAGTCTAATACAAAAAATTCTTACAAAAAAAGAAAGAAAACATTGCTATGAATCTGAAGGAAATAAGCAGAGAAAAAAGTGCTTTTTAAAGCTGAGGCAAAACTTGGAAAGCTGGGAGACAAAGGTGAGACGAGGAGGAGGAGGTGAGAGGCAGGGTAGGAGGAGTGTCTGAGAAGCAGGAGGGGGGGGGGGGCGACGACCCCCAGGGACATCATTATCTAGTTTACCTCCCCTCCCCCCCCTCTCCCCTCCTCCTGTCCCTCCTCGTCTCCTGTTCTCCTTACACCCAATTGCCCTGTCCACCTCTTCCACCAGACATATATGCATGATTTTCCCACTCCTTCCCCTCTCTCGGCACATCCCCTTCCCCTCCCCTCTCGGCACACAACCTTCCCCTCTCTCTCGGCACACCCCCTCTCCCACTCCACGTTCCTGTTCTATCCTACAACCTCCCTCCATCGCTACTCCACTCTTATATCCTAAACCACTCCTACCACCCACGATACTTCCTCTCCACGCCTCCCCTTCCCTCTCCACGCCTCCCCTTCCCTCTCCACGCCTCCCCTTCCCTCTCCACGCCTCCCCTTCCCTCTCCACGCCTCCCCTTCCCTCTCCACGCCTCCCCTTCCCTCTCCACCCCCCCCTTCCCTCTCCACGCCTCCCCTTCCCTCTCCACGCCTCCCCTTCCCTCTCCACGCCTCCCCTTCCCTCTCCACGCCTCCCCTTCCCTCTCCACCCCCCCCTTCCCTCTCCACGCCTCCCCTTCCCTCTCCACGCCTCCCCTTCCCTCTCCACCCCCCCCCCCTTCCCTCTCCACGCCTCCCCTTCCCTCTCCACGCCTCCCCTTCCCTCTCCACGCCTCCCCTTCCCTCTCCACGCCTCCCCTTCCCTCTCCACGCCTCCCCTTCCCTCTCCACGCCTCCCCTTCCCTCTCCACGCCTCCCCTTCCCTCTCCACCCCCCCCCTTCCCTCTCCACGCCTCCCCTTCCCTCTCCACCCCCTCCCCTTCCCTCTCCACCCCCCCTTCCCTCTCCACGCCTCCCCTTCCCTCTCCACGCCTCCCCTTCCCTCTCCACCCCCCCCTTCCCTCTCCACGCCTCCCCTTCCCTCTCCACGCCTCCCCTTCCCTCTCCACGCCTCCCCTTCCCTCTCCACGCCTCCCCTTCCCTCTCCACGCCTCCCCTTCCCTCTCCACCCCCCCCCTTCCCTCTCCACGCCTCCCCTTCCCTCTCCACGCCTCCCCTTCCCTCTCCACGCCTCCCCTTCCCTCTCCACCCCCCCCCCTTCCCTCTCCACGCCTCCCCTTCCCTCTCCACGCCTCCCCTTCCCTCTCCACGCCTCCCCTTCCCTCTCCACGCCTCCCCTTCCCTCTCCACGCCTCCCCTTCCCTCTCCACCCCCCCCCCTTCCCTCTCCACGCCTCCCCTTCCCTCTCCACGCCTCCCCTTCCCTCTCCACCCCCCCTTCCCTCTCCACGCCTCCCCTTCCCTCTCCACGCCTCCCCTTCCCTCTCCACGCCTCCCCTTCCCTCTCCACGCCTCCCCTTCCCTCTCCACGCCTCCCCTTCCCTCTCCACGCCTCCCCTTCCCTCTCCACGCCTCCCCTTCCCTCTCCACCCCCCCCTTCCCTCTCCACGCCTCCCCTTCCCTCTCCACGCCTCCCCTTCCCTCTCCACGCCTCCCCTTCCCTCTCCACGCCTCCCCTTCCCTCTCCACCCCCCCCTTCCCTCTCCACGCCTCCCCTTCCCTCTCCACGCCTCCCCTTCCCTCTCCACGCCTCCCCTTCCCTCTCCACCCCCCCCCCCCCTTCCCTCTCCACGCCTCCCCTTCCCTCTCTACGCCTCCCCTTCCGTCTCCACGCCTCCCCTTCCCTCTCCACGCCTCCCCTTCCCTCTCCACCCCCCCCCTTCCCTCTCCACGCCTCCCCTTCCCTCTCCACGCCTCCCCTTCCCTCTCCACGCCTCCCCTTCCCACGTCACACCCCTCTATATGAACATCTCCCATCTATTGAAGGTTGTACTTTTTTCAAAGACATCTCTCTCTAACTGTTCCACTAACTCCTCTTTCCCTCTGATAGTCCATTTGACATTCTCTTCGTCTCCCTCATCATTTTTATATCTTTGATTGTCCACTATTCAGTTGGACAATGAATAGTGACAACATCTACCCAACACCAATGACAACATCTACCGTGCCTTTTGCAGGGTACGTGTTCGATCCCCTGAGGTCAATGTGATGGGGCAACGTTCATTGACTCCTTACCTGCTTGCTTCCTTCGTGTCTCTGCTTCTGCTCCTCTGTCCTTGTATCTCAGCTCCTAATCTTCCCTGATAATTAGGCCTTCCTTTACTTGCCTTTCTGTTCTTTCTTGTCTTTCCTTTTATATCCCTTTTCGGTGTATTCTCCTCTTCCTTCTGTTTCCAATTTATCTTTTTTTCCACCTCATTTTTCGTCCATTTCACTCCTCATCCGCCTATTAATTTTCCCCTTTTTCCGCGCACCATATTATATATATATATATATATATATATATATATATATATATATATATATATATATATATATATATATATATATATATATAATATGCAATTGACGATCACAAAACACTGATCATTTTTATGCGGAAAATCCCCAGAGAAATGTGAAAGGAAGTGAAGTAAACACTTTCACATTTCTCTGGATTTTCCGCACACACACACATATATATATATATATATATATATATATATATATATATATATATATATATATATATATATATATATATATATATATCGTGTATACGACGTTATCAGGCCACCCTGTCTACCACATTGCCTAAGCGAGACAAACAAATTCAGAGACATGTGCCAAGCGAGCCCAAAGTTGCCTCGTTAAACAGAATATGAAGCGGGATAGTCTTGACTAGTCTCAAGAACTGTGTCTTACTTATAAGAACATTCTTAGCGAATGAAGTCATACCTCGGTGGAAGAACGGAGGGGGAACTATCAGGAGAGAGCGCCAAGTCATTATGACTATATAGCACTGGGAAGGGGTCAGGAAAAGGATTTGGGATGGGACTGGTGGGAAGGAATGGTGCCCAAACACTTCGACGGTCGGGGATTGAACACCGACCTGCATGAAGCGAGACCGTCGCTCTACCGTCCAGCCCAAGTTGTTGGGTTAAACCAATAAGACTATTTGGGATGAGGAATTCGTGGCACGCCAAAAGGTACCTGATCAACCAGGCTGTGAGCCCATTGGTCAGACTACGAGCAGCTGCGTCTAACAACCTGCTTGAACAGCCCACCAACCGTTGGGATATATATATCCCTGAACCGTCGAATATCTCTGAATCCCTGAAATATTGCCGGAATAACCGTGGACATCTTCAAGAGAAAACTAGATTGTTTTCTTCAAGGAGTGCCGGACCAACCGGGCTGTGGTGGTATGTGGGCCTGCGGGCCGCTCCAAGCAACAGCCTGGTGGACCAAACTCTCACAAGTCAAGCCTGGCCTCGGGCCGCTCCAAGCAACAGCCTGGTGGACCAAACTCTCACAAGTCAAGCCTGGCCTCGGGCCGGGCTTGGGGAGTAGAAGAACTCCCAGAACCCCATCAACCAGGTATCAACCAGGTATCAAGCCAACTCAAAGAAAACACAATGTAAGGTAGAGGCCGAGCTTGGCCCCAGGCGGGGCTCGGGGAGTAGAAGAACTCTCGAAACCCTCAACAGGTACATCCAGGTTTATGCGTTTTAATGAGTGAATTCGGGCAGTAACAAACCTGTGCACGACCTCCAGGTAGTCCTCCAGGTAGTCCTCCAGGTACTCCTCCAGGTAAGCAACTCCGTAAGTGGAGCCACCACTCTACCAGTCTCCTGTTTAAGTCGTACGTACAGTAACGGTGAGGACCATCGTGTATGAATTGACGTAAAATGCAATTAGAAAGTAGAAATCGGAACCGGGAAAGTTCTTGTGTTGATGTTGCAAAGAAAACGTAACCTAACCTAACCTGGACACAGAAATAACTTCAGATGAGACCAGAAGGCACGGCAGGATGTGCAGAATACCCCCGTTGAAGAGCAGAGGTGCAACAGGTACTCTGAGAGAGAACTATCAACATCAGAGGCCCGAGACTGTTCCACACGCTTCCACTACACATAAGGGACATAACTGACCGACCCCTCACAGTGTTCAAGAGAGAACTATCAACATCAGAGGCCCGAGACTGTTCAACACGCTTCCACTACACATAAGGGACATAACTGACCGACCCCTCACAGTGTTCAAGAGAGAACTATCAACATCAGAGGCCCGAGACTGTTCAACACGCTTCCACTACACATAAGGGGCATAACTGGCCGACCCCTCACAGTGTTCAAGAGAGAACTATCAACATCAGAGGCCCGAGACTGTTCAACACGCTTCCACTACACATAAGGGACATAACTGGCCGACCCCTCACAGTGTTCAAGAGAGAACTATCAACATCAGAGGCCCGAGACTGTTCAACACGCTTCCACTACACATAAGGGACATAACTGGCCGACCCCTCACAGTGTTCAAGAGAGAACTTGATAAACATCTCCAAAGGATACCTGATCAACCAGGCTGTGACTTATACGTCAGGCTACGAGCTACACGCTATGCGAGGCCTAATAAAGTACATATATATGTGCTATACTAGGCTAAGGAATATTTAAGTTTGGTTTTTAGCTTTATGTCGGACCCTGTAAAGTGGATAGTACCAAATTCTACTACCTACTTGCCAATTACGTCTATGTATGTACGATGGTGCACAGAGTTAACAAAAAAATACTATCTAAAGAAGAGGATGGGATCAACCAGGTTGACTCTATACAAGCTTACCACAACATATGGGGGGGGGGGACCAACACCAGAAACACCAGCACGCCATAACACCACACCAACACCAACACCACACCAACACCACACCAACACCTTACCAACACCACACCAACACCACACCAACACCACACCAACACCAACACCACACCAACACCACACCAACACCACACCAACACCTCACCAACACCACACCAACACCACACCAACACCACACCAACACCTTACCAACACCACACCAACACCTCACCAACACCACACCAACACCTTACCAACACCACACCAACACCACACCAACACCTCACCAACACCACTCGCCCCGGTTCCTTCGCTGAATTCCGGAGCTGACCAGACAAGGAGGGCGATCTAGGACAGTTCGCATGGATGGCCAGTTAGGGCGGAAATGGGAGGTACAGATGGAGGATTTCCAGCCTTTGTGCTTGCCGGGGATCTCTTTCTTCCGCTGTATTGTCCCGCATCCAGATTTTGGGATCACAGAGCCACCTGAGCCCAGTTTTATGGGGGTTGGGTAAGGGTAAAGGTGTGAGGGAGAGGGAGAGGCTACGAGGTTACTTTAGGGAAGGGAGGGAGAAGCTTAAAGAGGAAAGGAGGAGAGAGGGGGTCGTGGTAAAGAATGGGAAGAGGGACCAAAGACGTGGATGAGGAGCCACAACTGGCAGTGGATGAATGAGGATACCTGGTTGATAACTGCTTAATTGATACCTGGGTTCTGGTAGTTCTTCTACTCCCTAAGCCCGGCCCGAGGCCAGGCTTGACGTGTCAGAGTTTGGTCCACCAGGCTGTTGCTTGGAGCGGCCCGAGGCCAGGCTTGATGTGGCAGAGTTTGGTCCACCAGGCTGTTGCTTGGAGCGGCCCGAGGCCAGGCTTGACTTGTGAGAGTTTGGTCCACCAGGCTGTTGCTTGGAGCGGCCCGAGGCCAGGCTTGACTTGTGAGGGTTTGGTCCACCAGGCTGTTGCTTGGAGCGGCCTGCAGGCCCACATATCCACCAGTGGTGTCTACGGATGAATGAGGGTCCCAGAGGTGTGAGCGGCCTGGTCATCTGACCAGTCCTGGTTGGTGGTCTGGTCAACCAGGCTGTTAGCCACCGGTGCCGTCAGTCTGACGAATGAATTACACTCCCAGGTTGATACAAGGCGCAGGAGGGATTAACGTGCTAAATGTAGACAGCCGCTGTCGGAAGTAATGGTATATTGTACCCCACTTCGCCTCGTCTGATATTTATACCTCAGTTGTGTAAACAAATGAAATCCGGTTAGATAACTTGCGTATGAAACTGGGCTGTATCTAGGGAAGGGTAGCTCTGATCTCTGCTCTTGTTTATAGCACTTGAGGGGTAAGGGACGCGGGGTCCCTTGCCACTATCTTCTTTCTCTAAGACACTCTCTAGACAGAGACACGGGCAGATAAATCCCACAGTTAATAATGGGGAAACAGGTGTGGATTTGTTCTTCTTTTCCTGAGGGAAATGGGCAAAGGTAGCATAGACAGGTAAGGATTTGGCTGTAGACGGAGCTATGCAGACATGCAGAGAAAGTTCTGGCTAAATAAGGTGGTTGATCTATGGACAAAGTTACCGGGTAAGTTGACCAAACCACATTCTAGAAAGTGAAGGGACGACGACGTTTCGGTCCGTCCTGGACCATTCTCAAGTCGTTTGAGAATGGTCCAGGATGGACCGAAACGTCGTCGTCCCTTCACATTCCAGTGTGTGGTCTGGTTAACATACTTCAGTCACGTTATTGTGACTCATCGCCTGCTTACCGGGTAACATAATCGACAAGGATTTACTTGACTGTTTCAAGTGAAGGTTAGAAATAACAATGACCGAGCTTGGGTTGATATAAATTAGGAGCTGCCCCCGTAAAGGCAGTTTTCTTAATTCTCTCATGTCCTTAGGACACACACACACACACACACACACACACACACACACACACACACACAGTCGTAGACAAACGCACGCAAAGCTGCCAAGGCTTCAACAACATACATAGAATGACAGGGATATAGAAAACCTGTTCCGAGTCACTCTGGTGGACAGACAAGGAACAAACTGAAGATGTGATGGAGTAATAAAAATGAGAGGAGGGCAGATAAAGATGGTAATACAAGCAGGGACAGCGATGGAAGCAGAGATACGAATGCAGAGAGCGAGGGGCCACAGACACATACAAATGGAGATACAAATCGGATAAGAGATACGACAAGAGCACGATACATCTGCAGCGGCTAGTATTGATACGCACCAGTGGGTTGAGACTACTTGTGTGTGTGGGGAGGGATGCTGGCGTGTGTGTGGGGGAGGAGAGGGAGGCAAGTGTGTGTGTGGGGGGGGGATGCTGGCGTGTGTGTGGGGGAGGAGTGGGAGGCAAGTGTGTGTGTGTGGGGGGGGGATGCTGGCGTGTGTGTGGGGGAGGAGAGGGAGGCAAGTGTGTGTGGGGGGGGGGGATGCCGGCGTGTGTGTGAGGGAGGAGAGGGAGGCAAGTGTGTGTGTGTGGGGGGGAGGGGGGGATGCCGGCGTGTGTGTGGGGGAGGAGAGGGAGGCAAGTGTGTGTGTGTGGGGGAGGGGATGCTGGCGTGTGTGTGGGGGAGGAGTGGGAGGCAAGTGTGTGTGGGGGAGGGGCGGGATGCTGGCGTGTGTGTGGGGAAGGAGAGGGAGGCAAGTGTGTGTGTGTGGGGGAGGGGGGAGGAGAGGGAGGCAAGTGTGTGTGTGTGGGGGAGGGGGGGAGGAGAGGGAGGCAAGTGTGTGTGTGTGGGGGAGGGGGGAGGAGAGGGAGGCAAGTGTGTGTGTGTGGGGGGTGGGGGGCAGGTGTGGGGGAGGAGAGGGAGGCAAGTGTGTGTGTGTGTGTGGGGGGGGGGGGGGCGGATGCTGGCGTGTGTGGGGGGGGAGGAGACGGAGGCAAGTGTGTGCGTGTGTGTGGGGGGAGGGCAGGTGTGTACTTATCTACCAGTACTCACCTTGCTTGCCTTGTAACTGTTTCATTACAATTTAATTTAGGTGGGTACATACCCCCCCCCCCCCCCCACACACACACACACACACACACACACACACACACACACACACACACACTCACGCGCGGTTCTTCTTGCGTACGGGTTGAGCTTTAAATTTGGGGTCCCGCCTCTCAACCTTCAATCAGCTGTTGTACAGTGTGTGTGTGTGTGTGTCTGTAAGTTGGTGAGGGTGAGATGTTGGGAAGATTAGCCAAGCAGATAAAAACAAAAGACAGTTTGCTTAGCTCCCAATCTTTTCCACACTCCATACCCTACTCCCATTCCGCTCCCCACCAAAACTCTCCCTCTTACCGTTCCCATTCTCTCTCTCTCTCTCTCTCTCTCTCTCTCTCTCTCTCTCTCTCTGGAGCTCTTGCCTGTTCCATCTTGAAGATGACCGGGCGAAGTAGCTTCCTGGTCTGGTTATTTCCTTCATTACCTTTCGTATCCTTCTTATTTTTAACACCATCATCATCATGTGTTGTGCCTTATTATATATATATATATATATATATATATATATATATATATATATATATATATATATATATAATAACAAAAATACAACGCCATTCATAAAGCTAATAGTTTGACGTAGATGTCAAGGAGTTACAGAAAACGTCGGAGTCAGATATTAATTGTTGGAGGATTACATTTATACCTGGCGTGAGATTATATATTTATACCTGGCGTAAGATTAAATATTTATACCTGGCGTAAGTTATATATTTATACCTGGCGTAAGATTAAATATTTATACCTGGCGTAAGATTAAATATTTATACCTGGCGTAAGTTATATATTTATACCTGGCGTAAGTTATATATTTATACCTGGTGTAAGATGTTTGTATCGGTGAAGATATTGTAATTAATGACAGAGCGGACTTGAGGCTGTCTTAAGTGTATGAGAGACGTTTAGCTTGGCGCAAGGTCAAAGGCCTCCTACCTCACCTCTGTATCGTCTGTCTGTTCCTCCTCCTCCTGTCTATTATTATTCTTTTCTGTCATTTTGCTTCAGTGTCGCTCTGCTTCTTGCAGCCAGCGTTCATGCGTGTTCTGGGCGTGTCTTTGTTCTTCTCCTCCATTATCCTCATTGCCTTAAGTCATTCCTCTCCATCAACAAAATATTATTCACAAAAACTCACTAGGTACTTGCAAAAACTCCTCTACTCACTATACGGGGGAGTATAGTGAGTAGAGGATATTCTGTTGTTTCAGATTTCACAGAGTGTTGACCTGCAGGTGAAGTCCGCCAAACACACACCGAAACTACGACGTTGGTACAACGTTCAAACAAGTTTTAACACCTCTTAACCAGTTATAACAACCAATATAGCAAGTTGTAACAACGTTCTAATACGTCATAAACACGTTGTCAAGATGTAACAACTTTATTACAAGTTGTAACAAGCGGAAAATAGAGACAGTTACGGTTTGTGTTTCCAGGGAGGCAGGTTATGTCAACAGGTACAGAATATACCACTCCAGGATTCAATAATTCTTCCATTATCTTGTGTTTATTGCCTTCTCCTGTATATATATATTTTTCTTTTTTTAGCCTATTCATTCTGGAGAAGACCGGTGGGCGGTTCCTTGTCTGACTGGTAACGCATCATGGGTGGATGAAAGAGGAGACTGGGATTAAAGAACAGTACTTGGATATAATGAAGGTGGATGTGTAAGGGAAGAAAGAGTAGGGAGAGAAAAGGAGAGACAATATTATTTTGGGAAAAATTGGCAAATATTGTGTTAGTGATACTTGGTTGATACCTGGTTGATGGGGTTCTGGGAGGAGTTCTACTCCCCAAGCCCGGCCCGAGGCCAGGCTTGACTTGTGAGAGTTTGGTCCACCAGGCTGTTGCTTGGAGCGGCCCGCAGGCCAGGCTTGACTTGTGAGAGTTTGGTCCACCAGGCTGTTGCTTGGAGCGGCCCGAGGTCAGGCTTGACTTGTGAGAGTTTGGTCCACCAGGCTGTTGCTTGGAGCGGCCCGAGGCCAGGCTTGACTTGTGAGAGTTTGGTCCACCAGGCTGTTGCTTGGAGCGGCCCGAGGCCAGGCTTGACTTGTGAGAGTTTGGTCCACCAGGCTGTTGCTTGGAGCGGCCCGCAGGCCAGGCTTGACTTGTGAGAGTTTGGTCCACCAGGCTGTTGCTTGGAGCGGCCCGCAGGCCAGGCTTGACTTGTGAGAGTTTGGTCCACCAGGCTGTTGCTTGGAGCGGCCCGCAGGCCCACATACCCACCACAGTCCAATGATGGGCTCGGGGTCTAGGACTGCAAGAGTTGCATGCAAGGATGGGGATCGTTGGAGCGGACCGTGAATAACAGCGGATTAAACGAGAGAGAAATCATATTTGACGTCAACTCGTTCTTATTTGCTGGATTCACGACATGGGAGCCCTAACCCCCGCCCCCCTACCCTAAGCCCTGGAACCTACACCATCCACGCTGGAGGTAAATGTCAGAGAGGAGAGACCTTATAAGTAGAGAGAGAGTTGTATTTAAAGTCGGGGGCGAGGCATCACGTAATGTATAACTACAGCTAGTGTCTTCTTAATAGACGGGGCAAGCTGATTTTTGTGAGGGGGGAGATGGGGGCCCCAAGTTCACCTGGGAGCGCTCCAGAGGGCTGTTCTTGCGTCTGGGGGGTTTGTTGTGTGTTTAGTGATGATGGGGGGGGGGGAGGGAGGGGGGACTGGTTGGAGCTGGGCATGTATTAGAGATGGGCGTGGTTTAGGTGTGGGCGTGGCTTGACTACGGGTTCTGGGGGTTGGTGGATGTGGTCTCGGCGTGGGTGGTCGATCTCCCGCCTCGCCCCTGTAGCCAGCCAGCCAGCCGTGGTACCTCCACCACCACCACCACCACCACCAGGCTATTGTGCCATCTGCCTCCACCACCACCACCAGGCTATTGTGCCATCTGCCTCCACCACTACCACCACCAGGCTATTGTGCCATCTGCCTCCACCACCACCACGCTATTGTGCCATCTGCCACCACCACCACGCTATTGTGCCATCTGCTACCACCACGGTAATATGCCATCTGCCATCACCACGCTATTGTGCCATCTGCCACCACCACGCTATTGTGCCATCTGCCACCACCACGCTATTGTGCCATCTGCCTCCACCACCACCACGCTATTGTGCCATCTGCCTCCACCACCACCACGCTATTGTGCCATCTGCCTCCACCACCACGCTATTGTGCCATCTGCCTCCACCACCACCACCAGGCTATTGTGCCATCTGCCTCCTCCACCACCACCACGCTATTGTGCCATCTGCCTCCTCCTCCACCACCATCACCAGGCTATTGTGCCATCTGCCTCCATCACCACCACCAGGCTATTGTGCCATCTGCCTCCTCCACCACCACCACGCTATTGTGCCATCTGCCTCCTCCTCCACCACCATCACCAGGCTATTGTGCCATCTGCCTCCATCACCACTACCACCAGGCTATTGTGCCATCTGCCTCCACCACCACCACCACCACCAGGCTATTGTGCCATCTGCCTCCATCACCTCCACCAGGCTATTGTGCCATCTGCCTCCACCACCACCAGGCTATTGTGCCATCTGCCTCCACCACCTCCACCAGGCTATTGTGCCATCTGCCTCCACCACCACCACCACGCTATTGTGCCATCTGTCTCCTCCACCACCACCAGGCTATTGTGCCGTCTGCCTCCTCCACCACCACCACGAGGATATTGTCCCATCTGCCTCCTCCACCACCACCACCAGGCTATTGTGCCATCTGTTCCTCCACCACCAACACCAGGCTATTGTGCCATTGCCTCCTCCACTACCACCAGGCTATTGTGCCATCTGTTCCTCCACCACCAGCCTATTGTGCCATCTGTTCCACCACCACCAGGCTATTATGCCATCTGTTCCACCACCACCAGGCTATTGTGCCATCTGTTCCACCACCACCAGGCTATTGTGCCATCTGTTCTTCCACCACCAGGCTATTGTGCCATCTGTTCCTCCACCACCAGGCTATTGTGCCATCTGTTCCACCACCACCAGGCCATTGTGCCATCTGTTCCACCACCACAAGGCTATTGTGCCATCTGTTCTTCCACCACCACCACCACCACCAGGCCATTGTGCCATCTGTTCCACCACCACCAGGCCATTGTGCCATCTGCCTCCACCACCACCAGGCTATTGTGCCATCTGCCTCCACCACCACCACCACCAGGTTATTGTGCCATCTGCCTCCACCACCACCAACAGGCTATTGTGCCATCTGCCTCCACCACCACCACCAGGCTATTGTGCCATCTGCCTCCACCACCACCACCAGGCTATTGTGCCATCTGCCTCCACCACCACCACCAGGCTATTGTGCCATCTGCCTCCACCACCACCACCAGGCTATTGTGCCATCTGCCTCCTCCACCACGCTATTGTGCCATCTGCCTCCACCACCACCACCAGGTTATTGTGCCATCTGCCTCCACCACCACCACCAGGCTATTGTGCCATCTGCCTCCACCACCACCACCAGGCTATTGTGCCATCTGCCTCCACCACCACCACCAGGCTATTGTGCCATCTGCCTCCTCCTCCACCACCATCACCAGGCTATTGTGCCATCTGCCTCCACCACCACCACCACCACCAGGCTATTGTGCCATCTGCCTCCACCACCACCACCAGGCTATTGTGCCATCTGCCTCCACCACCACCACCAGGCTATTGTGCCATCTGCCTCCACCACCACCACCAGGCTATTGTGCCATCTGCCTCCTCCACCACCATCACCAGGCTATTGTGCCGTCTGCCTCCTCCTCCACCACCACGAGGCTATTGTCCCATCTGCCTCCTCCACCACCACCAGGCTATTGTGCCATCTGTTCCTCCACCACCAGCCTATTGTGCCATCTGTTCCACCACCACCAGGCTATTGTGCCATCTGTTCTTCCACCACCAGGCTATTGTGCCATCTGTTCTTCCTCCACCACCAGGCTATTGTGCCATCTGTTCCACCACCACCAGGCTATTGTGCCATCTGTTCCACCACCACCAGGCTATTGTGCCATCTGTTCCACCACCACCAGGCTATTGTGCCATCTGTTCCACCACCACCAGGCTGTTGTGCCATCTGTTCCACCACCACCAGGCTATTGTGCCATCTGTTCCTCCACCACCAGGCTATTGTGCCATCTGTTCCTCCACCACCAGGCTACTGTGCCATCTGTTCCTCCACCACCAGGCTATTGTGCCATCTGTTCTTCCACCACCAGGCTATTGTGCCCTCTGTTCCTCCACCACCAGGCTATTGTGCCATCTGTTCCTCCACCACCAGGCTATTGTGCCATCTGTTCCTCCACCACCAGGCTATTGTGCCATCTGTTCTTCCACCACCAGGCTATTGTGCCATCTGTTCCTCCACCACCAGGCTATTGTGCCATCTGTTCTTCCACCACCAGGCTATTGTGCCATCTGTTCTTCCACCACCAGGCTATTGTGCCATCTGTTCTTCCACCACCTGGCTATTGTGCCATCTGTTCCTCCACCACCAGGCTATTGTGCCATCTGTTCCTCCACCACCAGGCTATTGTGCCATCTGTTCTTCCACCACCAGGCTATTGTGCCATCTGTTCTTCCATCACCAGGCTATTGTGCCATCTGTTCCTCCACCACCAGGCTATTGTGCCATCTGTTCCTCCACCACCAGGCTATTGTGCCATCTGTTCCACCACCACCAGGCTATTGTGCCATCTGTTCCTCCACCACCAGGCTATTGTGCCATCTGTTCTTCCACCACCAGGCTATTGTGCCATCTGTTCTTCCACCACCAGGCTATTGTGCCATCTGTTCTTCCACCACCAGGCTATTGTGCCATCTGTTCCTCCACCAATTCAAGGAGAAATGGTCCCAGTGACCACTCTGTGTACTGGCTCTGCAAAAAGGATGATGTAACTTTTTTGAAATTGATGGAAATCCTGGATAAAACTCCCGCCGAAAACAGAGAATTACTAATTAATGCCTGCATAGCAATTTCTAATGTCTTCAAACAAACTGTACATGACACCAAGGTACAACCAGCTGTAGCACAGAGCTCTGTGGCAGCGGCGCCTGAGCAGGGCGCGGAGTCGGGGATGCCTGAGCAGGGCGCGGAGTCGGGGATGCCTGAGCAGGGCGCGGAGTCGGGGATGCCTGAGCAGGGCGCGGAGTCGGGGATGCCTGAGCAGGGCACGGAGTCGGGGATGCCTGAGCAGGGCACGGAGTCGGGGACCCCTGAGCAGTGCGCGGTGTCGCAGGCACCGGAGCAGAGCGCGGTGTCACAGGCACCGGAGCAGAGCGCGGTGTCACAGGCACCGGAGCAGGGCACAGTGTCACAGGCACCGGAGCAGGGCACAGTGTCGGGGGCGCCGCAGCAGAGTGCGGTCCCTGGCAGAGGGAAACAAACAAAACAAGGCCCCAAAATCTGTTGGTATTACAGATGGGCTACCTGTAAGCATGGGGAATCGGGAAGAATAAATGGAACATGTACACACGATCACCCTAGAAAGTGCAGAAACCTCCTCAATACAGGTAAATGTACCAAAAGCTGTGAATTCTTTCACCCAGAAATTTGCAAGAACTCTTTGGACAGGAAAGAGTGCTTCAATGCTGAATGCCCAGCTTTTCATATAAGAGGTACCAGGCGAATAAAACCGACAGACTACCACTATGAAAACAGCCACTACTCCATCAACCGGGATAATTTTTTAGCAAGAGGAGGAGGAGAAGAATGGCTAAAAATGACCAGACTCTACCACCAACTCGGTCAAATGCTAGAGAGGACGCAAACACAGTGGCCTCCTTACCAGAGCCTCAGATATTAACACCAATTAAAGCATCCAGCACTTCCACTAACACGATAACATCATTTATATTTGCCAACATCCAGGGTATAAAAACACGCAAATCCAACAAAGTTCATTTTATAGATGGTCTCCTTCATGAGGCAAATGCAGTGTTTGCAGCCCTAACGGAAACTCACACAAAGGACTACCTTGATGGTGAAATATGGATCCCAGAATACAATCTCTTCAGATGTGATAGGAAACACCGGCTTCAGGGTGGGGTCAGCCTCTACATCAAAGACACACTCATCTGTACTGAGCTGCTAAACACCTCAAATGATATGGTGGAAGTGCTGATAGTCAAAATAGAGATCCTAAATGTAGTTGTTGTCCTTGTATACAAGTCACCGGAGGCAAACCCTCAGCAGTTTAAAGACCAACTAATGAAAATAGAGCACTGCTTGGAAAACCTCACAAATCCAGCTCCGAACATCATCCTGCTTGGGGACTTCAACCTACGGCACCTGAAATGGAAGCACCTGGCTAATACAGTAATATCAGAAAGAATACCAGGAAGTAGCCTAAATGAGCAGGCACATGCAAATGACCTGCTACGGATGTGCGATAGGTTTGCCTTAAACCAGCAAATAGTAGAACCAACTAGGAAGGAGAACACGCTGGACCTCATTTTCACTAATAATGATGAGTTGATCGGGAACATAATGATTACAAATACCTGTTACTCAGATCACAACTTAATTGAAGTTCTGACAACCATGGGAAATGGACCTTCAAAACCAGTCCAGATTCCCGGTGGAGGAGATTTCAGCAAATTCAACTTCAATAATAAACGGATAAACTGGGAGCAAATAAACCAGGACTTCACAGAAATAAACTGGGAAGAACAGCTAGGAAATGCAAACCTGAACCAGTGCCTGGAAAAAATAAGCTCAGTAGCACTAGAAATATGTTCAAACCGCATACCCCTAAGAAAAAAGAGAAAGAGATGCAGATTGGAACGGGAACGTCGTTCCCTATATAGGCGAAGAAAACGAATCGCGGAACAACTTGAGAGTCGCACCCTATCTCAAGAACGGAGAAGAAGGTTAGGTAGAGAAATAGAAACAATTGAACTCAAGCTACAAGAATCATACAAAACCCAGGAGAGGCAAAGAGAGCAAAAGGCCATCAGTGAAATAGAGAGAAATCCGAAATATTTTTTCTCCTATGCAAAATCAAGATCAAAAACCACATCTAGTATCGGGCCCCTGCGAAAGGGAGATGGAACTTTCACAGATGACAACAAAGAAATGAGCGAGTTACTGAGGAAGCAGTACGACTCTGTTTTCAGTGAGCCATTAAATGCACTAAAGATTGATAACCCAAATGAATTTTTCATGGATATGATACCAACATCAAATCACATATCAGACGTCGCACTATCCCCACTAGATTTTGAAGAAGCCATAAACAGTATGCCTATGCACTCTGCACCAGGCCCGGATTCTTGGAACTCCATATTCATCAAGAACTGTAAAAAACCACTATCGCAGGCCCTTCACATTCTGTGGAGACAAAGTCTAGATACTGGCGTTATCCCTGACATACTAAAAACAGCAGAGATAGCACCACTCCATAAAGGAGGAAATAAGGCAGAGGCAAAAAATTACAGACCGATAGCACTAACATCGCACATCATAAAAATTTTTGAGAGAGTGCTAAGAAGTAAGATCACAAAATACATGGAATCACAGCATCTCCATAACCCCGGACAACATGGTTTCAGAACAGGGCGCTCTTGCCTGTCGCAGTTGCTGGACCACTATGATATGGCATTAGATGCTATGGAAGACAAACAAAACGCTGATGTAATTTACACAGATTTCGCAAAAGCTTTTGATAAATGTGACCATGGTGTTATTGCACATAAAATGCGTTCAAAAGGAATTACCGGGAAAATAGGCAGATGGATCTACAATTTCCTGACTGACAGAACCCAATGTGTAATAGTCAACAAAATAAAATCCAGCCCATCAACCGTGAAGAGCTCAGTCCCCCAGGGTACTGTGCTTGCTCCAGTACTTTTTCTCATCCTCATATCGGACATAAACCAGAACACAACCTATAGCACTGTATCATCCTTTGCAGATGACACTAGGATTTTCATGAGAGTTGGCAACATAGAGGACACGGCAAACCTCCAATCAGATGTAGATCAGGTCTTTCTATGGGCTACAGAAAATAATATGGTATTCAACGAGGATAAGTTTCAGCTCATGCGCTACGGAAAAATTGAAAATATAAAAACAGAAACCACGTACAAAACGCAGGCAAATCATAACATAGAACGAAAAGGCAATGTAAAGGACCTGGGTGTACTCATGTCGGAAGACCTTACCTTTAAAGAACACAATAAAGTAGCCGTCACAACTGCAAGAAAAATGACAGGTTGGATAACAAGAACTTTTCACACTAGAGATGCTATACCGATGATGATACTTTTCAAAACGCTTGTGCTATCTAGAGTGGAGTACTGCTGCACAATGACAGCCCCTTTCAAAGCTGGAGAAATTGCTGACCTAGAGAGCGTGCAGAGATCCTTTACTGCTAGAATCCACTCAGTATAACATCTAAATTACTGGGACCGACTAAAGAGCCTAAATCTGTACTCCCTTGAGCGCAGGCGGGAGAGATACATAATAATTTACACGTGGAAAATAATTGAGGGGCTGGTCCCAAACCTGCACACAGAAATAACACCACATGAGACCAGAAGACATGGCAGGATGTGCAGAATACCCCCGTTGAAAAGCAGAGGTGCAACAGGTACTCTGAGAGAGAACTCTATCAACATCAGAGGCCCGAGACTGTTCAACACGCTTCCACTACACATAAGGGGCATAACTGGCAAACCCCTCACAGTGTTCAAGAGAGAACTGGATAAGCACCTCCAAAGGATACCTGATCAACCAGGCTGTGACTCATACGTCAGGCTGCGAGCAGCCGCGTCTAACAGCCTGGTTGATCAGTCCAGCAACCAGGAGGCCTGGTCGACGACCGGGCCGCGGGGACACTAAGCCCCGGAAGCACCTCAAGGTAGCCTCAAGGTAGGTACCACCAGGCTATTGTGCCATCTGTTCCTCCACCACCAGGCTATTGTGCCATCTGTTCCTCCACCACCAGGCTATTGTGCCATCTGTTCTTCCACCACCAGGCTATTGTGCCATCTGTTCCTCCACCACCAGGCTATTGTGCCATCTGTTCTTCCACCACCAGGCTATTGTGCCATCTGTTCTTCCACCACCAGGCTATTGTGCCATCTGTTCTTCCACCACCAGGCTATTGTGCCATCTGTTCCTCCACCACCAGGCTATTGTGCCATCTGTTCCTCCACCACCAGGCTATTGTGCCATCTGTTCTTCCACCACCAGGCTATTGTACCATCTGTTCTTCCATCACCAGGCTATTGTGCCATCTGTTCCTCCACCACCAGGCTATTGTGCCATCTGTTCCTCCACCACCAGGCTATTGTGCCATCTGTTCCACCACCACCAGGCTATTGTGCCATCTGTTCCTCCACCACCAGGCTATTGTGCCATCTGTTCTTCCACCACCAGGCTATTGTGCCATCTGTTCTTCCACCACCAGGCTATTGTGCCATCTGTTCTTCCACCACCAGGCTATTGTGCCATCTGTTCTTCCACCACCAGGCTATTGTGCCATCTGTTCTTCCACCACCAGGCTATTGTGCCATCTGTTCTTCCACCACCAGGCTATTGTGCCATCTGTTCCACCACCACCAGGCTATTGTGCCATCTGTTCTTCCACCACCAGGCTATTGTGCCATCTGTTCTTCCACCACCAGGCTATTGTGCCATCTGTTCCACCACCACCACCAGGCTATTGTGCCATCTGTTCTTCCACCACCAGGCTATTGTGCCATCTGTTCCTCCACCACCACCAGGCTATTGTGCCATCTGTTCCACCACCACCAGGCTATTGTGCCATCTGTTCTTCCACCACCAGGCTATTGTGCCATCTGTTCCTCCACCACCACCAGGCTATTGTGCCATCTGTTCTTCCACCACCACCAGGCTATTGTGCCATCTGTTCCACCACCACCACCAGGCTATTGTGCCATCTGTTCTTCCACCACCAGGCTATTGTGCCATCTGTTCCACCACCACCACCAGGCTATTGTGCCATCTGTTCCACCACCACCACCAGGCTATTGTGCCATCTGTTCCACCACCACCACCAGGCTATTGTGCCATCTGTTCCTCCACCACCACCAGGCTATTGTGCCATCTGTTCTTCCACCACCACCAGGCTATTGTGCCATCTGTTCCACCACCACCACCAGGCTATTGTGCCATCTGTTCCACCACCACCACCAGGTTATTGTGCCATCTGTTCCACCACCACCACCAGGCTATTGTGCCATCTGTTCCACCACCACCACCAGGCTATTGTGCCATCTGTTCCACCACCACCACCAGGCTATTGTGCCATCTGTTCCTCCACCACCACCAGGCTATTGTGCCATCTGTTCTTCCACCACCGCCAGGCTATTGTGCCATCTGTTCCACCACCACCGCCAGGCTATTGTGCCATCTGTTCCACCACCACCACCAGGCTATTGTGCCATCTGTTCCTCCACCACCACCAGGCTATTGTGCCATCTGTTCCACCACCACCACCAGGCTATTGTGCCATCTGTTCCACCACCACCACCAGGCTATTGTGCCATCTGTTCCACCACCACCACCAGGCTATTGTGCCATCTGTTCCACCACCACCACCAGGCTATTGTGCCATCTGTTCCACCACCACCACCAGGCTATTGTGCCATCTGTTCCTCCACCACCACCAGGCTATTGTGCCATCTGTTCCTCCACCACCACCAGGCTATTGTGCCATCTGTTCCACCACCACCACCAGGCTATTGTGCCATCTGTTCCTCCACCACCACCAGGCTATTGTGCCATCTGTTCCACCACCACCACCAGGCTATTGTGCCATCTGTTCCACCACCACCACCAGGCTATTGTGCCATCTGTTCCACCACCACCACCAGGCTATTGTGCCATCTGTTCCACCACCACCACCAGGCTATTGTGCCATCTGTTCCACCACCACCACCAGGCTATTGTGCCATCTGTTCCACCACCACCACCAGGCTATTGTGCCATCTGTTCCACCACCACCACCAGGCTATTGTGCCATCTGTTCCACCACCACCACCAGGCTATTGTGCCATCTGTTCCACCACCACCACCAGGCTATTGTGCCATCTGTTCTTCCACCACCACCAGGCTATTGTGCCATCTGTTCTTCCACCACCACCACCAGGCTATTGTGCCATCTGTTCTTCCACCACCACCAGGCTATTGTGCCATCTGTTCTTCCACCACCACCACCAGGCTATTGTGCCATCTGTTCTTCCACCACCACCACCAGGCTATTGTGCCATCTGTTCTTCCACCACCACCACCAGGCTATTGTGCCATCTGTTCTTCCACCACCACCCCCAGGCTATTGTGCCATCTGTTCCACCACCACCAGGCTATTGTGCCATCTGTTCCACCACCACCACCAGGCTATTGTGCCATCTGTTCCACCACCACCACCAGGCTATTGTGCCATCTGTTCCACCACCACCACCAGGCTATTGTGCCATCTGTTCCACCACCACCACCAGGCTATTGTGCCATCTGTTCCACCACCACCACCAGGCTATTGTGCCATCTGTTCCACCACCACCACCAGGCTATTGTGCCATCTGTTCCACCACCACCACCAGGCTATTGTGCCATCTGTTCCACCACCACCACCAGGCTATTGTGCCATCTGTTCCACCACCACCACCAGGCTATTGTGCCATCTGTTCCACCACCACCACCAGGCTATTGTGCCATCTGTTCCACCACCACCACCAGGCTATTGTGCCATCTGTTCTTCCACCACCACCACCAGGCTATTGTGCCATCTGTTCTTCCACCACCACCACCAGGCTATTGTGCCATCTGTTCTTCCACCACCACCCCCAGGCTATTGTGCCATCTGTTCCACCACCACCAGGCTATTGTGCCATCTGTTCCACCACCACCAGGCTATTGTGCCATCTGTTCCACCACCACCACCAGGCTATTGTGCCATCTGTTCTTCCACCACCACCAGGCTATTGTGCCATCTGTTCCACCACCACCACCAGGCTATTGTGCCATCTGTTCCACCACCACCAGGCTATTGTGCCATCTGTTCCACCACCACCACCAGGCTATTGTGCCATCTGTTCTTCCACCACCACCACCAGGCTATTGTGCCATCTGTTCTTCCACCACCACCACCAGGCTATTGTGCCATCTGTTCTTCCACCACCAGGCTATTGTGCCATCTGTTCTTCCACCACCACCAGGCTATTGTGCCATCTGTTCCACCACCACCACCAGGCTATTGTGCCATCTGTTCCACCACCACCACCAGGCTATTGTGCCATCTGTTCTTCCACCACCACCAGGCTATTGTGCCATCTGTTCCACCACCACCACCAGGCTATTGTGCCATCTGTTCCACCACCACCACCAGGCTATTGTGCCATCTGTTCTTCCACCACCACCAGGCTATTGTGCCATCTGTTCCACCACCACCACCAGGCTATTGTGCCATCTGTTCCACCACCACCACCAGGCTATTGTGCCATCTGTTCCACCACCACCACCAGGCTATTGTGCCATCTGTTCCACCACCACCACCAGGCTATTGTGCCATCTGTTCCACCACCACCAGGCTATTGTGCCATCTGTTCTTCCACCACCAGGCTATTGTGCCATCTGTTCCACCACCACCACCACACAGAATACAAAACAAAAAAAATTCTGCAAGGAAAATGACGAGTAACGTGTCCAGGACAAATTTTGTCAGACGTGCTGATGTTTAGTAGTAAGCACAACCAGATTTGTCGTCAACCAAACTTGTCGTCAACCAGACTTGTCGTCAACCAGACTTGTCGTCAACCAGACTTGTCGTCAACCAGACTTGTCGTCAACCAAACTTGTCGTCAACCAGACTTGTCGTCAACCAAACTTGTCGTCAACCAAACTTGTCGTCAACCAAACTTGTCGTCAACCAAACTTGTCGTCAACCAAACTTGTCGTCAACCAGACTTGTCGTCAACCAAACTTGTCGTCAACCAGATTTGTCGTCAACCAGATTTGTCGTCAACCAGACTTGTCGTCAACCAAACTTGTCGTCAACCAAACTTGTCGTCAACCAAACTTGTCGTCAACCAAACTTGTCGTCAACCAGACTTGTCGTCAACCAGACTTGTCGTCAACCAGACTTGTCGTCA
Organism: Procambarus clarkii; assembly: GCF_040958095.1. NCBI lineage: Eukaryota > Metazoa > Arthropoda > Malacostraca > Decapoda > Cambaridae > Procambarus > Procambarus clarkii. The sequence continues at coordinate 43,538,087 of NC_091153.1, read as the reverse complement.
ACCAGATTTGTCGTCAACCAAACTTGTCGTCAACCAGATTTGTCGTCAACCAAACTTGTCGTCAACCAAACTTGTCGTCAACCAAACTTGTCGTCAACCAAACTTGTCGTCAACCAGACTTGTCGTCAACCAGACTTGTCGTCAACCAGACTTGTCGTCAACCAGATTTGTCGTCAACCAAACTTGTCGTCAACCAGACTTGTCGTCAACCAGACTTGTCGTCAACCAGACTTGTCGTCAACCAGATTTGTCGTCAACCAAACTTGTCGTCAACCAAACTTGTCGTCAGCCAGCAAAGTTATACTGTCCATAAATAAACTGAAATAAGTTTATTGAGGTGTAGATACACATAAAGGGATGAAGTGGCTCAAGGTATATCAAGGGGGCCTCGTAGCCTGGTGGATAGCGCGCAGGACTCGTAATTCTGTGGCGCGGGTTCGATTCCCGCATGAGGCAGAAACAAATGGGCAAAGTTTCTTTCACCCTGAATGCCCCTGTTACCTAGCAGTAAATAGGTACCTGGGAGTTAGTCAGCTGTCACGGGCTGCTTCCTGGGGGTGGAGGCCTGGTCGAGGACCGGGCCGCGGGGACACTAAAGAGCCCCGAAATCATCTCAAGATAACCTCAAGATAACCCCCCCCCCTCGTTCAATACAACAATACAACGTCCAAGACAACGTGTTCATACACCTACACACAGCACAAACAGTCGACGTGTCACTGAGCATTGTGGGTGATGGATGACATGGATTCTGAGACCATGGATTCATGTGGTGGATAACATGTATGGGAAGGGAAGCCACCACAATGATGCTGCCTCATGAGTCACCTCTCATCTCAGTTGCCCACATATCTCCAGTACTACTTAGAGGCGGAACCTAAGAGCCGAAGCTCAACCCAAGCACAATTAGGTGAGCACTGCGTTAAAAATGTAGCGGTTTCGCATAACTTGAGGCGTCGGAAATCTAGGGAAACCCACTTATAACATTCCAGATCCGATATCAGCATTAGGTCCGCGATGCGTCAATATTGCGATGGATTAAAGTTACCCAAACCACCTCAATTTTCACGTAGGGTTCCTGGTTGATGGGGTTCTGGGAGTTCTTCTACTCCCCAAGCCCATCCCAAGGCCAGGCTTGACTTGTGAGAGCTTGGTCCACCAGGCTGTTGCTTGCTCCAACAGGTCCATATAGAAACGAGTGAAGTGTGTTACTTCACTCGTGTGTTACTTCAGTAAGAGGACAGGTTACAGACAAGTGTCTCCGAGGCTCCATGTCGCCGCGGCCCGGTCTCTCACCAGGCTACCTGGATGTTGGTCTGGTCAACCAGGCTGTTCGACGCTGGTGTTCACAGTCTGACGTACAGGCACTAAGACGCCAGAGAACACACAATATATATATGAGCTTCTGAAAGCTTCTGACTAGGGCCAAAATTTGCACAAAAAGCCTAAGATATTTATGTATGTCTGCGGGTAACTTACATGTATGTATGTATTTACTCACCAAATTGTGCTTACGCGGGTTGAGCTCTGGCTCTTTGGTCCCGCCTCTCAACGGTCAGTCAACTAATGTACAGGTTCCTGAGCCTACTGGGCTCTATCATATCAACACTTGAAGCTGTGTATGGAGTCAGCCTCCACCACATCACTGCCTAATGCATTCCATTTGTGTGTATATGTCTGTATTCCATGTCTGTATATTGTTTGTATCCCATGTATGTACGTATGTACGTAATGTCCTATTGTATACCCATGTAGCCCTTTCCACCACTACCCATGGAATGGGTATGGGGTGCATACAACAATACAATACAATACAATACAATACAATTTTATTTAGGTAAGGTACATACATACAATAAATATTTACAAGGATTGTTTAACTTATAGGTATAGCTAGTACATACAATGCCTAAAGCCACTATTACGCAAAGCGTTTCGGGCATGAACAAAGCGTTTCGGGCATGAAAACGCTTTGCCCGAAAGCGTTTCGGGCATATTAAATGATTAAACAAAATTTCTGGAGGGAACAGCAAGGTAAGAAATCATGAGCTTCCTGCAGGAGGTACAAGGTCAACCGGGCTGTGATGGCTGTGTGTGTCTGTGAGCCGCCGCTGCTAAGCCTACTGGTTAAGTTATTATCAAAAATGCTTGCCACTACTCCAGAGAGCACCACTACACTCTGATACCTGATCAACCAGGCTGTGACTCATACTACAGGCTGCAAGCAGCCGCGTCCAACAGCCTGGTGGACCAGTCCAGCAACCAGGAGGCCTGGTCGACGACTGGGCCGCGGGGACGCTAAGCCCCGGAATCATCTCAAGGTACCCTCAAGGTGAGGTACACATACACACGTGACCAAAGAGCTAAAGCTCAACTCCCGCAAGCACCACTAGGGCTCTGTTACACAGATCACCGCTATGCCACAGTGCACCATATAAAACACACAACGGCTCAGTTGAGCACGTCAGGGATTCATGCGGCATAGCGAGGGGGCACAAGACTCGCTCCAGCGGGCAGGTAAGCAGGAGGAGGAGCGGGTATAAGGCTAGCGAGCGCGCAGGCCGGTAACCTTGAGGAATAGCGTAGTACAGGTATAGAGGAGGGAGGGACATTCCTGGGTCCTCCCTCTCTCTCTCTCTCACCCCCCACCACCACCACCACCTCCCTCTCCCTCTCTCTCCCTCCCTCCCTCTCTCTCTCCCTCTCCCTCTCTCTCTACACTAGCGTACCTTCAAATGCTCTTCGCCTTCATCGCTCTAACCTTTCTCCCCCCACTGTTGCATCCTCCAACCCCCTCGTATCACCTTGTCCACATCTGTTAACAGGACAGGCGATGGCTCGGCTGATTGGCAGGGGAAGTTAGGGAACAGTGTGTAACGTAGTGTTCCACCAGGGAGTGATAGGTGTAGCGACAGGTGTGACAATATGCTTCAGCTGCGCTGGGTGTTTGTACCTCTTGCAGGTGTGGCATAGCAGGTTAGGTCTGGCGTCCACCCACACGGTTGATTGACGGTTGAGAGGCGGGACCAAAGAGCCAAAGCTCAACCCCCGCAAGCACAACTAGGTGAGTACTCCAACTAGGTGAATACATATTTTCACCTCAATCGGCTTCTTAACTATTCGGTCACTGAAAGAATACTTCCTTGTGTATCGAGGAGTGGTTTGTGCTGCATGGGTATGTGCTGCAATCTGTCCGTCTGCCTCCCCGTCCTTCTGACTCGTCGTCCGTCTGCCTCCCCGTCCTTTTGACTCGTCGTCCGTCTGTCTCGTCCGTCCATCCGTCCGTCAGTCTGTCCGGGTAGTTTCTGGAGACGCCAGTAGTTCAGCTATTCGCGTGGTAGCCTCCAGCTTAGAAAGTTTTGGAGAGTCATCCCATAATTTTCGTCCTCTTAATACGTCGCATTTTTTATGGGATAGATCAATCCGTCAACATGTGCTTGGGTTTCTACGTTTCTGGTTAGGCAAAACAGTCGCATTTTGTACGGAGTAGCAAATCGAAAGAAATCCAATGCTAAATAGAACCAATAAAAGGAGGATGATTGGGGTTGGATTCGTGAGGTTTTCTAAGAAAGAAGCATGAAGGTGGAACAAGTCACGGTGGAGCATGAAGCAAGGTGGAACAAGTCACGGTGGAGCATGAAGCAAGGTGGAACAAGTCACGGTGGAGCATGAAGCAAGGTGGAACAAGTCACGGTGGAGCATGAAGCAAGGTGGAACAAGTCACGGTGGAGCATGAAGCAAGGTGGAACAAGTCACGGTGGAGCATGAAGCAAGGTGGAACAAGTCACGGTGGAGCATGAAGCAAGGTGGAACAAGTCACGGTGGAGCATGAAGCAAGGTGGAACAAGTCACGGTGGAGCATGAAGCAAGGTGGAACAAGTCACGGTGGAGCATGAAGCAAGGTGGAACAAGTCACGGTGGAGCATGAAGCAAGGTGGAACAAGTCACGGTGGAGCATGAAGCAAGGTGGAACAAGTCACGGTGGAGCATGAAGCAAGGTGGAACAAGTCACGGTGGAGCATGAAGCAAGGTGGAACAAGTCACGGTGGAGCATGAAGCAAGGTGGAACAAGTCACGGTGGAGCATGAAGCAAGGTGGAACAAGTCACGGTGGAGCATGAAGCAAGGTGGAACAAGTCACGGTGGAGCATGAAGCAAGGTGGAACAAGTCACGGTGGAGCATGAAGCAAGGTGGAACAAGTCACGGTGGAGCATGAAGCAAGGTGGAACAAGTCACGGTGGAGCATGAAGCAAGGTGGAACAAGTCACGGTGGAGCATGAAGCAAGGTGGAACAAGTCACGGTGGAGCATGAAGCAAGGTGGAACAAGTCACGGTGGAGCATGAAGCAAGGTGGAACAAGTCACGGTGGAGCATGAAGCAAGGTGGAACAAGTCACGGTGGAGCATGAAGCAAGGTGGAACAAGTGGTGATGGAGCATGAAGCAAGGTGAATGGAAGGAGTGGTGGTGGAGGGAGTTAGATGGTGCCAACAACCTTACTAATCAAGTTCTCGCCAGGAGATGGTTCTGGCTGCGGGAGAAGAAGAAGAAATCTCTAAGCCAGCCATAGGCGATGCCGTCTGCTCATTAACTAGTAGAACTTAAGGCTTTAATTAATGCAGAGTGTTGCTGTGAGAGTTTATAGCACTTGCCCGACCTTCCGTCTTCAGCAAGGCGGCGCCCACTCTGCTACCTTGAGTCTGCCCCTTCAACCCTCTCACACCCTACACAGGTGTATCTGGTACCCCGAGCCTGCCCCTTCAGCCCTCTCACAGGTGTATCTGGTACCCTGAGCCTGCCCCTTCAGCCCTCTCACAGGTGTATCTGGTACCCTGAGCCTGCCCCTTCAGCCCTCTCACAGGTGTATCTGGTACCCTGAGCCTGCCCCTTCAGCCCTCTCACAGGTGTATCTGGTACTCCACTACCAAGTTTCTCTCTCCCCATCACCAACATGAGTAAACATGACGGCGCGGTATCGCGGAAGTGTGTGATGAATGTTGAAGTGAGGTGAATGGGACCCCTCCAGCCTGCTGCCTAGAGTAGGTCTACTGTGACCTTTTGACCCCGCACCTGTATGTCCAAGGAAAAGGTTGGGGTACAAGCCGAGGAGGCCTTGTTGAGGACCGGGCCGCGGGGACGCTAAGCCCCGAAATCATCGCAAGGTAGGGTAAGTTTGTTTTGTTTCCCTTAAGTCAATTAGTGATCTGAAGTCTCTGGTAAAGTAGGTTGGGTCTCCACCTGGCACACTCCCACAGCCTGTGTTGACAAATAACTGCGGGAAGATCCTGTCTTCCGCAAATAGTAAAAAAATATGACAGTCAAGTAAGCAAGTTATTATCAATAGAAGGCACCAAGTCGGGAAGGCTATGTAGCACCATCAAATGTGCGGAAGCATTAGACGAAACAAAAGGCAGGTGTTGTATACCCAACAGGTGTTTTATTGTATACAAAAGGCAGGTGTTGTATACCCGGACTTTGCAATGTCATTTGAGGTCACGAGATCACAATAAAGTGACCTTGGATTAATAGCCCATAAAATGAGATTAATAGGAATAACAGGTAAGGTGGGGCGTTGAATTTACAATTTATGTCAAACATTGCAAAAGAAGTCACTAATCAAATAAAGTTCTAGAACATTGGAATTCTTTGTTCCCCAGGGCACGGTACCCCAGGGCACAGTCCTACGACCACTGTTTTTTTTCTCATTCTCATATCATAGTTGGTCGTCTGGTCAACCAGGCTGTTGGACGCGGCTACTCACAGCCTGACTTATGAATCACAGCCTGGTTGATCGGCCGGGGGGTCGGCCAGTTATGTCCCTTATGTGTAGTGGAAGCGTGTTGAACAGTCTCGGGCTTCTGATGTTGATTGAGTTCTCTCTCAGAGTACCTGTTGCACCTCTGCTCTTCAACGGGGATATTCTGCACATCCTGCCATGCCTTATTTGAGGTATCAAATAATATAAACATAGAAGATATTGGAGGGTCAGGTCCCAAATTTGCACAGTAGAATAACAACATACTGGAGCGAAAAATACGGAAGTAAATGCAGAATAGAACCAGTGAGGAGTAGAGGTGCCATAGGCACAATCAGTCTGATCAACAGGGGTCCACGGCTGTTCAATACTCTCCCAAGAAGCATTAGAAATATTGGTGGAACATAGGTGGATGTCTTCAAGAATCTTTTAGACAAGTTCTTGCAAGAATTACTGGACCAGTTGGGATGTAGTGGATATGTGAGCTGCTCTAACCTACAGCCTATTGAACCAAGTTATTACAAGTCAGCGTAGAAGAACTCTCGGAACACTCCAGTTATTTTTTTCTTAATTACTACAAAAGTACACCAACTTTTTTGTTTCTACCTTTTTTTAATTGGTAATTTTAGGGTTGAAGATTTCTCAAGCGGCTTGTTGCGTCTGTCAGTGATACTGTACGTTGTGTACGTGTGTGTATAGTGTTGGCCGTCCCCGTCTCTCTTTGTCTGTCTGTCTGTCCGTCTGTTAGTGTGCGGAGAGAGGAGTATACTGGAGACTCCTGGTTGAGTCTCCAGGTTGTGTTGTTATTGGCGGGTGACACTGCCACGATGGAGTGGAGGCTGTCAGGCCCCGCCACTCAAACATTTCTCATTCTGTTTGTGCAGTGTTCACCTAGGTGGGCCAGGGCTCTTGTGTGTGTGTGTGTGTGTGTGTGTGTGTGTGTGTGTGTGTGTGTGTGTGTGTGTGTGTGTGTGTGTGTGTGTGTGTGTGTGTGTGTACTCACCTAGTTGTGCTTGCGGGGGTTGAGCTCTGGCTCTTTGGTCCCGCCTCTCAACTGTCAATCAACAGGTGTACAGGTTCCTGAGCCTATTGGGCTCTATCATATCTACACTTGAAACTGTGTATGGAGTCAGCCTCCACCACATCACTGCCTAATGCATTCCATTTGTCAACCACTCTGACACTAAAAAAGTTCTTTCTAATATCTCTGTGGCTCATTTGGGCACTCAGTTTCCACCTGTGTCCCCTAGTGCGTGTGCCCCTTGTGTTAAACAGCCTGTCTTTATCAACCCTGTCAATTCCCTTGAGGATCTTGAATGTGGTGATCATGTCCCCCCCTAACTCTTCTGTCTTCCAACGAAGTGAGGTTTAATTCCCGTAGTCTCTCCTCGTAGCTCATACCTCTCAGCTCGGGTACTAGTCTGGTGGCAAACCTTTGAACCTTTTCCAGTTTAGTCTTATCCTTGACTAGATATGGACTCCATGCTGGTGCCGCATACTCCAGGATTGGTCTGACATATGTGGTATATAATGTTCTGAAAGATTCCTTACACAAGTTTCTAAAGGCCGTTCTTATGTTAGCCAACCTGGCATATGCTGCTGATGTTATCCTCTTGATATGAGCATCAGGGGACAGGTCTGGCGTGATATCAACCCCCAGGTCTTTCTCTCTCTCGGACTCTTGAAGTATTTCATCTCCCAAGTGATACCTTGTATCTGGTCTCCTGCTTCCTACCCCTATCTTCATTACATTACATTTGCTTGTGTGTGTGTGTGTGTGTGTGTGTGTGTGTGTGTGTGTGTGTGTGTGTGTGTGTGTGTGTGTGTGTGTGTGTGTGTGTGTGTGTACTCGTCTAGTTAGGTTCGCCTAGTTGTATCCTAGTTATGCTCGTCTGGTTGTGCTATTGTGGCAGTAGTCTAGTCTCGTGATCGTCTAGTTATGATCGTTTAGTTGTGTTGGTCTGGGTGCGTCTGTGGGCCTTCTGTCAATCAAATGGTTACCTTACCTTGAGGTTACTTTGAGGTGTTTCCGGGGCTTAGCGTCCCCGCGGCCCGGTCGTCGACCAGGCTTCCTCGTTGCTGGACTAGTCAACCAGGCTGTTGGACGCGGTGTAGCAGTTCCCTATTGGCCTGTGGTCACATCTTCGCTTGGACGCTGCCGGCCTCCATCCACCACACCTCTGCTCACCACACCTCTGCTCACCACATCTCTGCTCACCACATCTCTGCTCACCACATCTCTGCTCACCACACCTCTGCTCACCACATCTCTGCTCACCACACCTCTGCTCACCACATCTCTGCTCACCACACCTCTGCTCACCACATCTCTGCTCACCACACCTCTGCTCACCACACCTCTGCTCACCACACCTCTGCTCACCACACCTCTGCTCACCACATCTCTGCTCACCACATCGCGGTTATTCACTATTCTGACACATGAACACAATGTATTTATTGTCTTGTCTCCTGTGGTTCACTGGAGAACTTTGTGGTTACTCCTGTCTCATTGTTCGTGAATAGTCACTTATAATAATTTGAAATAGATTTTAAAATGGCTTCAATAGCCTGAAGCCATATTTAGGCCTACAATTTAGGCCTAAATACTGGGGTCTCCAGTATTTTTTTTTACTTTACCTCCAAGACCGTTGGGGATAAAGTGACAGTTAGCCAGTTAGTATAGACTAACAATATTTATCGATCAATCATTTTAGGTGAGGAATTTCTGGATATTGTTGATTAATACAATATTAATATCGTATAGTAATAGCTTACATGAGGAGTTATCTTAAACTTACTCAAGAATGATTCAAAGAGTTTATAATGACACTAAACAATGTCTTGTAAAGTATATAATTGTAAAAGATTATTACTATGACAAACAGAGTAGTGTGGTGCAATGGTCAGCGTACTAGTAGGTTCACAAGCATATGGTCCCGCGTTCGATTCCGGCGGCAGAACCAAGACGTTTGGGCACGTTTCTTTTCACCTAACAATAAATAAGCATTCGGGAACTAGACAACTGTTGTGGGTTGCATGCTGGGGAAAGTTAGCAGTTGAGGACCTCGATAACCCAGACTCCCTTTCCCTGTGTAGGCGATGAGTCACAATAACGTGGTTAAAGTAAGTTGACCAGACCACACATTAGAAGGTGAAGGGACGACGACGTTTCGGTCCGTCCTGGACCATTCTCAAGTCGATTGTGAGAATTGTCCAGGACGGACCGAAACGTCGTCGTCCCTTCACCTTCTAGTGTGTGGTCTAGTCAACTTCCTTTCCCTGATAATTGAAGACCCTCTACTCTCAATCTACGACGTGCCTGCTGTCATACGTATGGTCTTGTCTTGGTAGTGTAGAAATTGAAATTGAAATAAGTTTATTGAGGTAAAATACACACAAAGGGTAGCTCAAGCTATTCTCACCCCGTTCAGTACAACGTGTTAGTACACATCACAAACAATAAACCTGTTACCAAACATTCTGAGAGATAAACATGTACATTTCCTCGGTAGTGTAGAAGAACTAACTGTAGAAGAAGTGTAAAGATGCTGGAGCATCTCTACGAGCTGTCCCCGCCGCGTACTAAAGACACTTGTGATATAAATGCCCACTGATACATCTTACCGTCTGGACGCCACCATCTTGACCCGTTACCCTCTCGAAATGTACCAGAAGGAAATGTTTTACCCAAAACACACACACATTTGGGAAACCTATTGAATGGCTCCATGTATATTATTGTTGTTGTCTCTCCCCCTGGTCATGGGAGAGATGGAGACTCTCCCCCGGCCATGGGAGAGATGGAGACTCTCCCCCGGCCATGGGAGAGATGGAGGCTCTCCCCCGGCCATGGGAGAGATGGAGGCTCTCCCCCGGCCATGGGAGAGATGGAGGCTCTCCCCCGGCCATGGGAGAGATGGAGGCTCTCCCCCGGTCATGGGAGAGATGGAGACTCTCCCCCGGCCATGGGAGAGATGGAGACTCTCCCCCGGCCATGGGAGAGATGGAGGCTCTCCCCCGGCCATGGGAGAGATGGAGGCTCTCCCCCGGTCATGGGAGAGATGGAGACTCTCCCCCGGCCATGGGAGAGATGGAGACTCTCCCCCGGCCATGGGAGAGATGGAGGCTCTCCCCCGGCCATGGGAGAGATGGAGGCTCTCCCCCGGCCATGGGAGAGATGGAGGCTCTCCCCCGGCCATGGGAGAGATGGAGGCTCTCCCCCTGGCCATGGGAGAGATGGAGGCTCTCCCCCGGCCATGGGAGAGATGGAGGCTCTCCCCCGGCCATGGGAGAGATGGAGGCTCTCCCCCGGCCATGGGAGATATGGAGGCTCTCCCCCGGCCACGGGAGAGATGGAGGCTCTCCCCCGGCCATGGGAGAGATGGAGGCTCTCCCCCTGGCCATGGGAGAGATGGAGGCTCTCCCCCTGGCCATGGGAGAGATGGAGGCTCTCCCCCTGGCCATGGGAGAGATGGAGGCTCTCCCCCGGCCACGGGAGAGATGGAGGCTCTCCCCCGGCCATGGGAGAGATGGAGGCTCTCCCCCGGCCATGGGAGAGATGGAGGCTCTCCCCCGGCCATGGGAGAGATGGAGGCTCTCCCCCGGCCATGGGAGATATGGAGGCTCTCCCCCGGCCATGGGAGAGATGGAGGCTCTCTCCCGACCATGGGAGAGATGGAGGCTCTCCCCCGGCCACGGGAGAGATGGAGGCTCTCCCCCGACCATGGGAGAGATGGAGGCTCTCCCCCGGCCACGGGAGAGATGGAGGCTCTCCCCCGACCATGGGAGAGATGGAGGCTCTCTCCCGACCATGGGAGAGATGGAGGCTCTCCCCCGACCACGGGAGAGATGGAGGTTCTCCCCCGGCCACGGGAGAGATGGAGGCTCTCCCCCGACCATGGGAGAAATGGAGGCTCTTCCCCGGCCATGGGAGAGATGGAGGCTCTCCCCGGGCCGTGGGAGAGATGGGGGCTCTCCCCCGGCCATGGGAGAGATGGAGACTCTCCCCCGGCCATGGGAGAGATGGAGACTCTCCCCCGGCCATGGGAGAGATGGAGGAAACAGCAGGTCGCTGCTGGTTTGCGCGGTACACTAACTTGAGGAGACTCTCCAATTACAGCAATTAAAGCAGTTTAATCTTCGCGGGGAGCCCAGCGCGAGCAAGGCTGGGAGGTAATCCCACCGAGCTTGATACTCTCCCCCCTTCTTCTCCCTCCAGCACCAGCACCAGTGGACCCGGTGGAGGAACAGAGAGGCAGGCAGCTAGCTAGCTAGCCCATTGTGTTGGCAGAAGACAGTCTCTCATACACAGGACCTCATTCACGTGTCCTGCCTTGTCGGGCTCTACTCTCGCCCTCTCTAATGCAGGACTGTTGCACATCTTGGGAGTGTCGGACCCCTTCTCCCGTCCACTGGTAGAGTGTGTCATTGCTCTCTTAACTGTTGTTGGGCCTCTCTACCATGGAGACACATTACTGGTATTGCAATGAGCAACATTCCCCTCCCATTGTTTACAGTCATTGTTCAACCCTTGCATCGTACATATTGCATAGTTATCTTGAGATGATTTTGGGGCTTTAGTGTCCCCGCGGCCCGGTCCTCGACCAGGCCTCTACTCCCAGGTATCAGCCCGTGACAGCTGACTAACACTCAGGTACCTATTTTACTGCTAGGTAACAGGGGCATAGGGTGAAAGAAATTCTGCCCATTGTTTCTCGCCAGCCCCCGGGATCGAACCCGGGACCACAGGATCATAAGTCCAGTGTGCTGTCCGCTCGGCCGACCGGCTCCGGGTGCAAGGGAGTGCATAACGAAGCCTACCTCGCCCAAGGCCAAGTGCCCAAGGCTACAATAATAATACACACACAAATCACAATAACCTGATATATCAAATGAACAAATCCACAAGTGCCTTGATGAGGGTTCGAACCTGTGCGCTGGGGTGTTCCCAGACGCGCTCTAGTCGACCGTGTCGTGGTACAGTCGACTAGAGCGCGTTTGGGAACACCCCGCGCACGGGTTCGATCCCTCATCAGGACCCTTTAATATTAATAATGATGACCTCTTGGGCAAACTCCGGTGTACCAGGAGCGTGATCCATACACACGACGAACTGGGGAGGAATTAAGGGGTGATACCTCCCTTTAAACCCCCATTTTCCCCTACCCTCTTCCCCTTTCCCCTCCCCTACCCGTCCCCTCTTCTCCCCTCCTCCCATATATCACTTCTGTTCCAGCTCCATCCAGGCAAGCTTCATGGGAACTGTATGCAAGCTTCCGGCGAGCGTTATGTAAGCTACAGGTAAGCCTCGGCCCAGCTCCATGACAGCCTCGGCCAAGCCCCGGGTAAAGACTTGTAAATCCGAAGTAACATCCCGTGCCTCTCTGCCCATATCGGGAGTCCGGTGTCCCCGGCCCCGTCCGGTGTCCCCGGCCCCGTCCGGTGTCCCCGGCCCCGTCCGGTGTCCCCGGCCCCGTCCGGTGTCCCCGGCCCCGTCCGGTGTCCCCGGCCCCGTCCGGTGTCCCCGGCCCCGTCCGGTGTCCCCGGCCCCGTCCGGTGTCCCCGGCCCCGTCCGGTGTCCCCGGCCCCGTCCGGTGTCCCCGGCCCCGTCCGGTGTCCCCGGCCCCGTCCGGATAAGGTAGTGTAAGTCCGGTTAAGATAATAGCGGCTGCGGCTGCTGAGGCTGTACTCTGTGTTCAGTTGTATATAACCTCACCAACAGTAACCCTCTAGTGAGCCCTGAGGGCCCCCTACAAGCAGTAAGACTAGCGAGCCCTGAGGGCCCCCTACAAGCAGTAAGACTAGCGAGCCCTGAGGGCCCCCTACAAGCAGTAAGACTAGTGAGCCCTGAGGGCCCCCTACAAGCAGTAAGACTAGCGAGCCCTGAGGCCCCCTACAAGCAGTAAGACTAGCGAGCCCTGAGGGCCCCCTACAAGCAGTAAGACTAGTGAGCCCTGAGGGCCCCCTACAAGCAGTAAGACCAGTGAGCCCTGAGGGGCCCCTACAAGCAGTAAGACTAGCGAGCCCTGAGGCCCCCTACAAGCAGTAAGACTAGCGAGCCCTGAGGGCCCCCTACAAGCAGTAAGACTAGCGAGCCCTGAGGGCCCCCTACAAGCAGTAAGACTAGTGAGCCCTGAGGGCCCCCTACAAGCAGTAAGACTAGCGAGCCCTGAGGCCCCCTACAAGCAGTAAGACTAGCGAGCCCTGAGGGCCCCCTACAAGCAGTAAGACTAGCGAGCCCTGAGGCCCCCTACAAGCAGTAAGACTAGTGAGCCCTGAGGGCCCCCTACAAGCAGTAAGACTAGCGAGCCCTGAGGGCCCCTACAAGCAGTAAGACTAGTGAGCCCTGAGGGCCCCCTACAAGCAGTAAGACTAGTGAGCCCTGAGGGCCCCCTACAAGCAGTAAGACTAGTGAGCCCTGAGGGCCCCCTACAAGCAGTAAGACTAGCGAGCCCTGAGGGCCCCCTACAAGCAGTAAGACTAGTGAGCCCTGAGGGCCCCCTACAAGCATTAAGACTAGCGAGCCCTGAGGGCCCCCTACAAGCAGTAAGACTAGCGAGCCCTGAGGGCCCCCTACAAGCAGTAAGACAAGCGAGCCCTGAGGCCCCCTACAAGCAGTAAGACTAGTGAGCCCTGAGGGCCCCCTACAAGCAGTAAGACTAGCGAGCCCTGAGGGCCCCTACAAGCAGTAAGACTAGTGAGCCCTGAGGGCCCCCTACAAGCAGTAAGACTAGTGAGCCCTGAGGGCCCCCTACAAGCAGTAAGACTAGTGAGCCCTGAGGGCCCCCTACAAGCAGTAAGACTAGTGAGCCCTGAGGGCCCCCTACAAGCAGTAAGACTAGTGAGCCCTGAGGGCCCCCTACAAGCAGTAAGACTAGTGAGCCCTGAGGGCCCCCTACATGCAGTAAGACTAGTGAGCCCTGAGGGCCCCCTACAAGCAGTAAGACTAGTGAGCCCTGAGGGCCCCCTACAAGCAGTAAGACTAGTGAGCCCTGAGGGCCCCTACAAGCAGTAAGACTAGTGAGCCCTGAGGGCCCCCTACAAGCAGTAAGACTAGTGAGCCCTGAGGGCCCCCTACAAGCAGTAAGACTAGTGAGCCCTGAGGGCCCCCTACAAGCAGTAAGACTAGTGAGCCCTGAGGGCCCCCTACAAGCAGTAAGACTAGCGAGCCCTGAGGGCCCCTACAAGCAGTAAGACTAGTGAGCCCTGAGGGCCCCCTACAAGCAGTAAGACTAGTGAGCCCTGAGGGCCCCCTACAAGCAGTAAGACTAGTGAGCCCTGAGGGCCCCCTACAAGCAGTAAGACTAGTGAGCCATGAGGGCCCCCTACAAGCAGTAAGACTAGCGAGCCCTGAGGGCCCCTACAAGCAGTAAGACTAGTGAGCCCTGAGGGCCCCCTACAAGCAGTAAGACTAGCGAGCCCTGAGGGCCCCAACAAGCAGTAAGACTAGTGAGCCCTGAGGGCCCCAACAAGCAGTAAGACTAGTGAGCCCTGAGGGCCCCCTACAAGCAGTAAGACTAGCGAGCCCTGAGGGCCCCTACAAGCAGTAAGACTAGCGAGCCCTGAGGGCCCCCTACAAGCAGTAAGACTAGTGAGCCCTGAGGGCCCCCTACAAGCAGTAAGACTAGCGAGCCCTGAGGGCCCCTACAAGCAGTAAGACTAGCGAGCCCTGAGGGCCCCTACAAGCAGTAAGACTAGTGAGCCCTGAGGGCCCCCTACAAGCAGTAAGACTAGCGAGCCCTGAGGGCCCCTACAAGCAGTAAGACTAGTGAGCCCTGAGGGCCCCCTACAAGCAGTAAGACTAGCGAGCCCTGAGGGCCCCTACAAGCAGTAAGACTAGCGAGCCCTGAGGGCCCCTACAAGCAGTAAGACTAGTAAGCCCTGAGGGCCCCCTACAAGCAGTAAGACTAGCGAGCCCTGAGGGGCCCTTCAAGCAGTAAGACTAGTGAGCCCTGATGGGCCCCAACAAGCAGTAAGACAAGTGAGCCCTGAGGGCCCCCAACAGGCAGTAATACTAGTGAGCCCTGAGGGGCCCCAACAAGCAGTAAGACTAGTGGGCCCTGAGGGCCCCCCTACAAACAGTAATACTCTAGTAATCCCCCGTAATCCCACAAACGCAGGACTAGCCTACTCTAGTGACGTGGCGAACCAACAGGAATTACTGTAATGAACCCTTTATTCCCTAGCAGGGAATGGGGAAGTAATCCCAGTAAATCCCCCCAAGCGGCAGGAATAGCCTGCTGTAGTGACCCGGTGAAATACTGCTCCTCAACCACGTGGTCTGCGAGGTACAGCGATGACCTCGCTACTGGCAGGTCCGCGTTCGATTCCCGACGGCCCATGCCGCTGGGCACCATTCTTTCCCTTCGTACCTCCATATCCCCCATGAGATGGGAGCCGGAGCCGGTCGGCCGAGCGGACAGCACACTGTACTTGTGATCCTGTGGTCCCGGGTTCGATCCCGGGCGCCGGCGAGAAACATTGGGCAGAGTTTCTTTCACCCTATGCCCCTGTTACCTAGCAGTAAAATAGGTACCTGGGTGTTAGTCAGCTGTCACGGGCTGCTTCCTGGGGGTGGAGGCCTGGTCGAGGACCGGGCCGCGGGGACACTAAAGCCCCGAAATCATCTCAAGATAACCTCAAGAATCCCAGCACCTATCCCTATACTGGCTTTATCATACCAGTATGATACTAGTTATCTGCCGATAATTACCTTGTTGGGAGATTAGACGGAGCCGGTTGAGAGCTCCCGGTAACTTGGTTGGCATAATGGCTTGGCGCTTTCCCCTGATACTTTTCTCTCTCTCTCTCTCCCGGTAACTGGAGTGAGGCTCAGTGGTGCCTAGTGAGGGGGGGGGGGGAGGGGGGCGGCAGTGGGTGTTTGGGAGGTCAGCTTTAAGTGCCAATCTTTGCTTAGCTCTAGCCTGGGTTTTTTTCCCTCAATAAATGAGGGGCATGTATAGAGCGGGAGCTCGTCAAGACCTGCCAAGGCGGCTCTACAGGAAAAGTGAAGGTGAAAGGAGTAGGGAGAGGAGGGGAGGGTGAGGGGTGAAAGAGCTCTTGCAGTTTCTTTCCTTCCCCCTCTCCCTCCCTTCCTTCGATCTCTCTCCCTCCCCCGCGGCCCCGTCGACGACCGGGCCGCGGGCACGCTAAGCCCCGGAACAACTCCAAGGTAACTCTCTCCACCCCTACATTTAAAAGTAATGGCGTAATAAGTACTCTTAAATATTAGGCGCCCAAGACTTATTAACACTTTTCAATCAATTTAAAGGGGTATATCTTGTCGACCTCCTTCGCCTTTCAAGAGGTAACTTGATAAACATTTAAAAAGGATACCTGATGAACAAATCCACAAGGGCCGTGACAAGGATTCGAACCTGCGTCCAGGAGCATCCCAGACACTGCCTTAATCGACTGAGCTACGACAGGGTTAAAAGATTTGAAACCGAAGTTCTACTGAACTTACTGGATCCTGCAGCCTCTCCGAGGCACAAACCAGGGTTTTACACAATTCCCCCCGTGCACCCGAGCTATGTCAATAGGTCGTTCTGCCTCTTCGCCCTTACTTCATCACACACAGAGATCACACTAACGTGATCTGGTTTGTGCCTCGGAGAGGCTAGGGGATCCAGTAAGTTCAGTAGAACTTCGGTTTCAACTCTTTTTAACCCTGTCGTAGCTCAGTCGATTAAGGTAGTGTCTGGGATGCTCCTGGACGCAGGTTCGAATCCTCGTCACGGCCCTTGTGGATTTGTTCATTTGATGTATCACGTTATTGTGATCTCTGTGTGTTAGGATACCTGATCAACCGGACTGTGATTATTACGTCAAATTGTGTGGGGACAACTCGTGGTAACTTCAAGGTATCACAATCTACACCTCAGTGACATGGATTTAGAGGAAAGAAGTCCATAGAGTTCAATGACAAATTACCAGAATAGGGCACGAGAAAGAATGGTAGACTTTTCTAACTGTACTGTCAAAAGGAGTTTAATTATTTTCCTCACGAAAGACAAGTTTACAAAATAGACAAGATGGTATTGCGGGGTAAACATTCAATTGATTACGGGAGTACCTCACAGACTAAAAACAAAGGGCCATAGTTATAAAATGTCGAGTCGAAACTGTGTGAACAAGAGCAGTTCAACGAGGATTGGGACTAGGATCATACGTGCTCTTAATTTATGTGAATGACTTACCAGAAGGAATGAGCTCATTCACCTTGAGGTTACCTTGAGGTACTTCCGGGGCTTAGCGTCCCCGCGGCCCGGTCGTCAACCAGGCCTCCTGGTTGCTGGACTGGTCAACCAGGCTGTTGGACGCTTCTGCTCTCAGCCTGACGTACGAATCACAGCCTGGTTGATCAGGTATCAGGTAGGTATCAGATCAGGTAGGTTAAGGTTTGTGGGTGACAAATAGGTACTGGGAGATGCAAAAATCTACGACTGTAGATAATTACATACATGAAGACCATGATGAGTTCCAAGAGTTGCAGACCAGTGACGCTTAGAGTTCAACCCCAACATTTGTAAGGCAATGGTGGTGGATAGGGAGAGATTAACAAGAAAGCTAGGCTACACCAGAGCCTCATACAAACAGGGTAACATATGACTTCAATACTACAAATACGCAGCACCTGCCTGGAATCCCCACCTCTTGCCACCTTAAAGCTGTACTTGAAAAGAAGCAGAGGTTTGTGACAAGATTTATACCTAAATTAAAAGAACAAAGCTCTGCGCGGGAAGATTTTAAAGGGACTAAAGTCACGAACAATACTAGAGGAGAGCAAAAATAGAGGAGACATGATCACGATATAGAAGGCATTGATGGTGATTAATAAAATGGCTAAGGACAGTCTCATCACCACTCCCTCTCTACACCTACCAACACATCCACCAACTCCACACCTGCCACCATCCTACCTTGTGATGGCTCCGAGGATCAATGTCCCTGCGGCCCGGCCTTTGACCTGGCTTCCTGGTTGGTGGTCTGGTCAACCAGGCTCTTAGACGCAGCTGCTAGCAGCCTGACGTATGAATCACAGCCCGGTTGATCAGAAATCCTTTGGGGGGTGTTTATGAATTTCTCTTTGGAACACCTTTTACCTGGTTGACCTGGTTGATGGGGTTCTGGGAATTCTTCTACTCCCCAAGCGACTTCTACTTGTGAGAGCTTGGTCCACCAGGCTGTTGCTTGGAGTTGCTTAGAACTTTCCTCTAGCCAGACACTCACCTCAACTTGCACAACTTTCAACTGCACCCTTCCCTCAGGGTAAGGTAGGTTCCCTCTCCCTTCCCTACCTCAAGGTAAGAGAGGTTCCCCCTCCCTCCAAGACCAACCCATTTACCACCCTCCACACACGTCTTCCCCACACGTCTTCCCCACACCCCCACACGTCTTCCCCACACCCCCACACGTCTTCCCCACACCCCCACACGTCTTCCCCACAGCCTCCACCCTCATCTTAGCCATCACCATCTTCAGCAGCGTCATCTCCAGACACACATTATCACCATCTTCCTCCAGCCCTCATCAGAAAACTTCCTCGCTTGCCCACTTATTGCTCTTATTTCTCCTTGTTTTATTTTCAGCATTGGACTATGTGTAATCTCCCCTTCTCTCCCGTCCTTCTCTCTCTCTCTCTCTCTCTCATTCTCACTTTTTCAGAGCTATATTTTTATCAAATTACCGTTTTTCCCCTTAATTTTTTTCCTTTTATTATGGGTTTAATCCTTTAGCGTTTGTAAACACGTCTTGAAAATTGAATTTTATGTGCGTATTCACGTAGTTGTGTTTGCGGGGGTTGAGCTTTGCTCTTCTGCGTGTTCGTGTGTGTACTCACCTAGTTGTACTCACCTAGTTGTGTTTGCGGGGGTTGAGCTCTGGCTCTTTGGTCCCGCCTCTCAACCGTCAATCAACAGGTGTACAGATTCATGAGCCTATCGGGCTCTGTCATATCTACACTTGAAACTGTGTATGGAGTCAGCCTCCACCACATCACTTCCTAGTGCATTCCATTTGTCAACCACTCTGACACTAAAAAAGTTCTTTCTAATATCTCTGTGGCTCATTTGGGCACTCAGTTTCCACCTGTGTCCCCTTGTGCGTGTTCCCCTTGTGTTAAATAGACTGTCTTTATCTACCCTATCAATCCCCTTCAGAATCTTGAATGTGGTGATCATGTCCCCCCTAACTCTTCTGTCTTCCAGCGAAGTGAGGTTTAATTCCCGTAGTCTCTCCTCGTAGCTCATACCTCTCAGCTCGGGTACTAGTCTGGTGGCAAACCTTTGAACCTTTTCCAGTTTAGTCTTATCCTTGACTAGACTAGATATGGACTCCATGCTGGGGCTGCATACTCCAGGATTGGCCTGACATATGTGGTATACAAAGTTCTGAATGATTCTTTACACAAGTTTCTGAATGCCGTTCGTATGTTGGCCAGCCTGGCATATGCCGCTGATGTTATCCGCTTGATATGTGCTGCAGGAGACAGGTCTGGCGTGATATCAACCCCCAAGTCTTTTTCCTTCTCTGACTCCTGAAGAATTTCCTCTCCCAGATGATACCTTGTATCTGGCCTCCTGCTCCCTACACCTATCTTCATTACATTACATTTGGTTGGGTTAAACTCTAACAACCATTTGTTCGACCATTCCTTCAGCTTGTCTAGGTCTTCTTGAAGCCTCAAACAGTCCTCTTCTGTTTTAATCCTTCTCATAATTTTAGCATCGTCCGCAAACATCAAATGTGTGTGTGTGTGTGTGTGTGTGTGTGTGTGTGTGTGTGTGTGTGTGTGTGTGTGTGTGTGTGTGTGTGTGTGTGTGTGTGTGTGTGGTGGGGTTAACTGGTGCAAAAGTAAACGAATTTGGAGGAACAGAAGCGAGTTTCATAGAGAGAATGCCACATGAGAGAAGAGTGTGTAGGAGATGGACTGGGAGGAAAGAGGAGGGGGGGGGGGAAGTGGAGAAGTATCGGGAGAGACATGGTGAGAAAGAGAGAGATGCAGTAGTTTGAGTAAGTAGCCGAGAGGGAGATGGCAGGAGCAGAGAGAGGGGAAACATCTTCGAGTCTTTTCCATTTCTCTCTTTTTCCTCTTCATACCCCTTTTCCTCATTCTCCCCCACCTTCCATCTACCTTTTGACAGGATTTAAAAAAAATCCTTTTGAGTAGGCTGAGCTGGGTTGGACGGAGGAAGGATGAGGGAGGCTGGGAATTTTAAGACGGGCTAGGGTGATGGGGTGGAAATGGAACGTGGGTGATGGGATGGGTGTGGGATAGCAGGTATTGAAGGTGCAGAGGTGGACAGGTGTAACGGAAGGTGTGGCGGCCTTACTTAAAGTCTTGTGCTACCATTGCTCTAATTTCCACTCTGTAGAGAGGTATACAGACATGTGTAACAAAAAGGAGGCCTGGTCGAGGACCGGGCCGCGGGGACGCTAAGCCCCGGAAGCACCTCAAGGTAACCTCAATGTAACGTTCAGGTGAGCATTTTTATTGTAGTGCAATAGACAGTCAGGCTGTGAACAGTGACGTCTCCCAGCCTGGCTCTACCATACCACCAACCAGGAAGCCTGATCAGAGACCGGGCCGCGGGGCATTAAATCCTGGATGTGTGCCACACATGTCAGACAAATTCTGGAATATGCAGCACCAACATAGAGTCCTTACCTCGGTAAACACAAAGCCAAGCTGGAGAAAGTCTAGAGAGATAAATCAAGAGCTGTTAGGTCAAAAGTTATGAGGAAAAACTAAATTATATAAATGTCACGTTATTGGGAGATAGAAGAGTTGGGGGGAGACATGATTACCACTTTAAAATTATCATTGAAACAGACAGGGTAGACAAAAGGCAGAAATTATTAGAAATTAAGCGCCCAAATTAGCTATTGAGATATTTTGACAATTTTTTAAAGATCGCAATATTATACACCTGTGTACCAGTTGATTGAAGACAAAGGCCGCACCAAAGAACTGAAACTCAACCCCCCGCAAGCACACTTTGGTAATTATAATACACACACACACACACACACACACACACACACACACACACACACACACACACACACACACACACACACACACACACACACACAGTATCCTAAGTTGACCGACGGTTGATAGGCGGGATCAAAGAGCCAGAGCTCAACCCTTGCAAGCAAAACTAGACTAGTACAACTAGGTAAGTATATACACCCACCCACATACACATACATACATACATACATACATACATACATACATACATACATACATACATACATACACACACACACACACACACACACACACACACACACACACACACCCACCCACCCACCCACCCACCCAACCACCCCTCCCCACCCCACCCCGAAACACTGACCAACGCCGGAGTGGGAAATTTTTGCAATGGCGCCCAATTATCTGATTTGGAGCCGGGTAATTATTTTCACGGCGAATTCTCCGATAATCTATACGTAGGAGGGGAACCTGACCCCGGAATTATTAGCGGGGACATCATAAAGGCGTCATGTAAATTTAGAGACGAGCTATACATTAGTTTCCGCCGCGCTCATTACCACTCGCTCCAGCCCGAATTTAATTTATATTTTTACCCGATTGTATCTATAGAGTTATCGTTCCCGGGATCCATTATCAAGTGCAGGGAACAGCTTCATCTGGGAGGTCAGTGATGGAGCAGGGCGCCGGGGTGGTGGTGGTGTGTGTGGTGGTGGTGGTGGGGTGTGTGTTGTGGTTGTGGTGGGGTGTGTGTTGTGGTTGTGTGGTGGTGGGGGTGTGGTGGTGGTGGGGGTGTGGTGGTGGTGGGGGTGTGTGGTGGTGGTGGGGGTGTGTGGTGGTGGTGGGGGTGTGTGGTGGTGGTGGGGGTGTGTGGTGGTGGTGGGGGTGTGTGGTGGTGGTGGGGGTGTGTGGTGGTGGTGGGGGTGTGTGGTGGTGGTGGGGGTGTGTGGTGGTGGTGTGTGGTGGTGGTGGGGGTGTGTGGTGGTGGTGTGTGGTGGTGATGGTAGTAGGGATTGGTGGCTGGGATGGATAATGGAGTCTGTAGAAAGGGCTGGCGGGGTGGGGGAGGGTGGTGGATGATATGTAGTGGAATACAAAACCATTGAACTAAAGCAACAAAAATCGTATAAAATTCAGGAGAGGTAGAGAGAGAGCAAAAGGCTATCAGCGAAATAGAAATTCGAATCATTTTTTCTTCTATGCTAAATCTAGAACAAAAACTACATCAAGTATCGAGCCCCTGCGAAAGGGAGATGAAACTTTCACAGATGACAACAAAGAAATGAGCGAAATACTGAGACAATAGCATTATTCCATTTTCAATGAGCCCTAAACACACTGAAAATTGATAAGCCAAACGAATTTGTCCTGAATGAAATACCAACCTCAAATCATATATCAGATGTGACCCCTAACCTCTCTGGGTTTCGAAGTTGCCATATACAGCATGCCTATGCACTCTGTACTAGGCCCTGATTACTCGTACTCAATATTCATCAAACATTAAAACAAAACAAAATATTGCAGGTGGAAAATAGTAAGAGGGGCTGGTCCCAAACCTGCACACAGAGATACCACCACACGAGACCAGAAGGCATGGCAGGATGTGCAGAATACCCCCGTTGAAATGCAGAGGTGCAACAGGTAGATTTGAGGTAGACTTGACGGTATGAACTACCAAGCGGATGAAGCAAGGGCTTCACCATACCGATGGTTGAAGTCTGCAAGATAATGTGGAGGGAGAGCGGTTACCATCCTTAAATTGCGATGATTTCGGGGTTTAGCATCCCTGCGACTCGGTCATCGACCAGGCCTCCTTGTTGCTGGACTGGTCAACTAGGCTGTTGGACGCGGCTGCTCACAGTCTGACGTATGAATCACATCCAGATCAACCAGATTCCGGATAGACAGCCTGGTTGATCAGGTATCCTTTGGAGGTGTTTATCCAGTTCTCTCTTGAACACTGCGAGGGGCCGGCCAGGTATGCCCCTAGGGCAGGGGGTGGGTTGCAAGATGCTGGAATGGGGGGTGGGTGTGGTGTGTGCACTTGGGCTTGACCCGAGGTCATCACTACAGGTTACAAGTGATCTGGGCAGCTAAATATTGGTCGCTGGGCGCCAGGGTGCCGCTCTCCTCGCCCTATTTCCTTCCTCTCATCCCATTACTCACTGCCAAGTTAATGGGGTAGGAGGGAGGTGAATGGGGGGTTACCCCGGCCAATAGTATCGCATTTCTTCATCATGGGGTGTGAAAATTGGCCGAGGAGGTCCCTCTCTTCCTCCCTGCTGGACTTGGCTGCCGGCCCAATTGGATTTTTGCCGCCGTTGCTCTGTCTCTTAGCCTGAATTATACGACAGTTTGCGGGAACACCGCGCCGGTAATGTCCAGACGGGGCGCGTTCGACTCAGGCACAGGAGCTCCTCGGGAGGAAGAGAGGGCGGGGGATAGTGGTCTCAGGGATAGGTGGCCCCGGGGAGGGGCTGGGGGAAGAGGTCCAAGGGATAGGCCCCGGGTGGGGGGGTGGGGGGTCTCGTCCCTTCAAGACCGCATTTGCAAGAAGCACTTTCAACCGGGGTGCTTGAACGGCCTCTTATTCTCCCGATGGGAAGTGGTCGTGTCGCGGAAATTGATTGTTATGGCTAATTGCAGATGAATGCAATATTGAATGAATGATAAGAAAACAAAAACAGAAAAGAAACGAAAGTTGTTGCTTGCGAGTTCATTTTTGTTTTGTTTATTGATTTACGTGTTTACTTGATACTCGCGTTACTCTGCCTTATCGTATGAGATGTGTGAGACCTTAAAGCAATCAGCTCTTATGTAAGTATGATTAGTTTCCTTTGGCAATTGGGCCCTTGTGGCAGAATTTTAAAACTTAGTGAACCTATCTTGAGATGATTTCAGGGCTTAACGTCCCCGCGGCCCGGTCCTCGACCAGACCTCCTCGTTCCTGGACTGGTTATCCAGGCTGTTGGACGCGGCTGCTCGCAGCCTGACGTACGACGTAAACATCCTTTGGAGGTGTTTATCAAGTTCTCTCTTGAACACTGTGAGGGGTCGGCCAGCTATGTCCCTTATGTGTAGTGGAAGCGTGTTGAACAGTCTCGGGCCTCTGATGTTGATAGTTCTCTCTTGAACACTGTGAAGGGTCGGCCAGTTATGTCCCTTATGTGTAAGTAAGTAAGTAATTATCAAAAGAAGGCACCAAACCGGGAAGGCTATGTAGCGCCATCAAATACGCAAAATAATCAGAGGGCGCTAAATATCACCAAGGATGCCAATACGAGAACAAAAACGCATAAGGCGAACGATATCAAAAGTATCCGAGTCACCAAGAATTCTATCGAGGGACAGGTGACCGCGAGGGGCGGTCGGAAAGCAAGACACACGCTCGTCCTGGAAGTCAGGACATTCAAGAAGGACATGCACGACCGTAAGAGGGACAATGCAACTAGGACAATAAGGAGCAGGGCGGCGCTCCATCAAGTGACCATGGGTTAAGCGAGTATGGCCAATACGCAACCTCGCCAGAGCTGTTTCCCACCGCCGGTTACGGTGGAAGGAGGACGGCCACGAGGAAACACAACATTTAAGAGTACGTAGCTTGTTACCAGTAACAGACAACCAAGAAGCCTGCCAACGGGTAAGGACTGAGGAATGGATAACCGGGTAAAAGTCGGAATACGGAATGCCTTTACGAGAGATGGGACAAGAGCGGACAGCTTCCTTAGCGGCAGCATCCGCACGCTCATTTAAAGACACGCCAATATGGCTGGGAACCCAACAAAACTCAACCGACTTAAATTTACTGTGAACGAGAAACAGCCAATGCTGGATCTCGACAACTACCGGATGAACTGGATTAAAGCACCCGAGAGCCATGAGGGCACTACGAGAGTCAACAACAACCACAAAGGAAGACTGACAACGAGAAAGCAGGAGACGAAGAGCATAGAGAATAGCATAAAGTTCTGCTGTAAAGATGCTAGTCTCCGGAGGCAAGCGACACATATAAGTGCGATCAGGAAAAACAACAGAGTAGCCAACACCGTCCGCTGACTTAGACCCATCGGTGAAGACAGAAACGGAGCGGGAGTGAGAAGAAAAGTGCTCGAGGAAAAGGCGTTTTAGAACTGTAGGAGGGGTAAAAGCTTTAGTGATACGAGTCAAGGATGTACAAAACCGCGGAAGAGGGACCCTCCACGGGGGCAAAGAAGGAACAACACGAGGAGAAACATCAGAAATACGAATGGAAAGAGAATCCTGGAGGCGAGATAACCGGACAGAAAGAGGGAGGTGGTGAAGAGGAACAGGAACCGCAGGAGGGGTAAAAGTTAAAGCACGACAGAGGCGAGAGGAAGGATGTTGCAAGGACCGCGCAAGATAGCGAAGACAGTAGCGATCACGGCGGTCCTGGAGAGACAGGAAGCCAGTGTCAACATACAAGCTAAGGACGGGAGTCGAACGAAAGGCACCAGAACTGAGGCGCAACCCAGTATGGTGCAAAGCATCAAGACGGCGAAGAGTAGAAGGAGAAGCAGACGAGTAAGCAGGGCAACCATAATCGAGCTTAGACAGGACGAGAGAGGAATGTAAAGCAAGGAGAGTGCGCCTATCTGCCCCCCAAGAAGTATGGGACAAGACCCGAAGGAGGGTAAGGGACTTAGAGCACTCAACACGGAGGTAAGAGATATGGGGAGACCAAGACAAACGAGTGTCAAGGAATAACCCCAAAAGCTTCGCGGAATCTTTGTATTCAAGGGGATGACCATAAAGTGACAAAGAGGGACGAAGAACAACCCGTTTCCGCGTAAAAGTCATGGCACAAGTCTTAGAAGTAGAGAACTTGAAGCCATGACCTGTGGCCCAAGACGACACGGCATCAATCGCAAGTTGAAGCCGGCGTTGAAGGAGAGGCGAATCATCACCCTGACAACAAAGGGTAAGATCATCGACATAGAGAGCGGAGAAGACACCAGAAGGAAGAGAGGAAAGAAGACCATTGAGGGCAACCAGAAAAAGAGTAGTGCTCAGAACACTACCCTGGGGCACACCTTCGTATTGCTGAAAAGAGGGAGACAGAGCGGTACCAAGGCGCACCCGAAAGGAACGACGAGAGAGGAAGCTGCGGAGAAAGAGAGGGAGATGACCACGAAGGCCAAAAGAATGAAGTTGAGATAGGATATGATAACGCCAAGTGGTGTCGTAAGCCTTTTCTAGGTCAAAAAGGACGGCAACAACGGAGGTCTTCGCAGCAAAAGCAGTACGAATATAGACCTCCAAGTTCACCAGGACATCTGTCGTGCTGCGGCACTTGCGGAAACCAAATTGAGAAGGGGAGAGGAGGTGATGGTGTTCCAGGAACCACATCAGACGAACGTTAACCATACGTTCAAAGAGTTTGCAGACACAACTTGTGAGAGCAATAGGGCGAAAGTCCTTAGGGGAAGTACCCAGAGACCCCGGTTTGCGAACAGGGAGGACAACGGCATCGAGCCAGTCCTCAGGGACTGACGACGACTCCCAGATCCGATTATACAGACTCAGTAAATACTGAGACGTGCTCGGAGGGAGATGGCGAAGCATCTCATAATGAAGACCATCGGAGCCCGCCGCCGTAGAACCGCAGAGGGCCAGGGCAGAACGAAGTTCAGAGAGAGAGAAGGGATCATTATAGGGAAGCTGAAGATGAGTGCAGAAATCTAAAGGACGAGACTCAAGGACAGGTTTACGAAGAAGGAAAGATTGGGGAAGATGAAGACCAGAGCTAACAGAAGAAAAGTGGGAACCCAGTTCGGAAGCGACCTGCAACGGGTCCGCCACAAGAGTATCATGGAGGTGAAGGACCGGTGAAACATCGGGAACGAACTTACCCGCTATCTTGCGGATACGCTTCCAGATCTGGGCCAGAGGGGTTTCGGACGTAATTGTCGAGACATAAGATGCCCAACATTCACGTTTAGCCGTACGGATGGCCCTACGGGCCACCGCACTCGCTTTCCGAAAGAAAAGAAAAGAATCGGTCGTCTGCCTACGGCGGTGCTTCTTCCAGGCTGCACGCTTACAGCGGACAGCCCGAGCACAGTCCGCATTCCACCAGGGAACGCACTTCCGTGGACCCCGAGAGGAAGAGCGAGGAATAGAGCGGAGGGCAGCGTCGAAGACAGTGTCATGAAAAAGGAGGAGAGCGCGAGAGAGGGGCAGAAGGGAGAGGTCAGAGAGAGTAGCACTGAGGGAAAATAGGGTCCAGTCCGCCTTAGCAAACTGCCACCTAGGGAAAGAGAGGGAAGGGCGAAAAGAGAAAAAGGAAACAAGGATGGGGAAATGATCACTTCCATGGAGGTCATCAAGAACCTGCCATGTGAAATCTAAGTAAAGAGAAGAAGAGCAGAGAGAAAGATCAAGACAAGAAAGGGTGCGAGTTCGAGAGTCCAAATGAGTGGGCTCACCAGAATTCAGAAGAGACAGGGAAGAAGAGAGGAGAAACGGCTCAAGGAGGCGACCCCGGGTATTCGTCAGAACGTCACCCCAAAGAGAATGACGACAATTGAAGTCACCCAGCAGGAGCACAGGCTCCGGCAAGGAGTCTAGGAGGTGTTTCAAATCAGGAAGAGAGAGCGGGACACTCGGGGGGAGATAAATGGAACAAACTGTGTACCATTTCCCCACAAAGATACGAGCAGCAGAACAATGGAGAGGCGAAGGAAAAAGTAAAGGAACAAAGGGAACATCAGCCCGAATCAAGAGAGCAGAAGAATTAGAAGCCCCAGCAATGGCTGGGGGGGGGGGAGAGAAAGGAATAGCCACGAAAACGACCAGGACGAGCACCAAGCATCGGCTCCTGGAGACAGACACAAAGGGGCGAAAACCGCGAAACCAGAAGTTGGAGTTCGAGGAAATTGGCGTAATAACCTCGAACGTTCCATTGAAGAATGGACAACGACGAGAAGAGAAAGGACAAAAACAGAGAACAAGGAAGAAACAAAGGCGAAAGACCAACAGAGCACGTTAAAGAATATCAGGGTCGGGATCAGGGTCAGCAAAGTCAGGGTTAGGGGGCATGGGTAAACTGAGCAAAGACGGAGGGAAGGAAACGGGAGAACAGATCAGAGGTGGGCGGGCAGGGTCCGGAGGAGGAGGAGGAGGAGACAACGGAGAGGAGCAGTCAAGGACAGCAGCAGGAAGAGGGGGAGTAGAAAGAGAGGAGCGCACCCCAGCAAGAGCAGCAACCGAAAGGGAAGCAGGGGCCAAAGAAACCTCCATAGCAGGAACAGGGGGCGCAAGCACTGAAACGGGAGGGGAAGGAGCAACAGAGCCAGAAGGAGGAGCTGAGGAAGAAAGCGAAGCCTTCTTACCCGCCGGGGAAGAGGAAGGAGAGGAGCCAGGCTTACGCTTCTGACTTAAAGAGACCGGTGTCCCAGCAACTACGTACCGGGCAACGGATTCCAGTGTCTCAACAGGAGAAGCCGAACGAGAGCACACACGACGGCCGTTAGGAGAGCGATGGACATCCGCCCGCACCGACAGGCGGCGGGGAGAGCCGATAGATGGAGGAAGAGGATGGGAAGGAGGATCGGAGGGGGACGAGGAAGAAGACACAGAAGACACGACAGACCGGGTAGAAGGAAGGGGAACCCCAGACAGAGGACCAGGAGGAGGATCCTTCGGGAGAGAACCCAAAGGGACAGAGGAGGGGGCAGTGGGCGCATCAGGGTCCAAGGCCTGGAAACGGTTGCGAGTCTGAGGAAGGCGGGAAGGACGAGGAGAGGAAGAGCGCAACACGCGAGCATAAGAGATATTAGCATAAGGCGGGAGCCGGCGAACCTGGCGCCTCGCCTCAGGAAAAGATAAACGCTCCCGGTGCTTCAAGTTGAGGACGGCTGCCTCAAGCTTGTAATGGACACACGCACGGGAGAAGGTAGGATGGGCCTCACCGCAGTTGAGGCAACGAGCCTGGGGAGAAGCGCACTCCGACTTAGAGTGACCTTCGCCACCACACAAAGGACAGAGAGAGACAGTCCCGGAGCAGCGGAGGGCACCATGCCCAAACCTCCAGCACTTGTTGCAGAGCCGAGGAGAAGGAATGTACTCCTGGACAGAGCACCTGGCACCAGCAAGAATGACAGAGGGTGGAAGGGTCCTACCATCAAAGGTAATCTTCACAACCCGGAGGGGTTGACGGCGACTACCACGAGGGGGACGAGTAAACGTGTCCACCTGGAGAATAGAATGGCCCTGGGCAGCGAGGATATGTCGAATATCGTCGTGGCAGTCGCGTAGGTCCCGAACACCGGTCGCAACATGGGGCGGGAGCAAAATAGTGCCAACACTGGCATTCAACTGAACGTTCTTCGAGACCCGAACGGGGGTCTCGCCAAGGCAGGATAAGGCAGCCAAGCGGGAAGCAGCATCCTGAGAAGGAGCAGCAACGACACGTGTACCGAGACGAGTGGGGTTGAAAGTAATGGAGGCATCCACGGAATCAATGAGATGTCGATGGAGGGAGAAATCGTCAGGAGGCGCAGAATCAAGAGGGAGGAGATCAAAATATTTGGCCCACGAAGCGGGACCAAACAAGGCTTGATAGGTAGCAGAACTGGAAGGAATCGAGCGAGGGCGGCCGTGACGAAGACGGCGGTGAGAACCCCCAGAGAGAGAGGGGTTAAAAGGCGCAGTAGTTACAACTAGAGAAGGAGCCACGCCAGGGGACGAGGTAGTCACCACTGGGGGCTTGGGGCTCGACCCAACCACAGAGGAGGGAGGGGAGCCAGAGGAAGAAGTCAGAGAGGCCAAAGGAGGAGCAAGGTCGGGGCCCAATGCAGCGGAGGCTACAGAGCCCGGTCTTCCAATACGGACCGACTCGGGGGCTTGGTCGCCCACCCCACGAGCCTGAGAAGGTAAACCAGAAGAAGCCGAAGCAGGGGTAATCATCTTGACGAAAGAAATAATTCACTCACGAATGTGCCCCCCCACCCACCATGGAGCCACAATTAGAGGCAGGACACCCAACAAGAAGCTATCGCCGATCTTGTCGGGGCCTCCTAGGGGTGCGTCGCGAGTATACGCCCCACAAACGCCACCTTAAGAAACCGACAGTCCGTCGAGATCGGGTTCAGTGACGAAGTGGGGATTGACAATAAAAGGTTCCCCTCGCTCTCGACGTCGGGTACTGCAGTTCTACGGGTGCATGAGTATGCCTCCTCAAGCACCCGGGCGTCAAAATAGAAGAAGTCCAAGGGAAGAACCAGAACGAGCAAAAGGTCGGCAGGAAACGGCAAGCAGATAGGAGAAGAGGGGGGAGAAAAACGAAACAGAAGGAAAAGGAAAAGATGCCCAGCAGAATTGGAGAGGACGGCAGCAGGAGCACAAGGCTAGAAAAGGACAGAGGACTGTCCCAAGGAGCATCACACTCCGGCAGCCGCCCACTAAGCCCCCACACGGCGACAACGAGCTGAGCGGGGAGGGGTCCCTTATGTGTAGTGGAAGCGTGTTGAACAGTCTCGGGCCTCTGATGTTGATAGTTCTCTCTTGAACACTGTGAGGGGTCGGCCAGTTATGCCCCTTATGTGTAGTGGAAGCGTGTTGAACAGTCTCGGGCCTCTGATGTTGATAGTTCTCTCTTGAACACTGTGAGGGGTCGGCCAGTTATGTCCCTTATGTGTAGTGGAAGCGTGTTGAACAGTCTCGGGCCTCTGATGTTGATAGTTCTCTCTTGAACACTGTGAGGGGTCGGCTAGTTATGCCCCTTATATGTAGTGGAAGCGTGTTGAACAGTCTCGGGCCTCTGATGTTGATAGTTCTCTCTTGAACACTGTGAGGGGTCGGCCAGTTATGTCCCTTATGTGTAGTGGAAGCGTGTTGAACAGTCTCGGGCCTCTGATGTTGATAGTTCTTTCTTGAACACTGTGAGGGGTCAGCCAGTTATGTCCCTTATGTGTAGTGGAAGCGTGTTGAACAGTCTCGGGCCTCTGATGTTGATAGTTCTCTCTTGAACACTGTGAGGGGTCGGCCAGTTATGTCCCTTATGTGTAGTGGAAGCGTGTTGAACAGTCTCGGGCCTCTGATGTTGATAGTTCTCTCTTGAACACTGTGAGGGGTCGGCCAGTTATGCCCCTTATGTGTAGTGGAAGCGTGTTGAACAGTCTCGGGCCTCTGATGTTGATAGTTCTCTCTTGAACACTGTGAGGGGTCGGCCAGTTATGCCCCTTATGTGAAGTGGAAGCGTGTTGAACAGTCTCGGGCTTCTGATGTTGATAGTTCTCTCTTGAACACTGTGAGGAGTCGGCCAGTTATGTCCCTTATGTGTAGTGGAAGCGTGTTGAACAGTCTCGGGCCTCTGATGTTGATAGTTCTCTCTTGAACACTGCGAGGGGTCGGCCAGTTATGTCCCTAATGTGTAGCGGAAGCGTGTTGAACAGTCTCGGCCTCTGATGTTGATAAACTTCTTTCTCAGAATACCTATTGCACCTCTGCTTTTCAAGTATTTGTCAATGCACAAGTATACTGAGAGAAAATTCTTTCAAATATAGTGGACCCAAGGCTATTCAACACTAAAGGAAATTACCAACATAATGCGAACCTTATCTGAGTTCGATTAAAACCTCCAAAAGGTACCTAGTCAACCAAACTATTGTGGCCTGCACATGAATGGGAATCCGGGCACCAGCAACCTGACTGACCAGACGAGTAACTAGGATATACCTGTTAGTTCCCGGATCTTGGGGACATTGATCTCCACAACCACCTGTTGTTGAACTGTAATCGGTTTCAAGAATTCTTCCATTCCCAAAGGCCAATCAGGAGCAGGCTTTTATTATAACTTGATTGAAAAGTAACAGGAATGCACTCTTAAAAATCGTGTCAATTTCTGCCCGCCAGTTGGTAGGGCACGAAGCTGTGGCTTGTATTGTTGTCTATATCTGATATGAGGATGAGGAAGAGTAGTGGTTACAAGGACTGGACTCTTCTCCTCTGCTCGGACTGGATTTTCTTTAGTTGACTGTTGCTCTTTGCGTTCTGAGGAACGTATTGCTCGGAACGCTAAGAGCAACACATTGACGCCAGTGTGTTGTGGAGACAGGCAGCGGGTGTTGTAGGGAAGTTGGAAAGCTTTCACGGGTGTTGCTGGGAAGGTTGGGAGGCCGGCGGAGTTTGTTGGTAAAGAAAGAACGGGAGATGAATAGTCCAGGTGCCCTGGGACCCTCAACTTCCACTGTTGCGTTTATCACAAACTTGATCTAGATAACCTCCGTCAAGTATCACCTTGGGTCGGTCTCTCTCTCTCTCTCTTTCTCCCCGTCTCCCTCTCTCTCCCCCTCTCTCCCTCCCTCTTTTTCACCTCGTTCTCCTAATACGTTGAGGCTAACTTGAGCCATTTACGGAAATCAATGTTCTTGCGACCAGGTCTGTGACCAGACCTCCTGGTTGATCAAACGGGTCGACTCTGCATTGTATCATACGAACTAACTACTCCCTGATTGTGGGAACCGACCTGTGAGATTTATATTTATTTAATTTATATGAATTTATATAGAATTTATATTTACGTTAATTTGTATACTTCGATAGCAATTTGTATGATGTTAAGTGGACTGTATTTCTGCAATAATCTCACAAATCGATCCTCTACACATTAGGGGGGGTTTATATTGAATTTATATATATGCAGCCAATCAAACTACAGTATTAACTACACATTAGTGTACATTGAAGAGGTTCCTTATCTTATTGTACAGCAGGCCTTAGTCCACCAGGTATAACCAGGATGTAGACACCAAATTATCCTCTTTGAGGTAGCTTCCATCACCCAGTAACTGGTACACAAAGCATGCTTCCTCGTCTTGACCTGTCAAAAGGGCGCTAGCTAAGAAGCCAGAATCCTAATATATGACAGCTATATCAGAGAAAACACTGTACATGGAACCATAAAGACCTAGGCATAAATTACCTTGTTTGAGTCGATCATTCGTGTTCTAACCGGTGCGCCCTAACTACTGACATTAATGGCCAAAAATGATTAGATAAACGGGTTTCGGAAAGACACTTCCCTTGAGATTGATGACAGCGTGTTGATGGCAGATCACTACTCTGATCTTCCATAACACTTCGTCCAAGTAAAATTAACAGGAGCCGAATTGCTCCCGTGCCTCTGGTCTAAGTACAATAACAATGGCTGACCACTCCCTCCTCACTGACGCTACTGGCCTACATTGTCCAGATGACAGTAAGTGATAGAAGGGTCACATTTACTCTATTTTAATTCTGATAATTAAATTAATTTATGTGAGATGTTTTTATGATGGTAAAGCCCAAAGACTAATGTATTTAAGAATAATTCCCACTATAATAGGTGGTGAATTTATAATAGTATGTGGTAATGATATCCCGTTTTCTATAGACGGAAATTCCACTACAAGTTACATTTTCTATGGGTTAACTTGTTTATACAACACAACAATATTATCTGCCTGTATGATATTATTAAATGGTGTCGGATTTTCCGACACTGTTTGATCAGATAATCTTCCCCGAGTACTGCCATCTTCTGTGAACAACTCGTCTTCGCCTAAAATCTTCTTTTCTGGGCTTCTGTGTGTTCATTGTTGGTGATGGTTTTGATGAATAGTTTGTTTATACAGCACCAGTTTTCTTTTTTTAAAGATGATATAAGAATTAAATTGTAAATTTTGTCCCGAAGGGCGAGTTTATTGGGCAGCACCACTCATGAGTGGACACACCGCCATAGTGACAGTATTGGGCAGCGCCACTCATCCTGTGAGTGGACACACCGCCATAGTGACAGTATTGGGCAGCGCCACTCATCCTGTGAGTGGACACACCGCCATAGTGACAGTATTGGGCAGCGCCACTCATCCTGTGAGTGGACACACCGCCATAGTGACAGTATTGGGCAGCGCCACTCATCCTGTGAGTGGACACACAGCCATAGTGACAGTATTGGGCAGCGCCACTCATCCTGTGAGTGGACACACCGCCATACCAGCATGTACAACACTCCCCAATAGGAAGAAAACCCGCTGGGTTGTTCATCCTGTCACTTAAAGAGATATAATAATTGAATACCGATCATTATCCCTCACTCTTCAAATATTTACTCCTATTTCTCCTCCATCTTCTGACTCAGCTTGCACTCAGACTCCCTCTACACTCTTTCCCTGTTTCTCTGCACTCGATCCCAATTCCTTGTGCCCCTAGTAAGCGACAGGACAGTGCGGTCAACTTCCTCAACAAGGATGAAAAGTCGACTAACTTGTGAGAGATTGAGGGGCCCCTGTGCCTCATATTTCAGAATGATAAATGATCCACGAGGTGACACTTTTATAAATGACCTATCTGGTGGTTGGTGCTTGGGGGATGGCTGGCGTCAGAGGCTCCGGCAGGCAGGCAAGCAGGCAACCAGGCAGCTAGGGAGGCAGGCAGGCAGGCAGCCAGCCAGCCAGGCAGCCAGCCAGGCAGCCAGCCAGCCAGCCAGCCAGCCAGCCAGCCAGCCAGCCAACCAGTCAGCCAGTCAGCCAACCAGTCAGCCAGTCAGCCAACCAGCCAGTCAGCCAGCCAGCCAGTCAGCCAGCCAGCCAGGGGCCGGCGAAGGGTGTGGTCGGCGGGTCTGTGGGGTTCCCTCGTTCTTCGCCTCCCCTTGTAGCTGGAGATGAAGTACCTGATGCCTCTGCTGCTTCACGTATACACACCTGCCTCTACCTCACATATTCTCTCTCTCGGATGGCATATTAACACCTGCGTCCACTGATCCACACACCCACACACACACACACACACACACACACACACACACACACACACACACACACACACACACACACACACACACACACACACACACACCTGCCATTTCGCATATATATATATATATATACCCACTCTGTCACCACAGCCGCGTCGGTCTTCACACACTGCCACACATCCAGATTACCACTAGCATCTCCTTCCCTGCCATCACCGTCAATACACCTGCCCTCCACCACCGCTCCGGCTGCCATCGTCACCGCTCTTATTGCCGCTGCCGACGCCGTTGCAGCTGCCATCTCCACGGCTGCTGCTGCTGCTGTCCCTATCCCCGCCACCATCCCCTCCGTATTCCAACTCCACCTTCATTTCACTTGTCACATTAATTTCGTGCCATTTCCTTCCCCCTACACACCTATTTCTCTACCACGCACTCTCCTCTCACTAACACACACACACACACACACACACACACACACACACACACACTCACACTCACACTCACACTCACACTCCTCCACCAACGCACTCTCTTGGTCAGTGAAGCGAGATGCAGTTGAAGCAATTTTCGTTGTATTTCCGGAGAGGAATGTGGTGTTGGCTTTCGGTATGCGAGATCCTGGTTGGCTTTGTGTATGATTTGTGATCTGTTTGTGATGGACTAGAGATACATGTCCGATTGGCCCGACGCTCACGGCTGGAGTGATTTGTGGGATGTAGAATGATTCTGTGGCGAGAGAGGAGAAGAGAGAACAGAACCCCCCCTTCCCCATCTCCCCCACGGCAGGCATAAAAGGAACAGCGAGCGACTCTCCAACAAATCAATCAAACATTTCATCAAGGCTTTGGGCCTGGGCGGCCCAGACATGGAATATAAACATGTGCCTGCTTGCCGGATACGTCAGGCAGACAATCTCACACACCCACACATGTTTGCACTCATCTGTATGTATGACACCTCTGTGCTGGGACTCGGGGTCTAGGGACTTCACACCCCTCTGTGCTGGGACTCGGGGTCTAGGGACTTCACACCCCTCTGTGCTGGGACTCGGGGTCTAGGGACTTCACACCCCTCTGTGCTGGGACTCGGGGTCTAGGGACTTCACACCCCTCTGTGCTGGGACTCGGGGTCTAGGGACTTCACACCCCTCTGTGCTGGGACTCGGGGTCTAGGGACTTCACACCCCTCTGTGCTGGGACTCGGGGTCTAGGGACTTCACAGCCCTCTGTGCTGGGACTCGGGGTCTAGGGACTTCACACCCCTCTGTGCTGGGACTCGGGGTCTAGGGACTTCACACCCCTCTGTGCTGGTACTCGGGGTCTAGGGACTTCACACCCCTCTGTGCTGGGACTCGGGGTCTAGGGACTTCACACCCCTCTGTGCTAGGACCTTGTCCCCCTGTGCTGGGACTCGAGGTCTGGGGACTTAGCCTGGCTCTTCCTGTGTGTGTGCTCGTGGGTGCGCGCCAATGCAAGCGAGCGCTGACGGAACCCAAAATGAAATATTTGGAGTTCGCAGGCGCTGGGCAGACTTGGTGGGCGTGTCAGGTGTAGTGGCGCGGGGGACTAGTGTGTATCGCCTGGGCTCCGTGCTGTGAACGGTTGAGAGGGAGAGGGGGCGTGAAGACCTCGCGACTTGTTCAAGTGAAAAAGGTGCGTTTCATCGCGATCAGGTGAAGAGTGTGTGTGTGTGTGTGTGTGTTTATATACATACATACACACACACACACACACACACACACACACACACACACACTCTCCCTCTCTCTCTGAGAATGTAGATAGTTACTACAGCTGTTAACAGGAGCTTGACAACTAGGCAGACAGAGCTCGGAGGTGTTGAGTGCGGCGTCGTGTGTGAGGTGTGGGGGCGTCCCCCGAGGTCCTTCAAAACAAAGGCGTTACCCCCCCCCCCCCACCCCCACACTCTTGCAGCCAAAGTTTTATGTCTCTATTGATCAAACGTTTTGCTTCCCTTCCCCTATCTTGCCTATGCTTCGGTACCCTCCCCATTTATTACCTGTCCTTCCCTTTCCCAAGTCTTTCCTATCGTTAGTTTGTCTCTTCTATCATTTACCTTGTCTCTCTTATCAGTGTTTTGCTCCTCATTATGCCATTTAATTTGGTATCTTTTACTTCCCATTTTCTATCCACTCCCTTTTCCAATTTCCTTATCGAGCCATTTCATTTTGTTTTCATCATATTTCCTTTCTGTCTCCTCACTTCCCTCTTCACACTTGTTTCTCTCTTCGCTTTACAGTCCTTTCCCTTTTATCTTTTTCCATTTTTCTTTCCTTGGCCATTTCTCTTTGCTTTTCAATCCTTTCTTTTCCCATTTTCTTATTTACATTGTTATCCTACAATTGTCAGTTGTTAGTGGTGGTTGTGTGGTTATAGTTATTGTTGTTTTAGATTAAGCTACTCGGAACAAAACGTTCCAAGTAGCACGGGCTATGGTGATCCCGTAGTGGACTTACCTGGCACAGGAGCGGGGCAAGTAGCACGGGCTATGGTGATCCCGTAGTGGACTTACCTGGCACAGGAGCGGGGCAAGTAGCACGGGCTATGGTGATCCCGTAGTGGACTTACCTGGCACAGGAGCGGGGCAAGTAGCACGGGCTATGGTGAGCCCGTAGTGGACTTACCTGACACAGGAGCGGGGCAAGTAGCACGGGCTATGGTGATCCCGTAGTGGACTTACCTGGCACAGGAGCGGGGCAAGTAGCACGGGCTATGGTGATCCCGTAGTGGACTTACCTGGCACAGGAGCGGGGCAAGTAGCACGGGCTATGGTGATCCCGTAGTGGACTTACCTGGCACAGGAGCGGGGCAAGTAGCACGGGCTATGGTGAGCCCGTAGTGGACTTACCTGGCACAGGAGCGGGGCAAGTAGCACGGGCTATGGTGAGCCCGTAGTGGACTTACCTGGCACAGGAGCGGGGCAAGTAGCACGGGCTATGGTGAGCCCGTAGTGGACTTACCTGGCACAGGAGCGGGGCAAGTAGCACGGGCTATGGTGAGCCCGTAGTGGACTTACCTGGCACAGGAGCGGGGCAAGTAGCACGGGCTATGGTGAGCCCGTAGTGGACTTACCTGGCACAGGAGCGGGGCAAGTAGCACGGGCTATGGTGGGCCCGTAGTGGACTTACCTGGCACAGGAGCGGGGCAAGTAGCACGGGCTATGGTGAGCCCGTAGTGGACTTACCTGGCACAGGAGCGGGGCAAGTAGCACGGGTTATGGTGAGCCCGTAGTGGACTTACCTAGCACAGGAGCGGGGCAAGTAGCAGGGGCTATGGTGAGCCCGTAGTGGACTTACCTGGCACAGGAGCGGGGCAAGTAGCAGTGGCTATGGTG
Organism: Procambarus clarkii; assembly: GCF_040958095.1. Lineage (NCBI taxonomy): Eukaryota > Metazoa > Arthropoda > Malacostraca > Decapoda > Cambaridae > Procambarus > Procambarus clarkii. The sequence continues at coordinate 43,500,214 of NC_091153.1, read as the reverse complement.
AGCCCGTAGTGGACTTACCTGGCACAGGAGCGGGACAAGTAGCACGGGCTATGGTGAGCCCGTAGTGGACTTACCTGGCACAGGAGCGGGGCAAGTAGCAGTGGCTATGGTGAGCCCGTAGTGGACTTACCTGGCACAGGAGCGGGGCAAGTAGCACGGGCTATGGTGAGCCCGTAGTGGACTTACCTAGCACAGGAGCGGGGCAAGTAGCAGGGGCTATGGTGAGCCCGTAGTGGACTTACCTGGCACAGGAGCGGGGCAAGTAGCAGTGGCTATGGTGAGCCCGTAGTGGACTTACCTGGCACAGGAGCGGGGCAAGTAGCACGGGCTATGGTGAGCCCGTAGTGGACTTACCTGGCACAGGAGCGGGGCAAGTAGCAGGGGCTATGGTGAGCCCGTAGTGGACTTACCTGGCACAGGAGCGGGGCAAATAGCACGGGCTATGGTGAGCCCGTAGTGGACTTACCTGGCACAGGAGCGGGGCAAGTAGCACGGGCTATGGTGAGCCCGTAGTGGACTTACCTAGCACAGGAGCGGGGCAAGTAGCAGGGGCTATGGTGAGCCCGTAGTGGACTTACCTGGCACAGGAGCGGGGCAAGTAGCAGTGGCTATGGTGAGCCCGTAGTGGACTTACCTGGCACAGGAGCGGGGCAAGTAGCACGGGCTATGGTGAGCCCGTAGTGGACTTACCTGGCACAGGAGCGGGGCAAGTAGCAGTGGCTATGGTGAGCCCGTAGTGGACTTACCTGGCACAGGAGCGGGGCAAGTAGCACGGGCTATGGTGAGCCCGTAGTGGACTTACCTAGCACAGGAGCGGGGCAAGTAGCAGGGGCTATGGTGAGCCCGTAGTGGACTTACCTGGCACAGGAGCGGGGCAAGTAGCAGTGGCTATGGTGAGCCCGTAGTGGACTTACCTGGCACAGGAGCGGGGCAAGTAGCACGGGCTATGGTGAGCCCGTAGTGGACTTACCTGGCACAGGAGCGGGGCAAGTAGCACGGGCTATGGTGAGCCCGTAGTGGACTTACCTGGCACAGGAGCGGGGCAAGTAGCAGTGGCTATGGTGAGCCCGTAGTGGACTTACCTGGCACAGGAGCGGGGCAAGTAGCACGGGCTATGGTGAGCCCGTAGTGGACTTACCTGGCACAGGAGCGGGGCTATAACTGTGGTAATAGGTCCTGGTAATGTTAATGGCAGACAGTTTTGGTAGTTGTGGCAAGCATGTCATTATTGGCAGGTGTCATTGGGTGATGGGTCGTGATGTTCCTGGGTCTGGGGGTGGGGGGGGGGGGGAGATGAGTAACATTACCTGTGGTGGTCGCAGTAGTGGAGGCTGCATCTATTTGTGGTGGTGGGGGGGAGGAGGCAGCTCTTAAGACTGGAGTTATTGCAAATCCTTAACTATTAAAACGAACCTGGATGATCCTCCCTCCCCCCCCCCCCACCTTCCCCCTATCCACATCCCGTTCCTCTTATCCCTCCCCCCCCCCCACCCCCCACTACCACCTTCTCCACCCTCCCCTTACCTCTCGACTTAACCCCTTCCCCTCTTTTACCCTTGTCTAACTACCTCTATTGTGTTCAGAGTTTCAAGTTCAAATTCAATAAACTGATCATATTGTGCCCTGATTGGCAATAATGGGTTCGCCCAGGATGTTTTGAACCGTTCAAACTTTTGTATGAAAACTGATTTACTGAAATTGGTTTTCGTAACACACTCGTGTTGTGGGGAGAGAGGGGAAGGGGAGGGGAGTGAGAGAAGGTGAGGGAAGGGGGGAGAAGGGGAAGGTGTAGTGCGGAGAGCCGCGGATATCGGTCAAAAATGGATGTTGAATTACGATTGATATTGGTCTGCGACAATATGAATCCGCGATGGACTAGTGGTGGTAGTGGTATGTGTGGTGGAGCGTATTAACTGATGTGAACTGCAAGTTTTATCTCCAGTTTTATCTGTTGCCTTTTATGTAGGTAATAGCCTTTTTGTTTACCTATTTTTAGCCATGTGGTAGTAAACACTTACGAGTTATTTATAGGAGAACAGTGAATGAAGGAGTGATATTGATACATGATGTATCTATATCACTTGTTATATAGAGTGACGATTACTAATGCAGTTTTTCTCTCTCTCTCAACAGGTATGTGGGTGGTGAAGGCTGTGGAGAAGGGTGGGGCAGGCATGGCACCTAATGCCTGACGCTGCCTCCACCCAAGTTGGTCTCTTCCCTCATGCAGCCTCGCAAGCCAGGTGTGTGTGTGTGTGTGTGTGTGTGTGTGTGTGTGTGTGTGTGTGTGTGTGCGTGCGTGCTCACCTAATTGTGCTTGCGGGGGTTGAGCTCTGGCTCTTTGGTCCCGCCTCTCAATTGTCAATCAACTGGTGTACAGATTCCTGAGCCTACTGGGCTCTATCATATCTACATTTGTGTGTGTGTGTTTGTTTACTATTTGTACCTTACCTTGAGGTTACCTTGAGGTTCTTCCGGGGCTTAGTGTCCCCGCGGCCCGGTCGTCGACCAGGCCTCCTGGTTGCTGGACTGATCAACCAGGCTGTTAGACGCGGCTGCTCGCAGCCTGACGAGCAGCCGCGTCTAACAGCCTGGTTGTACCTGCAGAATCGAACTATTAGCCTTTCTAACCAATCTGTTTTTCCTCTTATGTCTACTAAATGTATTATGTCAACTGCACATGTCTTCTATATGTGTCTACTACATATGTCTTCTATATATATTATGTCTACTACGTGTGTGTGTGTGTATGTGTGTGTGTGTGTGTGTTAAATTTATCTCCCAAATCCGTTCCAATTATTCATTATTCCAGCGGTAATTTTTTTTCTAACATCCCTGTTTGAGTAGATTAACAAGATGTTAAAGGTTAGTTTCGGCGAAAATGATAAAATAATATTACCTGGTAAATCATATTTATTCACGCGAATATACCAATAGGTTAAAATAATTTTCTTGATAGTAAAGTTGTTTAATTCAGAACCAGGTGTATAAAATAGTATATATATATATATATATATATATATATATATATATATATATATATATATATATATATATATATATATATATAAAGGTGAGTGGTTCACTTGGGTGTTAGGGTAAGAGGTGCGCGGGACTTAAGTGTATCTTAAGGGTATCTTAAGGGTATCTTAAGGGTACGGTTGGTTACCAATCCTGTGTTGGTCATTATAGCTCACATCCGAGAGTACAGAACTAGGTGTTACCTAGAGGTACTGGACTAGGCATTACAAGCACCTGTATCTCCTCCTCCTCCTCCGACTCTTTTTGCCCAACCACTTGGGGCTGGACGGTAGAGCGACGTCATGCAGGTCGGCGTTCAATCCCCGACCGTCCAGTAAGTGGTTAGGCACCATTCCTTCCCCCCGTCCCATCCCAAATCATTATCCTGACCCCTTCCAAGTGTTATATAGTCGTAATGGCTTGGCGCTTTCCCCTGATAATTCCCTCCTTCGACCACCTTCTCCCATGTTCTCCGCCTTCTCTTACCTCCTTCCCTGTCTCCTCGTATCCTTTTCCAGCCTCCTCCCACGTCGCTCCAGCACATTTGTCTTCTCCCATCTCCATCGTCAGGTAAATGAGTCAATTCTCAAGGGCTTCGGAGGCTTGTATCGCTCGCTGGACTAGCACCACAAGTTCGCAGATCTGGCTGTCTTGTCTGTCTGTCTGTCTGTCGGTGCTGACAGTGTGTTACATAGTGGCAATAGTTCTGATCAGCTGTGGAGTTTCTGATTACTCCCTTTGGCTTTGAGGTTTCTGAATTACCTGAAGTCTGTCTGTGATGATTGGTGCTAGAGTTGGCACATGATGTGTTCACTTGGTGTGTGTTTACTATTTGTGCTTGCAGAATGAGCTGTTAGCTCTTGGACCCCGCCTTTCTAACCGATCAAATTTTGTTTTCTATTATATGTACTACATGTATTTCTCTTTTAACACACACGCCCCCAGGAAGCAGCCCGTAGCAGTTGTCCCAAGTACCTATTTACTGCTAGGCGAACAGATGCATCAGGGTGAAACTACACATTTGTTTCTGTCTCTACCGGGTATCGAACCCGGGCCCTTAGGACTACGACCCCAGAGCGCTATCCAATCAGCCAAGAGGCCCCCCAACATTGCCGTGTTCACCACCTGGTGTGTGTGTGTGTGTGTGTGTGTGTGTGTGTGTGTGTGTGTGTGTGTGTGTGTGTGTGTGTGTGTGTGTCTGTATGTGTGTCTGTATGTGTGTCTGTATGTGTGTCTGTGTGTGTGTGTGTGTG
>NC_091153.1:43427750-43495440 GCF_040958095.1 Procambarus clarkii | reverse complement strand
CATCACGCTTTGATCTTTTAGCCTTATGTTCTCTATCCTCTCCCTCTCTTTTCTTCTCTTTTTACCCTTTCAAATAACTTGTACTGGTAGTCCACAAGAGTCGACAGGAGTCCACAGGAGTCCACAGGAGTCCACAGGAGTCCACAGGAGTCCACAGGAGTCCACAGGAGTCCACAGGAGATACAGCGCGTGTGCTGGCCAGTTAAACTTGTCAGACAGGCACAAGGGTGAGAAACGATGCATGTGTGTGTCGGGGGTCGGGTGGGGAGGCGGCGTGTGCGTGAGGGAGTGCCATGTGTTCATATCATGAGTGTATGTTCATAATTTATACAATTTGAGTGTTTGTTTTGACAGTGTTGGTGCAGCGTTATTCATCTAGCTTAAAAAATATGGCTTGCTGTTGTGGGGTGTTTTATGGATATGTCTAACCTTGGAGAGAAAACGTGCTGTGAGCGTCTGTGTATGACACACACACACACATACACAAACACATACATACATACATAAATACATACATACACACATACACATACACACACACACACACACACACACACACACGAAGAGTAGGGCAAGGACACAACCAACCAATTTAGCTTACCAGAACACCCCGTCCTCATAAACAACGGCAAAGTTCATTCCATGCACCCGCCAAACCCCCTGTTTATAAATGAAAAACGGTTTACACACGACTCACAACTGCTGACGTCCGAACACTTCCGGAACAAGTGTTTCACTGACGAATTTTGTTCGAACCACAACGCTGTAAATGCTTCACCCACGTACTACAAATACAAATAATCGTCAACAGAACCTAAACATCTAACCTAACCTAACCTATACCTATGCCTATATATGCACAATATGCTAATATATTATAATATTAACTTATATATAAGAAAATTCCCGTTTTGAATGAACAGCATGTAAAAATGTATGAATGCGTCTGTGGGGTCGACCGCTGGATGGAATGGACTTGAGTCGAGGACGGGTTGGTTGGTCTGTCGCCCCCGTGATCGTTGGAGACCGGAGGGGAAGAGAAGAGTAAATAAACATGCATTAGTACAGCAAGGTGTTAATTAGCAAGTTTGACCTTGTAGACTACTTTTGTTTAATGGGTGTGTGTACTCGCCTAGTTTTGTGTGTACTGACGTGGATATGTTTGCGGGGAGTTGAGCTTCGGTTCTTTGGTCCCGCCTCTCTACCGTGTGTGTGCTGCTGCTGCTACTGCAATTGCCGTTGTTGCTGCTGGTGCTGCTGCTGCTGCTGTTGCTGCTTTCACCGCCTGTGCTGGGTACTACTTCTACTGCTGCTGATGCTGCTACTGGTGGTGCCTCCCTCAGCAGCACCTTCCCTTTCCTACCTTGCAGTTCCCCTTCCCCCCTCCCCCAACTACCTCAGCCTCCTCCCCACACCTCAGTTAACTCCATCTTCGTTTCCTCTCATTACAAATCGATCCGCCAACTACCAGAACCAGCGGGTGCGCCCGCGCGCCCGTGTATACACTGTGTGCTAACCTAACAGTGCTTGCGTGCCTGAGAAACAATAAATACTTGTTGACAATCTAGGAAGCTGCAGTCTACCCAACCTTGATTTGATCTGTCGTATTTGTGACCTTATCGTGGGTATGCTTTGATATGTGATACGTTTTTATCATGTCTTTTCTTTCTAGGTCTCATCCAGAGCCCCTTTATGGATCTTTTGCGGGTGTAGAAACTACAAGCATATCTCTTGAAAAGCAGGGGTGCATTATGTAAATATATGAAGAGGCATACCTATACCAAATATACTTAGAGCATACCTGGAGAGTGTATGCCTGTTAACATGAGGGGCCAAGACTGTGTGTGTATGTTAACTATTTGTGTCTCTAGAATCGAGCTATTAGCTTTTGGACCCCGTCCTTCGAGCCAACAAGACCAAATCTGCAACCTGGTATTGAAACGCAGGCGGTCTTCCCAAGGTACTGTGTACAGACAATGACTGAAACTATAGGCCTAGTGCCGTGTCATTCATCGCAAACGTCACGAGAGTAGCGTCCGTAGAAGAGACTGCTTACCTGGAGCTTACCTGGTGAGGGTTTCTGAAGTTCTTCTACTCCCCGAGCCCGGCCTGAGGTCAGGCTCGAATCCTCCAGGCTCGAATCCTCCAGGCTCTGATCCTCCAGGCTCTGATCCTCCAAAGATGTGAACCAAGTCTCGGTTCGCCGGACTGTAAGGAGAAATAAGGAGGCCTAGTCAGAGACTGGTCACGAACACAGTGATCCTCGGAACCACCTCGAGGATGATTAGCAAATATATATTCCAGCTCCTGCGCTATGGAAACAAACATAAACCTAGAACTGCGTACAAAAAAGTAGTCAAAACACACCATAGACTGGAAGGGAAATTTGGAAGTCCTGGGTATGTCCTTGTCTAAGGATCTCATATTCAAAGAGCACAACAAAGTGAATCACAGCTGCATGACGAATTATATGTTGGATAACAAAGAGTCTTTTAAAAGAAAGGGATGTCAAGCCAGTTATAACCAGTGAAGAGCAGAGGTTCCATAGGCACAATCAGAGAACACTGTATAAACATCAGAGGTCCGCGGTTGTTCAACGTCCTCCCAGCGAGCATAAGAAATATTGCCGGAACAACCGTGGACATCTTCAAGAGGAAACTAGATAGTTTTCTTCAAGGAGTGCCGGACCAACCGGGCTGTGGAGGGTATGTGGGCCTGCGGGCCACTCCAAGCAACAGCCTGGTGGACCAAACTCTCACAAGTCAAGCCTGGCCTCGGGCCGCTCCAGGCAACAGCCTGGTGGACCAAACTCTCACAAGTCAAGCCTGGCCTCGGGCCGCTCCAAGCAACAGCCTGGTGGAGCAAACTCTCACAAGTCAAGCCTGGCCTCGGGCCGCTCCAAGCAACAGCCTGGTGGACCAAACTCTCACAAGTCAAGCCTGGCCTCGGGCCGCTCCAAGCAACAGCCTGGTGGACCAAACTCTCACAAGTCAAGCCTGGCCTCGGGCCGCTCCAAGCAACAGCCTGGTGGACCAAACTCTCACAAGTCAAGCCTGGCCTCGGGCCGGGCTTGGGGAGTAGAAGCACTCCCAGAACCCCATCAACCAGGTATCAAGCAGGTTTAACCCTTTTCAAGGTACTTGCACACACTCTTGGGTGGACTTGTGTTGCACATTACCTTAGCCATTCAAACATCAAAATTAGTGGTGGCGCTTGAAGTCTCTCAACTTGTTTTCCCAGGAACACAGACGAGGGAGATATAGTCTACACTTGGAAGACAATGAAGGAACTGCTTCCATATATACGCACTGAGGTCATTTCTTACGAGACTAAGTGGAAAGGTCGAACAGCCCCACTGACAAGTAGAAGTGCTAGAAGTTGACTAAAATATAATTGTAAACATGAGGGGACCAAATCTTTTTGAACGCCATCACACTAAATCTCAAGAGAATTACCAATATACTTTTGTGTTGAAAGGGTCCCTTATCAGCCGAACTTTTGAGCATACGAGCAAGCTGCTGGCACAGTGGCGGGGAGAGAGAGAGAGAGAGAGAGAGAGAGAGAGAGAGAGAGAGAGAGAGAGAGAGAGAGAGAGAGAGAGAGAGAGAGAGAGAGAGAGAGAGAGAGAGAGAGAGAGAGAGAGAGAGAGAGAGAGAGAGAGGGAGGGAGGGAGGGAGGGAGGGGGGGGGGGAAATAGGTTGAGTTAAGACAATTCAAATTATTTTTTCATGGCTGCAGTAAACTGCAAAACTTTTACCATTTACCGGATACGATGTTTTTATTGGGTAATGTCCGATCTTTATCAGGTGGGCGTGTCCGGGTGACTGACGATGATGCCCCCCCCCCCCCTCCTCTCTCTCTCTCTCTCTCTCTCTCTCTGTCGGTCGGTCTCTCCCTCCCCTGGCGGGATGGATACCTCATAGTTTATCTTGATTTAAACTTTTGGGATTTATTTTATTGTGTAAAGTTTGTTTCTGGGCATCATATATCAATTTATTCGTTAATATTTGCTATTGCATGGCAGCCGTGCCACTGGGACACACGTACAGACAGGTAGAGGGACGGTCTCCCTTCATGCAGGTCGGCGTTCAATCCCTGAGCGTTCAAGTGGTTGGGCACCATTCCTTCCCCCCGTATCATCCCAAATCCTGATCCCTTCTTAGTGCAATACATTCGTAATGGCTTAGGGGTTTCTCTTGCGTTGATTCAGGTTCGAATCTCGTTGTCTGACTAGGTCTGCCTGCCCCGGACCTGACCGGGCCGCTGGAACATTGATCCTCGGAATCATCGTATGGTAGGGTGCTGTAGTGATGATGTTTGTGATGTAGTGATGATTGTATTGTAATGATGATGGTGCAATACAATCATCATCATTACCTGATGATGATTGTCAGGTAATGATCGTACGATAGTGATGATTGTACTGTTATGACGGTTATTGTGCTTGATGATTGTGGTATTTCCATCACGTGCTGCCACTCAGAGCACTTGCCCCCCTTCAGTAGATTGGTGTCAAGCCGATATCTACTTCTTCACCTTCAGTAGATTGTATCAAGCCAATATCTACTTCTTCACCTTCAGTAGACTGGTACCAAGCCAATATCTACTTCATCACCTGCAGTAGACTGGTACCAAGCCAATATCTACTTCTTCACCTTCACTAGACTGGTATCAAGCCGGTATCTACTTCTTCACCTGCAGTAGACTGGTGTCAAGCCAATATCTACTTCTTCACCCTGAGAAGATGGGTATACAGAATGAGTGATAATATTCCTCCCTGAATATTGGTCGTGTTTATCACACTTCAAAAGAGAAAGTGCGGACGCTCTCATCACAACTCTTTAATTAAAAATCCCGTTGATTAGTTATTATCCCTCTTCCTAATTATAAAATTTTAATCACATCTAATAAACTTGATGCCACGAGGCTCATTCATTAAGATTTAATCACTGATAATTAGATTGTACTGTGGCTTAACTCGTTTAGTACATTGTATAATATTTGCATTGTGGCTTAACACGTTTTGTATATTAGTATATTAGGTCAACCAGTATATTCGTACCAACCAGGTTGTGGTGGGTATGTGGGCCTGCGGGCCGCTCCAAGCAACAGCCTGGTGGACCAAGCTCTCACAAGTCAAGCCTGGCCTCGGGCCGCTCCAAGCAACAGCCTGGTGGACCAAACTCTCACAAGTCAAGCTTGGCCTCGGGCCGCTCCAAGCAACAGCCTGGTGGACCAAACTCTCACAAGTCAAGCCTGGCCTCGGGCCGCTCCAAGCAACAGCCTGGTGGACCAAACTCTCACAAGTCAAGCCTGGCCTGCGGGCCGCTCCAAGCAACAGCCTGGTGGACCAAACTCACAAGTCAAGCCTGGCCTCGGGCCGCTCCAAGCAACAGCCTGGTGGACCAAACTCTCACAAGTCAAGCCTGGCCTCGGGCCGCTCCAAGCAACAGCCTGGTGGACCAAACTCTCACAAGTCAAGCCTGGCCTGCGGGCCGCTCCAAGCAACAGCCTGGTGGACCAAACTCTCACAAGTAAGTAAGTAATTATCAAAAGAAGGCACCAAACCGGGAAGGCTATGTAGCACCATAAAATACGCAAAATAATCAGAGGGCGCTAAATATCACCAAGGATGCCAATACGAGAACAAAAACGCATAAGGCGAACGATATCAAAAGTATCCGAGTCGCCAAGAATTCTATCGAGGGACAGGTGACCGCGCCAAACTCTCACAAGTCAAGCCTGGCCTCGGGCCGCTCCAAGCAACAGCCTGGTGGACCAAACTCTCACACGTCAAGCCTGGCCTCGGGCCGGGCTTGGGGAGTAGAAGAGCTCCCGGAACCCCATCAACCAGGTACCAACCATCCTCCTGTTTTGGTAGTACTTATAGTACTACCAAAGTTCATATATTAAATGAATTCCTTACTAGTCAGTATACTTGAGTATAATAGAAATAATTAATTCGTACGTACGAATTCGTGACTATTGACGATGGTCACAATAGGTCCTATCTAAACAGGAGGATGGGTTGATGCCTATGGCACCTCTGCTCTTCACTGGTTCTATTCTGCATTTTCTTCCATGTCGTTCACTCCAATATGTTATTTTACTGTGTAGATTAGGGACTTGGCCCTCCAGTATTTTCCATGTGTATATTATTTGGTATCTCTCTCGTCTCCTTTCTAGTGAGTACATTTGGAGAGCTTTGAGACGATCCCAATAATTTAGGTGTTTTATCGTGTCTATGCGTGCCGTATATGTTCTCTGTACTCTATTTCAGCAGTTAAGCCCAACGTTGGGTACTCTACCTGCATGTCACCCTCCTCACTAATCCCCCCACCGTCCAATCCCAAATCCTTATCCTGACCCCTTCCAAGCTCTCTATAGTCGTAAGGCCCTGACGCTTTCCCCTGATAATTCCTTACCCTCCCCCTCGTAATTTACACTACTTTAATTATTCTACCTGGACCGAGTTCTTGCTGGGGGACGGGGCGTGGCGTGGGGGGGGGGGGTGTAGGGGTCCCATCTGGAAGTCACTTCCAGGTAAGTTGGATGTAAGCCGTTTCCTCCCAGACTGGTGACAGATCAAAGGTGTGGAGGTGACACAGGAGCCGGCCCATTGATCGCTGCTCGCCCCTCACCCACACCCTCCATACCGCGCTCATCTTCCTCTCTTATCGACCTTCCTGTTTCCCTCTTTATCACGCCTTTGGCATTTCTTCTATTCTCAAATTTCTATGTGCTTTCCTCTCCCCTCCTCCCCCCTCTCATTTTCCTTTTGCTTGTCGACTCGATTTTTTAAAGATGACGCCTCCTCTCTTAAGCTCATTTTCTTCTTGGTAGGACAGTCCTCTTCGCTATCTTCACACCGGAGGATAGCAGTTGGCCTGCTTAGGTGGAGATGAGATAGCGGGATGCTGCGGTCTGAGGGGGTGATGGGTCTGAGGGGGTGATGGGACTTGGGTCTGAGGGGGTGATGGGACTTGGGTCTGAGGGGGTGATGGGTCTGAGGGGGTGATGGGTCTGAGGGGGTGATGGGACTAGGGTCTGAGGGGGGTGATGTGGCTGGGCAGGTGGGTCCATCACTGTCCATCCATCCATCACTGTCGTCCCAGGTCAGGCTAATGCGACCCAAGATGACCTCAGCCTTGTCCCTGACTCGGAAATTAGGGCTTTGGCAACTACATTATGTATGATATAGGGAGTTGAGGGAGGGATAAGGGAGAGAAATCACAGGATATAAGGATGAGGAAGGGAGAGGAATCACAGGATATAAGGATGAGGAAGGGAGAGGAATCACAGGATATAAGGATGAGGAAGGGAGAGGAATCACAGGATATAAGGATGAGGGGAGGTGAGTACCTGACTGTAGTTGGTGGTTGTTGTTGTTTAAGATTCGCTACCTGGAACAAAAGTTCCAATTAGCACGGGCTATGGTGATCCCGTAGTGGACTTACCTGGCACAGAAGCGGGGCAAGTAGCACGGGCTATGGTGAGCCCGTAGTGGACTTACCTGGCACAGGAGCGGGGCAAGTAGCACGGGCTATGGTGATCCCGTAGTGGACTTACCTGGCACAGGAGCGGGGCAAGTAGCACGGGCTATGGTGAGCCCGTAGTGGACTTACCTGGCACAGGAGCGGGGCAAGTAGCACGGGCTATGGTGAGCCCGTAGTGGACTTACCTGGCACAGGAGCGGGGCAAGTAGCACGGGCTATGGTGAGCCCGTAGTGGACTTACCTGGCACAGGAGGGGGGCAAGTAGCACGGGCTATGGTGAGCCCGTAGTGGACTTACCTGGCACAGGAGCGGGGCAAGTAGCACGGGCTATGGTGAGCCCGTAGTGGACTTACCTGGCACAGGAGCGGGGCAAGTAGCACGGGCTATGGTGAGCCCGTAGTGGACTTACCTGGCACAGGAGCGGGGCAAGTAGCACGGGCTATGGTGAGCCCGTAGTGGACTTACCTGGCACAGGAGCGGGGCAAGTAGCACGGGCTATGGTGAGCCCGTAGTGGACTTACCTGGCACAGGAGCGGGGCAAGTAGCACGGGCTATGGTGAGCCCGTAGTGGACTTACCTGGCACAGGAGCGGGGCAAGTAGCACGGGCTATGGTGAGCCCGTAGTGGACCTACCTGCCACAGGAGCGGGGCAAGTAGCACGGGCTATGGTGAGCCCGTAGTGGACTTACCTGCCACAGGAGCGGGGCAAGTAGCACGGGCTATGGTGAGCCCGTAGTGAACTTACCTGGCACAGGAGCGGGGCAAGTAGCACGGGCTATGGTGATCCCGTAGTGAACTTACCTGGCACAGGAGCGGGGCAAGTAGCACGGGCTATGGTGATCCCGTAGTGAACTTACCTGGCACAGGAGCGGGGCAAGTAGCACGGGCTATGGTGAGCCCGTAGTGGACTTACCTGGCACAGGAGCGGGGCAAGTAGCACGGGCTATGGTGAGCCCGTAGTGGACTTACCTGGCACAGGAGCGGGGCAAGTAGCACGGGCTATGGTGAGCCCGTAGTGAACTTGGTGATGATGATGAAGGGTAATAGTGGTGGTGGCAATGATTGGTGTTTACCCTTGAGTTACCTCATACTAGGGGGCCTGATAGCTGAGTGGACAGCGCTTCGGATTCGTAGTCCTGAGGTTCCGGGTTCGATCCCCGGTGGAGGCGGAAACAAGTGGGCAGAGTTTCTTTCACCCTGATGCGCCTATTCACCTAGCAGTAAATAGGTTCCTGGGAGTTAGACAGCTGCTACGGGCAGCTTCCTGGGGATGTGTAACAAAAAGGAGGCCTGGTCGAGGACCGGGCCGCGGGACGCTAAGCCCCGAAATCATCGTAAGATAACCTCAAGATAGATAACATTGCGGTGGTAGTTACCTCACCTCGTGGTGGTTCCGAGGATCGACGTCACCGCGGCTCGGTCTCTGACCTACCCTCCTGGTTGGTTTGGGGAGTAGAAGAACTCCCCGGACCCCATCAACCAGGTATCATACGGAGTCATCCTAGTGTGATGACTAGTAACTCGTCTGCAAATGATTTTGAATTTTTTCATATTGATTTTTGATGGTGATGTGCCTTTATAAAGCGATGTCAAGTTTTGATTGTGATAGCGAGTGATAGCGATTTTTTTTTTTTTTTTTTTTTTTTTTTTTTTTTTTTTTTTTTTGCAGGGATATTCCTGCGCGGGCCCTAAGCCTCTGGCTGGCCCACTAAGTGTTGCTTGTTTCTGTTTTACTTGGGCGGCGTATGAGTATTTATGACTCGTAAGGTCGCTTCAGTAAGATTTTGTCCCACGTGTTTAACAACTGCTCTGTTGAATCTAAGTTGAAATCTTAATGGGTTTGTAATTGTGCACTGTTAGATAATGTTCCAGCGGTCTGTCGGGCCTGTCTCCACAGTGCTTTAATGGTGATGGCTAGCTTCTGGCCTCAGGCTTCAGGCTTCAGGTCCAGAACCCCATCAAGCTGTAACACTGTAAAAGTGTTTGGTTTAGTTTATTTAAAATATATATAGTACATGAGTCACAGACAAGGATTTGAGAAAGGCGCCAGGTTGTCGGCCTGAGATCTCACACCTCAAAGCGTTAATGACCTCAAGTGACCTGAGGTCAGATCATGAGAATTTCACCTTGCTTCTACTAATCTTATAATTGTAGCCTGTTAGCCTTCAAACATGCTGACGTTCAAGGAGTGGCTTGGTAGAGAGCAGGAGGCTATCTACTTGTGGGCGGAGTTAGCTACTAGGTTTCCCAATATATACTCGGAGAGCTATCGATTCGAGAACATTAGCCTTAACAAGACAGAAGACCAGGCAGCAGAGCAGGAGGACAACAGCCGAGACAGGCTGTCGGTCGGACGGGGGTGAAGCTGCCTGACAGCTGCGGACTCTCCCCCCCCCCCTCTATCCAGTTATAGGCAGACACTTGGTGAGTTGAACATTAAGGTGACTTGGTCGTGTTTTACAAGTGTTGTGTGATGATCAGGGGCAGTCAGTTGTAGTGTTCTCAGATTCTTGGAGGATGACTCACTATACATATGTAGATCTTGAACATTGCTTAAATGATGATACGTAGTATGTGAAATATAATTGAATTTATTATTTAAATGGCCTTTAACTGTGTCCCCTATGTTTGGAGTGAGTACATGTTTGGAGTTGATACATGATAAAGATGGGACAGATTAATAATGACCTCTTGATAACATCTTTTGAGAATTTTGTGATACAGACAAGTTCCATTCCTTGTCTTGTATGTGATGGTCTAGAATGGATGGTGGCAGCATTTCGTTTTCTACTATCTACTCTTCTACTACTATCTACTCTTCTACTTCTACCTATCTATTCCTCTCCCTCCACCCCTCTCTAAACTCTCACTTTCAACTAATGACCCTCCTCGCTCCTCCGACCTCTCTGCCTCTCACCCCAAACCCTCACTAATTACTTCACTATTCATTTCTTTCCTTTCGCTTTCTCTTATACGTTTGTGGCAATGATTATGTATTCTAGAGTTCTCTCTAGAGTTTCGGGTAACTGATCAAGTGACGGCGCCTGGTAGTCTTAGCACCTAGGTAGTCAAATACCTAGGTTACAAGGTGTTGAACGAGAGAGGTCGCCTTAGGAACTCTGGGAGTGCTCTAGAATAGTTAGCTAACTGAGGACGGGATAACGGACGAGAGAGAGCTGTTTCCCCCGGCCTCGTTAGTTAACTGGGGGGTGGAATAATGGACAAGATAGAGCTATTTCCCCCACCCCCCGTTACAAACCAGGTATCATGTGCGACAGTTTTTGAGCAGGAAATTTTACCTAATTGCTTAGTTGGTGGGTCTGTGAACTGGTAGGTGACTCTCCAGGTGGGTGAGGTGCAGCCAGGTGGGTGAGGTGCAGCCAGGTGGGTGAGGCGCAGCCAGGTGGGTGAGGCGCAGCCAGGTGGGTGAGGCACAGCCAGGTGGGTGAGGCACAGCCAGGTGGGTGAGGCACAGCCAGGTGGGTGAGGTGCAGCCAGGTGGGTGAGGTGCAGCCAGGTGGGTGAGGTGCAGCCAGGTGGGTGAGGTGCAGCCAGGTGGGTGAGGTGCAGCCAGGTGGGTGAGTCAGGTGAAGGCGGTAACCGTGCACGGTACTCGGTAGCACTGGCTGGTGGTGAGTCTGCCACATTACTCATCCAGGTAATCACTTACTGTAGGGTGAACTCTATCAATATTCATCACCTGACGTTCACTCCCTATCTGCATCTTCTTCATTACTCATCCACCTCCTTTCGACGCCCTCTCACTCCACCACCCCATCCCCCACCACCCTCTATCTCACTTGTCTCTCCCCTAGACACTAATTTCTCTCCCACGAAAATATCCTGCATGATGTATTAATTTTTTATCCTGCATGATGTATTAATTTTTTGCCTAATTTTACTGCAGAATTTCAAAATAACGAAACGGAAGGTTTTAAAGAAAATTGTGATCTTCATCATGACCGGGTTTTGATCAAGGCGACTCTGCGTTTACAGTCTTGAAACTGTCGGAAGGATCGTAATAGGGAAGCTAATCCCTGAGGGGGTAACGGGGGGGGGGGACGTGGTCGGTGGGGGGGGGGGGGGGCGGGGATCATCTTCCTGTGGTGTGATCTCACCACCAATTACCAGTTATGATAGTCTGGCGTCCAGAGGTCATACCTGACCTGCTCGAGGACTGGGCCGCGGGGGCGTTGAGCCCCGACATGATCGCAAGATAACCACTCCCAGCCAACATGGGTGGGGAGCATGAGTAGGGTGGTGGAGGAGGCTCTGGTGATGGGTACTGGGGAGGTTAGATGGTAGTCTGACGGTGGGTTATCTTGAGATGATTTCGGGGCTTAGCGTCCCCGCGGCGCGGTCGTCGAACAACCTTGGTCACAGCTTGATCCAACAGGCTGGAGCGGCCCGCAGTGAATGTTTTCGAATGAATGAATGAAAGTAGTGAATGTTTTCACTACAAGCCAGTAGTCTGCTAGCTTTGGTGTAGTTCGCCTTCTAACGGATATAGTCGATGAAAATGATAACAGTGTCGAGAACGGGTGTATATATGTTTTATATTGTATTTTCTTAAATAAAGATAAAAAAAAAAGATAGTAGTGATATGTTGATGGTCCAGGTGATGGCCCGCCTGGCCTTCCTCTCCCGTCAGTGGTCCAGGTGCTGACAGGTAGAGAGAATAAGTTGACCCCGGTGTGGCCCGCCTGGCCCTCCTCTCCTCCCGCTCCCACATCCAGTAGGTCCTGCCGATCTGCATGAAGGAGCTTGGATAAAGAAGTCTAAAATGGGTATTTGTGAGGTGCTCGCTGGCTGTGGCCGCCAACTTGGCTATATACCCGTAACCTGCCAGTCCGCTCAGAATAGGAAAGAACAACAATGGCCCTATTCACTGGCATGGAACCTTTTTGAATGCCACGATGTGGAAAATGGTGGAAACAAGACCCGGCGGCCCAGCCCGGCAGGGCCAAGCTGGGTCGAATCCTGCAGTGGTAAGCTTGTAATAATACCAGGAAGCCTGGTTAGAGACCGGGCTGCGGAGGCATTGATCCTCGGAACCATCTGTAGGTAGGCTCAAGGGAGGTTGTGATGGTTATTATGGTGATGGGTAGTGGTAGTTGGTAGTTTAGGTAAGCTGTGGTGGGTTCTGCCATCTGCAGTGGTGGTGGTGGTGGTGGCAGCTAGGGTGAGCACCAGTGGTGGTGGTGGTGGCAGCTAGGGTGAGCACCAGTGGTGGTGGTGGTGGTGGCAGCTAGGGTGAGCACCAGTGGTGGTGGTGGTGATGGCAGCTAGGGTGAGCACCAGTGGTGGTGGTGGTGGCAGCTAGGGTGAGCACCAGTGGTGGTGGTGGTGGTGGTGGCAGCTAGGGTGAGCACCAGTGGTGGTGGTGGTGGCAGCTAGGGTGAGCACCAGTGGTGGTGGTGGCAGCTAGGGTGAGCACCAGTGGTGGTGGTGGTGATGGCAGCTAGGGTGAGCACCAGTGGTGGTGGTGGCAGCTAGGGTGAGCACCAGTGGTGGTGGTGGCAGCTAGGGTGAGCACCAGTGGTGGTGGCAGCTAGGGTGAGCACCAGTGGTGGTGGCAGCTAGAGTGAGCACCAGTGGTGGTGGCAGCTAGGGTGAGCACCAGTGGTGGTGGTGGTGGTGGCAGCTAGGGTGAGCACCAGTGGTGGCAGCTAGGGTGAGCACCAGTGGTGGTGGTGGCAGCTAGGGTGAGCACCAGTGGTGGCAGCTAGGGTGAGCACCAGTGGTGGCAGCTAGGGTGAGCACCAGTGGTGGCAGCTAGGGTGAGCACCAGTGGTGGTGGTGGTGGCAGCTAGGGTGAGCACCAGTGGTGGTGGTGGTGATGGCAGCTAGGGTGAGCACCAGTGGTGGTGGTGGTGGTGATGGCAGCTAGGGTGAGCACCAGTGGTGGTGGTGATGACAGCTAGGGTGAGCACCAGTGGTGGTGGTTGTGAGGGCAGCTAGGGTGAGCACCAGTGGTGGTGGTTGTGAGGGCAGCTAGGGTGAGCACCAGTGGTGGTGGTGATGACAGCTAGGGTGAGCACCAGTGGTGGTTGTGATGACAGCTAGGGTGAGCACCAGTGGTGGTGGTGGTGATGACAGCTAGGGTGAGCACCAGTGGTGGTGGTGATGACAGCTAGGGTGAGCACCAGTGGTGGTGGTGGTGGTGATGAGGGCAGCCAGGGTGAGCACCAGTGGTGGTGGTGGTGATGAGGGCAGCCAGGGTGAGCACCAGTGGTGGTGGTGGTGATGAGGGCAGCCAGGGTGAGCATCAGTGAGACATTAACAGAATGACAAGTGCACCCGGCTTTACCTTTGATGATTTCGGGGATCAACCTCCCCAAGGCCCGGACCCTGACCAGGCCTGGTCAACCAGGCTGTTGAACAGCCAACAACTAGCCGCACCAACCAGCCAACAACTGTTCTAAGCCACCACCATAGGTAAAAATAAGAGAGGAAGCCACGAGTCTGGAAGTGGGAGACGGAGGGTGGCGAGGACCAATGAGGCGTGTGGTTATCTGTTTCCCACTTACACCCTTTCCCTCCCTTCCCATACCTCCCCCGTCCCTCCCATACCTCTCCCCTTCCCTCCCATACCTCTCCCCTTCCCTCCCATACCTCTCCCCTTCCCTCCCACATCTCCTGGTTGATGGGGTTCTGGGAGTTCTACTCCCCAAGCCCGGCCCGAGGCCAGGCTTGACTTGTGAGAGTTTGGTCCACCAGGCTGTTGCTTGGAGCGGCCCGCAGGCCAGGCTTGACTTGTGAGAGTTTGGTCCACCAGGCTGTTGCTTGGAGCGGCCCGAGGCCAGGCTTGACTTGTGAGAGTTTGGTCCACCAGGCTGTTGCTTGGAGCGGCCCGAGGCCAGGCTTGACTTGTGAGAGTTTGGTCCACCAGGCTGTTGCTTGGAGCGGCCCGAGGCCAGGCTTGACTTGTGAGAGTTTGGTCCACCAGGCTGTTGCTTGGAGCGGCCCGCAGGCCCACACATCCACCACAGCCCGGTTGGTCCGGCACTTCTTGGAGGAAACAATCTAGTTTCCTCTTGAAGATGTCCACGGTTGTTCCGGCAATATTTCTTATGCTCGCTGGGAGGATGTTGAACAACCGCGGACCTCTGATGTTTATACAGTGTTCTCTGATTGTGCCTATGGCACCTCTGCTCTTCACTGGTTCTATTCTGCATTTTCTTCCATATCGTTCACTCCAGTACGTTGTTATTTTACTGTGTAGATTTGGGACCTGACCCTCCAGTATCTTCCACGTGTATATTATTTGATATCTCTCTCGTCTCCTTTCTAGTGAGTAGACCTAGTAGATCTAGAGTAGTAGATCTAGTAGTAGACCATTCGGAGACCTTTCAGACGCTGACGATCCCAATAATTAAGATGCTTTATCTCGTCCATGTATGCCGTATATGTTCTCTGTATTCCCTCTATTTCAGCAATCTCTCCTGCTCTGAAGGGGGAAGCGAGTACTGAGCAGTACTCAAGACGGGACAACACAAGTGATTTGAAGAGAACAACCATTGTGATGGGATCCCTGGACTTGAAAGTTCTCGTAATCCATCCGATCATTTTTCTGGCTGTCGCAATATTTGCTTGGTTATGCTCCCTAAACTATGATGTCGTCAGACATCATTATTCCCCAAAACTTTACATGTTGCTTTCCTACTATGGGCAAATCTGACAGTGTTTTGTACCCTGTATTATGTTTAAGGTCCTCATTTTTACCGTACCTGAGTACCTGAAATTTATCGTTGTTAAACATCATGTTATTTTCTGCTGCCCAGTCGAAAACTTTATTAATATCTGCTTCTAGGTTTTCAATATCTTCAGCAGAGGTAATTTTCATGCTGATTTTTGTGTCATCTGCAAACGATGATACGAAGCTATGCCATGTATTTGAGTCTATATCTGATATGAGAATAAGGAAAAGCAGTGGTGCATGGACTGTACCTTGAGGTACCGAGCTTTTAACTGCGCTTGGACTCTGTTACTCTGTGTTCTGTTCGACAGAAAATTGAGTATCCAGCGTCCTACTTTACCAGTTATTCCCTCATTTTGTGTGCTATCACTCCATGGTCACATTTATCGAAAGCCTTTGCGAAATCTGTGTATACCACATCTGCACTCTGTTTTTCTTCTAATGCCTCAGTGACTTTGTCGTAATGGTCAAGTAGCTGTGAGAGGCAGGATCTTCCTGCTCTTAAGCCATGTTGGCCTGGGTTGTGAAGGTCATTGGTCTCCAAGAAACCTGACTCCTAATCACTCTCTCAAATACTTTTATTATGTGGGACGTTAGTGCAACTGGTCTATAATTCTTTGCCAATGCTTTGCTCCCTCCCTTGTGTAGAGGGGCTATGTCTGCTACTTTAAGTGCATCTGGTATCTCCCCCGTGTCCAAGCTCTTCCTCCACACTATACTGAGTGTCTGTGCTACTGGCACTTTGCATTTCTTTATAAATATTGAATTCCAAGAGTCTGGACCCCGGGGCTGAGTGCATGGGCATATTGTCAAGTTCTCTTTCAAAATCTGCCACGCTCGTGTTGATATCCAAACACCTGTAAATATAACTGATATCACGCATAAAGAAGTTGCCCGGATCTTCAACTTTCATACTGTGTATCGGAGTGCTAAACATGTCCTCATACTGCTTTTTTAGGATTTCACTAATTTCTTTATCATCCTCAGTATATGAACCTTCACTAGTACGAATAGGTCCAATACTGGCAGTGGTTTTTGCTTTTGATTATGTGAAGAAATATTTTGTGTTTTTCATTATTTCTTGAATCGCTTTCTTTTCTAGTTGCCTTTATAGCATCTGCATCTGATATGAATGCTTCAGTCTCTGTTCGATTTCTTCAGTCTCCCTGTTTAAATTGTCGTCAGCCAGGAGGCCCTAAGGCAGATGTGGGGAATCTGCGACCCTCTAAGAAGTGGAATATTTTTAAAGGTATCTTTGAAAGGTGTACCTCTCTCTCTCCTCTTTAAGAGAGGTTTATAATACATACAAGAGGTCTCCTTGTATTTTATTTTTATTTTCACTTTTATAACCGAGTGTAAAATTGACATTCTGTTGAAGCAGAAGCAGACCGCTTCTGCTGCCTTGAGTCTCTTGCTGCTGCTGCTGTCTTGCGTCTCCTGCTGCTGCTGCAGCCTTGCGTCTCCTCCTGCTGCTGCTGCTGCAGCCTTGCGTCTCCTCCTGCTGCTGCTGCTGCTGCAGCCTTGCGTCTCCTCCTGCTGCTGCAGCCTTGCGTCTCGTGCGTCCACTGGCGTTCGTCACTATGATGAATGAGTCAAGGGGCGCGTCTCTAGTTTAACTAAGTGCTTGTTTATTATGCAAATATGCCAGTGGCGACCGTGGCCCACCATTTATTTCAGCTGTCAGTGAGATGTGTCGGTGGTGGCGAGGGAGTGGAGCGGCGGGGCAGGAGAGGGATCACCCACCATTGTTAACACCAGGGGACCCGCTCTGCTTGCCCCGTCCACCTACCACTGATTTACTCACCTACACCCATTGTTTTACCCATTAATAGCTGCCCACAGATTAATTTTGATTTTGTTTGTGTTGCAGGTAAGAGGAGTGGCGGGCGGGGACCTGGGACCGCGAAAGGTGAGTGTTAGGGGGGGGGGGGTGGTGGTGCTGGGACGGTGGTGATGAGTGTTGGGGTGGTGCTGGGACGGTGGTGGTGGTGGTGGTGGTGGTGGTGGTGCTGGGACGGTGGTGGTGGTGGTGGTGGTGGTGGTGGTGGTGGTGGTGCTGGGACGGTGGTGGTAGTGGTAGTGGTGGTGAGTGCTGGGGCTTGCTCATGTCACCGGTAATTCACTCTTGCATACTGAAGTCTTCAAGTAGCGGACTCTCAGGCTTCAGCCAGTCTTCAGCGGTGTGGACTTTGCTTTATAGTCCATCAACAGGTAGGTAGTGTATTCTTATGTATTATAAACATAATGAAGATAAAATGTGTGTGAGGGGCTACCCGTCAAACACACACCGAAACTACGACGTTGGTACAACGTTCGAACAAGTTTTAACACCACCTAACCAGTTATAACAACCAATATATCAAGTTGTAACAACGTTCTAATACGTCATAAACACGTTAAGCCAAGATGTAACAACTTTATTACAAGTTGTAACAAGCGGAAAATAGAGACAGTTTCGGTTTGTGTTTCCAGGGTAAGCAGTGATAATTTTAGTGCGATGAGTAGATATTGAATTCTGATAATGATTAGATTTTTGACAAACTATTCTATTACATACCTGAACCTCAGCCACTCTTGCGGTCACTCACCTGCGTTTATTCGGCTGCGCTTGTCAGTCAGTATCAGCGAAATGACACAAATGCATTAAGAGACAAGTATAAAATATAGAGGACTGGTGAGGAAGGAACTTGCCAAGCTCCTTGGAGTAGTTCATGGTCGACCATGTTACCGTGCCTACGCTGGACTGCCGTCTGCCAGAACCAACGGCCTCATTGTTCACCATTCATCTAGTATTCACACAACCAAAATATATATAATATATATATAATATTGGTTGTATATATTGGTCGTGTATATATATATATATATATATATATATATATATATATATATATATATATATATATATATATATATGCACCTGGTTGATGGGGTCTGAGAGTTCTTCTACACCCCAAGCCCGGCCCGAGGCCAGGCTTGACTTGTGAGAGTTTGGTCCACCAGGCTGTTGCTTGGAGCGGCCCGAGGCCAGGCTTGACTTGTGAGAGTTTGGTCCACCAGGCTGTTGCTTGGAGCGGCCCGAGGCCAGGCTTGACTTGTGAGAGTTTGGTCCACCAGGCTGTTGCTTGGAGCGGCCCGAGGCCAGGCTTGACTTGTGAGAGTTTGGTCCACCAGGCTGTTGCTTGGAGCGGCCCGAGGCCAGGCTTGACTTGTGAGAGTTTGGTCCACCAAGCTGTTGCTTGGAGCGGCCCGAGGCCAGGCTTGACTTGTGAGAGTTTGGTCCACCAGGCTGTTGCTTGGAGCGGCCCGAGGTCAGGCTTGACTTGTGAGAGTTTGGTCCACCAGGCTGTTGCTTGGAGCGGCCCGAGGCCAAGCTTGACTTGTGAGAGTTTGGTCCACCAAGCTGTTGCTTGGAGCGGCCCGAGGCCAGGCTTGACTTGTGAGAGTTTGGTCCACCAGGCTGTTGCTTGGAGCGGCCCGAGGCCATGCTTGACTTGTGAGAGTTTGGTCCACCAAGCTGTTGCTTGGAGCGGCCCGAGGCCAGGCTTGACTTGTGAGAGTTTGGTCCACCAGGCTGTTGCTTGGAGCGGCCCGAGGCCAGGCTTGACTTGTGAGAGTTTGGTCCACCAGGCTGTTGCTTGGAGCGGCCCGAGGCCAGGCTTGACTTGTGAGAGTTTGGTCCACCAGGCTGTTGCTTGGAGCGGCCCGAGGCCAGGCTTGACTTGTGAGAGTTTGGTCCACCAGGCTGTTGCTTGGAGCGGCCCGAGGTCAGGCTTGACTTGTGAGAGTTTGGTCCACCAGGCTGTTGCTTGGAGCGGCCCGAGGCCAAGCTTGACTTGTGAGAGTTTGGTCCACCAAGCTGTTGCTTGGAGCGGCCCGAGGCCAGGCTTGACTTGTGAGAGTTTGGTCCACCAGGCTGTTGCTTGGAGCGGCCCGAGGCCATGCTTGACTTGTGAGAGTTTGGTCCACCAAGCTGTTGCTTGGAGCGGCCCGAGGCCAGGCTTGACTTGTGAGAGTTTGGTCCACCAAGCTGTTGCTTGGAGCGGCCCGAGGCCAGGCTTGACTTGTGAGAGTTTGGTCCACCAGGCTGTTGCTTGGGGCGGCCCGCAGGCCCACATACCCACCACAGCCCGGTTGGTCCGGCACTCCTTGGAGGAAACAATCTAGTTTCCTCTTGAAGATGTCCACGGTTGTTCCGGCAATATTTCTTATGCTCGCTGGGAGGACGTTGAACAACCGCGGACCTCTGTACATCTTTCCTTTTCCGTTATGGCTTTGTTTATATTTATTTAACACCTTTGGGTTGTGAAATTTCCAAGCTCGTAAACTAGGGGCCAGAGTCACGAAGCAGTTACGCAAGCACCTACGAACCTGTCCATCTTTTCTCAATCTCTGGCGGCTTTGTTTACAATTATTAAACAGTTAATGAGCTCCGAAGCACCAGGAGGCTGTTTATAACAATAACAACAGTTTATATTCAAGTTTTCATGCTTGTAAACTGTTTAATAAATGTTACCAAAGCCGTCAAAGATTGAGGAAAGATGTACAGGTTCGTAAGTACTTGCGAAACTGCTTCGTGAATCTGGCCCCTGGTGACTAAGTGTAAACAAAGTCGCCATAATTAAAATAAAGATGTACAGGTTTCGTTAGTGGTGGCTTGAAGACACCAGGCCTAAGTTATTTATTTACCAGGAGGCCTAACCAGGGACAGGCTAAGGGGTCCTTGGACCCGTGGAGAGGTAGCCGATAAGTAGTTAGGACTAAGGAAATAACCTTGGTCTTTCCTAACTTAGAAACTGGGGGGGGATCTTCTCGAGATGATTTCGGGGCTTAGTGTCCCCGCGGCCCGGTCCTCGACGAGGCCTCCACCCCCCAGGAAGCAGCCCGTGACAGCTGACTAACACCCAGGTACCTATTTACTACTGGGTAACAGGGGCATCAGGGTGAAAGAAATATTTTGCTCATTTGTCTCCGCCTCTACTGGGGATCGAACCCGGAACCTCAGGACTACGAATCCAAAGCGCTGTCCACCCACCTGGATGGTCATATCGCACACAAAGCACTTCCACAAAGCTCCTTTTCCGGTTATTAAAACCGTTTATATCGTTAGGTTAAGATGTATTAACTTAGGTTAAGTTGGGTTATGGTACGTTGTGTTGTTACATTGGGTACCTTGAGGTTACCTTGAGGTGCTTCCGGGGCTTAGCGTCCCCGCAGCCCGGTCGTCGACCAGGCCTCCTGGTTGCTGGACTGGTCAACCAGGCTGTTGGACGCGGCTGCTCTCAGCCTGACGTATGAGTCACAGCCTGGTTGATGGGTATGGTTAGATAGGTTTATAAAATTCAATGGTGAACCGTGTTGTGTACGATGGGAGATACAATGACTCCTCACCCCTCGCGGACGAGAAGCGGTGTTCTCAACGTGGTATGGCCGTTGGCATCACCCATCTCCTTAATCCACTTTCTTGTAGGTGTAAGTCCACTTACCACTTTGTTATAGGCAGCGGGTGCCACTGGCACCGTGATCGGTTTATAATACAATGAACACCCGTCAGAAAATTGATCGTGCCAGATTATCTTTCACCGGGAGTAGCTAGAACCATGGGAGGGGTTATGGTGTGGGAGCAGTAGCCAGCACCATGGGAGAGGTTATGGTATGGGAGCAGTAGCCAGCACCATGGGAGAGGTTATGGTGTGGGAGCAGTAGCCAGCACCATGGGAGAGGTTATGGTGTGGGAGCAGTAGCCAGCACCATGGGAGGGGTTATGGTGTGGGAGCAGTAGCCAGAGCTATGGGAGGGGTTATGGTGTGGGAGCAGTAGCCAGAGCTATGGGAGGGGTTATGGTGTGGGAGCAGTAGCCAGCACCATGGGAGGGGTTATGGTGTGGGAGCAGTAGCCAGCACCATGGGAGGGGTTATGGTGTGGGAGCAGTAGCCAGAACTATGGGAGGGGTTATGGTGTGGGAGCAGTAGCCAGCACCGTGGGAGGAGTTATGGTGTGGGAGCAGTAGCTTTTATGTGGGAGGGGAGCTTGTGGGTGAAGTAGCAACTGTCATATAATCCAGCTGCTGCAATCAGCCTATGCCAGCATTGTCAATAAGTGAAATGCTGTCAAAAATATTAGTATTAGATACAAGAGCCAGTCCTGTTATCTTGCAACTAACACTAAGAAAGGAAGAACGAAACAACGACAGTTTAGGGATTGGGTGTCTGTAAATATGGGTCGTCAGGGAGAACTAATGGAACATGCAAATGTAATCACCCAAACTGCAGAAATGTCCTAAATGTAGGCACATGTCCCTCTCATAATTACAAATTCTTCCACCTAAAACTGTGTAAAAAAAAATATTCACTAAACAAGAAGGAACATCTTAACACAGATTACTCAGGATTTCATATTAAAAGAACTAAGCGAATATTACGGGGCTTTTCATGCCCGTGCCATCTCTTGGGCGGTTTAATCTGCATTAATTAATCAATCGAGTAATCATTTCCACTTACGGGCTATTCATGCCCGTGCATGAATAGATTAATTAAGGGCATGCATGATTAATATCATGATTAAATGGCTTAATCTTCATGAAAAAGCGAACATAATAAAAGCCATTATGTAGGAGGAACACCCATATGTACCAGTGAGATGTTTTAGTGAGAGAAAAGGAATGGAGAGAAATGTCAAAACTCAACCGTCAACTCCGTCAAATGACAGAAAGAGCGAAAACAATGTGGCCCCAGCAAAAAAAAAAAAAAAAACTTTTTTAAAACGTTTCAAAAACGACATTTTTTCTTTTACCTTTTTATTTCATTTTAAATTTCGTTTTAAAAATGACATTTTCAGAATTTATAAAAATGTTTTTATAACATGAGGCCATAACATTTTAGGAAAGCTTGTTTGATGTTTTAGAGCAAATGTTTTTAAACCGTTAATGCTATTTGTTTAATTATCGCAATAATTAGGTAATCATCTTTATTGAATTGAGATCAGAGAGAAATGGAGAGAGAGAGAGAGAGAAAGAGACAGGGACAGAGGTAGACACGGAGAGACAGACAGATTGAGAGAAAGACCAACAGACAGTGAGAGACAAAGTCAGAAAGCAGAGATCATTCTACTCCACAAAGGAGGTAGTAAAGCAGATGCAACAAATTATAGACCAATTCCTCTAACCTCACACACATCATAACCATCTTTGAAAGAGTGTTGAGATGGAAGATCACAATACACACGGAATTGTGTAGGACTACACAATTACATACCTACATAACTAATTATGTAGGTATGTAATTGTGGAATTACACCTACATAACTCTAGAGAACATTGTTCAGGATTCCTCATGATGCAGAATCCCCTCCCCCCCTCATGGCACAGGACTTCCTCATGGCACTGGACTTCCTCATGGCACTGGACTTCCTCATGGCACTGGACTTCCTCATGGCACTGGACTTCCTCATGGCACTGGACTTCCTCATGGCACTGGACTTCCTCATGCCACTGGACTTCCTCATGCCACTGGACTTCCTCATGCCACAGGACTTCCTCATGCCACTGGACTTCCTCATGCCACTGGACTTCCTCATGCCACTGGACTTCCTCATGCCACTGGACTTCCTCATGCCACTGGACTTCCTCATGCCACTGGACTTCCTCATGCCACTGGACTTCCTCATGCCACTGGACTTCCTCATGCCACTGGACTTCCTCATGCCACTGGACTTCCTCATGCCACTGGACTTCCTCATGCCACTGGACTTCCCCATGCCACAGGACTTCCCCATGCCACAGGACTTCCCCATGTGAGAGAAACAGATGGGGGACAAGAGCTAGTATTGTAGTCTACGACTGTTAAAAAAAATGTCTTAAACTGAAGAAAAAAAATCTGATCAACGTGGCTGTGATTCTTGCGTCAGACTGCCTGCAGGGGAAGTATCATGGAAGTAGGAACAGTAACTTCTATTAGGCTTATATGTTTTTATTTCGCTATCTTGCGGACGGCCTGACAAGCCAGGCTGTTGCTACTTGCCGTTTTGGTATTTTCTGGTTCAGATTTGCGACCTAACCTTGAATAGTATTTTATTTATATCTTTTGAGGTCTCTCATACGATATCTGGCGACATTTACGCTTGAGAGAGCAGAGGCCGAGCGGTGTAGGACCCTCCCGGTGGACCAAACTCTCACAAGTCCGAAGTCCGTTTCTGCCCGAAACGCTGCGCGTACTAGTGGCTTTACAAGAATGTAATTACTATGCTATGTATCCTCACAATCCCAATGTTCCTTTTTGTATATATATATATATATATATATATATATATATATATATATATATATATATATATATATATATATATATATATATATATTATATATATAAATAAATAAAGTCGAGCCTGGCCTCGGGCCGGGCTTGGGGAGTAGAAGAACTCCCAGAACCCCATCAACCAGGTATCCCATTAGTTCACATGACGTGAAACTTTTGCTGTAATGTTTTCATGTGATTATTAGAAGATCACTTGAATACTCTCAAGTTCTGGTAACTGGCTTACCTATAAAGGGGAAATGAGCGCTGGGTATTAGGATCTAATATTATTATTTCCTGGCGTGTTCTGGGTAAACATGTTACCGTAACTTGAAGTTTATAGTCTAAATTAATATTTGGCGCAACAGATAATTTGCTACGCACACAGGAATCACAATAGCGTAATGCATCAAATGAACAAATCGACTAAGGCGCGTCTGGGATCATCCCGGACGTAGGTTCGAACCCTCATCACGGCCCGTGTGGATTTCTTCAGACAAGTTGCCGTTTTCCTTCGTTTATTTATTTATTGAATTATTTTCATGCTGAGGCAACGGTGCCTAGACGGTACAGAGTATAATGACCTTTATGCTGCACTGGATTTGGGTTCATTTTATATGTTCATATTTATATGTGTTAGAAATGGCAAAAGTCACCTGTGTTGTCTGTGCTGTTGTATCTGTACTTTCTCGGTCATGTGCAAGTCCAACCTCTCTCGGTCATGTGCAAGTCCAACCTCTCTCGGTCATGTGCAAGTCCAACCTCTCTCGGTCATGTGCAAGTCCAACCTCTCTCGGTCATGTGCAAGTCCAACCTCTCTCGGTCATGTGCAAGTCCAACCTCTCTCGGTCATGTGCAAGTCCAACCTCTCTCGGTCATGTGCAAGTCCAACCTCTCTCGGTCATGTGCAAGTCCAACCCCTCTCGGTCATGTGCAAGTCCAACCCCTCTCGGTCATGTGCAAGTCCAACCCCTCTCGGTCATGTGCAAGTCCAACCCCTCTCGGTCATGTGCAAGTCCAACCCCTCTCGGTCATGTGCAAGTCCAACCCCTCTCGGTCATGTGCAAGTCCAACCCCTCTCGGTCATGTGCAAGTCCAACCCCTCTCGGTCATGTGCAAGTCCAACCCCTCTCGGTCATGTGCAAGTCCAACCCCTCTCGGTCATGTGCAAGTCCAACCCCTCTCGGTCATGTGCAAGTCCAACCCCTCTCGGTCATGTGCAAGTCCAACCCCTCTCGGTCATGTGCAAGTCCAACCCCTCTCGGTCATGTGCAAGTCCAACCCCTCTCGGTCATGTGCAAGTCCAACCCCTCTCGGTCATGTGCAAGTCCAACCCCTCTCGGTCATGTGCAAGTCCAACCCCTCTCGGTCATGTGCAAGTCCAACCCCTCTCGGTCATGTGCAAGTCCAACCCCTCTCGGTCATGTGCAAGTCCAACCCCTCTCGGTCATGTGCAAGTCCAACCCCTCTCGGTCATGTGCAAGTCCAACCCCTCTCGGTCATGTGCAAGTCCAACCCCTCTCGGTCATGTGCAAGTCCAACCCCTCTCGGTCATGTGCAAGTCCAACCCCTCTCGGTCATGTGCAAGTCCAACCCCTCTCGGTCATGTGCAAGTCCAACCCCTCTCGGTCATGTGCAAGTCCAACCCCTCTCGGTCATGTGCAAGTCCAACCCCTCTCGGTCATGTGCAAGTCCAACCCCTCTCGGTCATGTGCAAGTCCAACCTCTCTCGGTCATGTGCAAGTCCAACCTCTCTCGGTCATGTGCAAGTCCAACCTCTCTCGGTCATGTGCAAGTCCAACCTCTCTCGGTCATATGCAAGTCCAACCTCTCTCGGTCATATGCAAGTCCAACCTCTCTCGGTCATATGCAAGTCCAACCTCTCTCGGTCATATGCAAGTCCAACCTCTCTCGGTCATATGCAAGTCCAACCTCTCGGTCATATGCAAGTCCAACCTCTCTCGGTCATATGCAAGTCCAACCTCTCTCGGTCATATGCAAGTCCAACCTCTCTCGGTCATATGCAAGTCCAACTTGTTGGGCTGGACGGTAGAGCGACGGTCTCCCTTCCTGCAGGTCGGCGTTCAATCCCCGGCCGTCCAAGTGGTTTGACACCATTCCTTTCAACCGTCCCATCCCACATCCTTATCCTGACCCTTTCCAAGTGCTATATAGTCGTAATGGCTTGGCGCTTTTCCTCCCTGATAGTTCCCTTCCCTTCTGGTGTAGGTAATATACTTCGGGGTGTATATTGGGTCATATATTCAGTCATGTATTCGGTCACATTCGGTCATATATTCGGTCGTATATGTATCGCCTCTATACAACCTGTTCTTTTTGTCTTATAGTAATTAATACATGCGACATATTCGTGCTTCGTGTATAAGTGGACACTTTTATCCCGGTGAGGTTGTGGCGCGAGAGGACACATGTATCCTGAGGCGGTGGTTGTCTGAGTATGAATTAATTTGTCTAACACGTTTTCGTTATTCGTAAAGATGAGATTGGGTTGTATAAGTCGTTGATGGGTAGGGTTTAGGGAGTAGAAGAACTCCCAGAACCCCATCAAGCAGGTTTAACTCCCAGAACCCCATCAAACAGGTCTAACCCCCAGAACCCCACCAAGCAGGTCTAACGCCCAGAACCCCGTCAAGCAGGGTTCAGTTGCCCGCACACCTCAGCCCTATCGCAAGACGTAGGGACTTCTCGACGTGTGCTGTACATAGTCATGACATCTTCCCTGAAGCTTCTCTAATGCAGTGTTATTGTCTTGGGCAGAGAGTCACAATAACGGCCTTGGAGAATACGTGCTTGAGGGCGTGATACCTGGAGAGGGTCTCTGGAGTTCTTCTACTCCCCAGGGCCGGATGAGAGCTTGGTCCACCAGGCAGTTGCTTGGAGCGACCCGCAGGCCCACATACCCACCACAGCCCGGTTGGTCCGGCACTTATTGCAAGAACTTATCAAATTTTGTTCAGCAATATTTCTAATGCTTGCTGTGAGAGTATTGAACAGTTGTTCAATTCTTCAGAACTCTGTTGGGCATTAGCCTGAAACCGATACCCAAACCCACACATATGAAGTAAAAGTAGCGACAAATCCCCAAGGGCCGTGACGAAGATTCGAACCTACGTCCGAGAGCATCCCAGACGCTGCCTTTTGTTCATTTGATACATCACACTGTTGTGATTTCTGTGTGTAAAAGTAGCGACGTTTCGGTCCTGTTCTTCCATCACTTTCTATTCATTTCACGTTTGGGTTACTTTTGGGGAGATTAATAAGGTGTTGTATATATATATATTAAGACAATAGCTTGCATTATGGGAGGAACTGGTGGGAATAGGCACACCATGGGAGGGATCACGGGAAGATTATCTCCCACAACGGCAGTAAGGGAGAAGGCTGGATGGGGGGAACTTAGGTTCGGCCTAACTGTACCGCTCTATGAAATTTAAATGTGTATAGGCCTATAGAGAGCGAGTTAGGGGAGGGGGATTATAGTTTTTGTCATGTATTCACCCCATACTAACCAACACATATACATACATATGTGTGACTCTTCTACACAAGGTTATAGGGGCTGCTATTGCACATACCACCCATGTTGGGGTAGAAGCCTCGCCCACCCATGTTGGGGTGGCAGCCTCGCCCGCCCATGTTGACAGCCTCGCCACCCATGTTGGGGTGGCAGCCTCGCCACCCATGTTGGGGTGGCAGCCTCGCCACCCATGTTGACACAGGAAACCGAGCATTTCTTCCCCCGAGGGCTTTCATGCCTTCATTCAATATTTTGTGGTATTATTATTATTCTCATTAGCATGTTTATGCTTTAGGGCAAGTTAATGATCCGTGTAGGCCTACCCAACCGGCCGACTCGTGTATCCGGCCTAATAAAACCTCTTGGGACCGAATTATGGCTTGCTGCCAGTCTTATGTCTTGTCTTTATGAACACTTGTGTGTGGGAGGCCAGGTGGGAGGGAGTTAGTAGGTAGGGAGGCCAAGTTCAAGAGAGAGAACTTGATAAACATCTCCAAAGGATACCTGATCAACTGAGGCCTCAGTACGTGTGTCAGACTGCAGGCAGCGGGGTCTAATAGCTTGCTTGATCAGAGCATCAACTAAGAGGCCTGGCTAGAGACCGGGGCGCAGGGACATTGATCCTTGCAACCACCTCCAAGGGGAAAGAAGTTACCTCAAGGTAACCTCTTTCCCATTTTCTAGACATTTTACCCCATTTCGCATAGTCCTTATTTTACCTGTAAATTGTTCCTTGTGTGCCGGTATTCGTTCCTTTTCTTCACCACTTTTCTTATTTCTTCTTCGTCTTTATCTTAATTCCCTTTTCGCTTTCTGCGTTTTTTTCCCGCCATTCCTCTTTTTTTTCCAGTCAATTCTCCTACCTTTGTTCTCTGTCCATGTTTCGTTTTCTCTAGTATCGTTTATCTCTTCTCTTGTAGTTCTGTTTTCTCTACCTCTCCCACGTCCCTCCCTTCCTGTTCTCTCCCTCCCTCCCTCCCTGAGTGGTGTCCTCCGCCTCGCCTTACTCGGCGTGTAAACAGAGCCGCCATATTGGATCTTAACAGGATAAATTCTCTTATTATGTTTACCTCTGAGGTTTGAGGGCTCAATACGCCTGTCTTATAAATGCGGTGTTGGGCAGTGAGGGGGGGATTAGGGGGGGGGAGGTAGGCTAGGGGAAGAATGTGGGGAGGAGTAGGGGGAGGGGGGTTAGTTACCTGTGGGGGATGTGATTTGTGGATGGGCTGGTGGTTGACTTCGGGTAGACAAGTAGACGGGTAGTTGTGTTGGAGGTAGGAGAGTTGTGAGAGTAGACGGTATTTGTGGGGAGTGCTTATCTCTCACTACGGGGAAGTAGTGAGAGATAGTAGTAGCAGCTCCGCTAGTCTTGTACCTGTTGCGTTATAGGTCAACTATTCTTTTAGTGGTGGAATGGGGGAAGTGCGATAACGCGGAATAGAGGAGGTTAGCATTGAGGGAGGAAGTAGCCTGGTCGAGGACCGGGCCGCGGGGATGCTAAACCCCGAAATCATTGCACGGTAACCACAAGGGGTGTAAGCACGATACGGCGGACTTCTTGACCATGTTTACCACTTTGTTGACAAACCCGTCTGAGAGTGGGGCTGGGGGGGGGGGGGTGGGTTGATATATTAATCTCTTGAAATACCTCTACCGGAGAGAGAGAGAGAGAGCAAAGGAATGCGAGTGACAGAATGAGTGAAGAAGGCGCTTCCTATGCTTGAGGTGCATGGTAAACCCGGAGTATTCAGCAAGGGGGTATATGTATAAATTGTATTGTAAACAGGAAATATGAAGAAAATTAAGATGAATGAGATACTAAAGGGCTCGGCCCAAGACGACGAAGCTCTGAGTTAAATAAACAAGAAGGGATGGCGGAATTGGAGGGAAGGAATGGGGGGAAATTAATTAAGCTAACAAAGGGGATCTGGAAATATGAAAAGAGGTAAGGAGTTAAGGGGTAGGGTAAAGGTAAGAAAAGAGGGAGATGGATGGAATAGAGTGAGTTCTGAGAAAGTGAGTAGAGGCCCCAAGGGGGAATAGGATCAATACCACGTGATGCATTATAAACCAGTAGTGGTGATGAGTGGTGGTGTTCGTGGTGAATTATGGCGAGTGGTGGTGTTCGTGGTGAATTGTGGTGAGAGGTGGTGTATGGTGGTGTTTGTGATCTCAAGTTCGCCTGGGAACTCTGCAGGTGACCAATACACTTGTAATCTGGGTCAGGTGTGCCCTAGGCCAGGTCAGCCATGGGCCAGGTGTTGGGATCGAACTGTCAATTACATAGCCCAACACATTTAATTTATTCTTTTCTAGTGTATAATTACTCTGATAACTATAGTTTATAGATAAATCTAGTGTTATTAGGGCGCCGGTCGGCCGAGCGGACAGCACGCTGGACTTGTGATCCAGTGGTCCTGGGTTCGATCCCAGGCGCCGGCGAGAAACAATGGGCAGAGTTTCTTTCACCCTATGCCCCTGTTACTAGCAGTAAAATAGGTACCTGGGTGTTAGTCAGCTGTCACGGGTTGCTTCCTGGGGGGGTGGAGGCCTGGTCGAGGACCGGGCCGCGGGGACACTAAAAGCCCCGAAATCAAGATAACCTCAAGATAAGATCCGAATGTAGTCCTCTCCGACTTAGTCAGGTGTCGTCATCCTCAGCCTGACCTGTCAGGTGCGACACGTACGTAACTGAGCCCTGACTAAGGTCAATAAAAATATAGGTTAAATTTTATCATGGATATTTATGTATATTACCCAAAAAACGTCGGCATTTTATATGTCGAGTTATATATACAAATTACTGGATACTGTACATTATATGTATAGTTATTATATGTCTATAGAGTACAATAACAGAGCAGCATTACTCAGCAGTGATAATGGTTCTCTTCCGAACCCTTTTACTTCACTTGCCTGTAACCACTACGTAATAGCAAAACAGTTCTCGAGACCCTCAGCCAACTACACTGACCCGACGGTATACACATACAGCTAACGCAATCGTCTGTAGAACCTTTCTACCTTCTCGTGGCTCAATATTATCATCCTGGTGTCGACGGTAGACTTCTAACACTCCCCACGGCGTTGACAGTCACCATCTTCCACGGGTCGTAGTTCAGAAGAGAGTGGATCACCTCGTCACAATGTTGACATACGGCTGGTCACACAACTAGGCCATGTCGACAGGGAGGAAGAGTGTAGAGTACTGCCCTACCCCGGTTCTGACCTGTACTCATTGCCTCGCCCGGTGATTCTGATTGGCCAACAGAATTCCCGCCACCGGACGAGCCACGCCGTGTGGGTCGTTAACAACCTGCATGGTTGTTAAAGTCGTTCCCCCTGTAACATTTAGTAGGAATGCATTACTCTTAAATACCACTACTTATACTCTGATGCGACACAATAACACGATAAAAGATACTTCCTGTAACACAGGTGACCCCATGGGCCAGGTCACCGCTGGGCCAGGTCAGCCCTAGGCCAGGTCACCGCAGGTCAGGTCCACTAAGGCCAAGGAAGAACAAGTAGCCATGCAAGGTGATGGCACCTCACAAGACGAAGAGTAATTACAAAGCGGGAATGAGACATGATTATCATACCTTGCGATGATTTCGGGACTCAACGTCCCCGGGGCCCGGTCCCCGGACCAGGCCTCCTGGTTGCTGGACTGGTTATAATGATATATTTTCCTTAATAATGATGGGTCTGATCCAGATCATATCTGGAATGATGAGGTGAAGGCCTTGTGTTTTCCTTCCGGTAATTACAGTAGACTTATTATTTACATTGTAAACCTGTCGGTCTACCTAGCAACAGCTGCTTCACCAGACGTTATTACTATGATTAAATATACAAGTTGGGAATAGGTTACCTTAGGTTACCTTAGTTATAGGTTAATAGGTTACCTTAGGTTACCTTAGGTTACCTTAGTTATAGGTTAATAGGTTACCTTAGGTTACCTTAGGTTACCTTAGTTATAGGTTAATAGGTTACCTTAGGTTACCTTAGTTATAGGTTAATAGGTTACCTTAGGTTACCTTAGTTATAGGTTAATAGGTTACCTTAGGTTACCTTAGGTTACCTTAGTTATAGGTTAATAGGTTACCTTAGGTTACCTTAGTTATAGGTTAATAGGTTACCTTAGGTTACCTTGCCTTAGGTTACGATCAATTACATTATAATCTACGTTTGATAAATACTAGTGTAGTGGACTTGCTTCCAAATCTACACACACTCTGAAATATCTCCTTGCTGGACCAGGAGGCATCTTGAGGTTATCTTGAGATGATTTCGGGGCTTAGCGTCCCCGCGGCCCGGTCCTCGACCAGGTCGCCTTTTTGTTACACATCCCCAGGAAGCAGCCCGTAGCAGCTGTCTCACTCCCAGGTAACTATTTACTGCTAGGTGAACAGGGGCATCAGGGTGTTGTTGCTGTATCGGGCTGAGAGTTGCAGTGGTCAACACGCCAACAGTCAGGAGCGTGTTGATCTTGGTTGATCAGGAGGCCTGATTTTTTTGTGAGGGGGGGTGGGGGGGGGCAGGGATATTTCTGCGCGGGCCCTAAGCCTCTGGCTGGCCCACTAAGTGTTACTGGTGTCTGTTAGGCTTAGGCGGAGTATGAGTACTGATGACGCGTATGTTCGCTTCAGTAGGATGAGACCTGGTGCCAGATTCACGAAGCAGTTACGCAAGCACTTACGAACGTGTCCATCTTTCCTCAATCTTTGACGGCTTTGGTTACATTTATTAAACAGTTTACAAACATGAAAACTTGCCAATCAACTGTTGTTATTGTTATAAACAGCCTCCTGGTGCTTCGGAGCTCATTAACTGTTTAATAATTGTAAACAAAGCCGCCAAAGATTGAGAAAAGACGTACAGGTTCGTAAGTGCTTGCGTAACTGCTTCGTGAATCTGGGGACGGATTTGGGGAGTAGAAGAACTCCCAGAACCCCATCAACCAGGTACCTGTACGGTAGTAGTGTAAGGGCGGACGTGTGCGTGATGGTAGTGTGGGGGTGCCTGCTGCTCAGAGTAATCTGATTACCTGATTGATCGCCACTCCTTAAAAGAGAGATCCTTCATATTCCGATGTTATCTCTGTGTTACAGTGAAGTAAATGATAAGGTTTTAAGCTTTCACCTGTAATTTGGTCTGTTGGTCGACAGCCTCACTTAAATCTTTATTACCTGATGTAGCATGATGATAAACGTTAAATATCACCGCCACGATGAGCACAATGCATCACGTTGATGTTTCAATGCAAAAAATGCGATCATTAACATCAGTTGATGATGAAGTGGCTTGAAAAGTTGATCTCATTAGTGAGTCGATAGCTAAACATTTCAAGGTTTCCAATTAGTGGGGATATTTAATACCTGTGATGGAAATTGTGTGTCCTGGCCTGTCAATGTGAGGGAGACCTGTTCTGTCTATGTAGGGGGACCTGTTCTGTCTATGTAGGGGGGACCTGTTCTGTCTATGTAGGGGGGACCTGTTCTGTCTATGTAGGGGGACCTGTTCTGTCTATGTAGGGGGACCTGTTCTGTCTATGTAGGGGGACCTGTTCTGTCTATGTAGGGGGACCTGTTCTGTTTATGTAAGGGGGACCCGTCCTGTCTATGTAGGGGGGACCTGTCCTGTCTATGTAAGGGGGGGACCCGTCCTGTCTATGTAGGGGGACCCGTTCTGTCTATGTAAGGGGGGACCCGTCCTGTCTATGTAGGGGGACCTGTCCTGTCTATGTAAGGGGGGACCCGTCCTGTCTATGTAGGGGGGACCTGTCCTGTCTATGTAAGGGGGGACCCGTCCTGTCTATGTAGGGGGATCCGTTCTGTCTATGTAAGGGGGGACCCGTCCTGTCTATGTAGGGGGACCCGTCCTGTCTATGTAAGGGGGACCTGGTTTGTCTATGTAGGGGGACCTGTTCTGTCTATGTAGAGGGACCCGTCCTGTCTATGTAGGGGGACCCGTCCTGTCTATGTAGGGGGACCCGTCCTGTCTATGTAAGGGGGACCTGTTTTGTCTATGTAGGGGGACCCGTCCTGTCTATGTAGGGGGACCCGTCCTGTCTATGTAAGGGGGACCTGTTTTGTCTATGTAGGGGGACCCGTCCTGTCTATGTAGGGGGACCCGTCCTGTCTATGTAGGGGGACCCGTCCTGTCTATGTAGGGGGACCCGTCCTGTCTATGTAGGGGGACCCGTCCTGTCTATGTAGGGGGACCCGTCCTGTCTATGTAAGGGGGACCCGTCCTGTCTATGTAGGGGGACCCGTCCTGTGTATGTAGGGAGGGGAATCTGTCCTGTCTGTAGGGGGGGAAGGACCTAGTCTGTCTGTGTAGAAGGCACCGAATACAGGGGGCGATATGAGGACTAACTTACATTCAAGTGTTCCCGTGAATCAGTGTCCCCAGGAATCAGTGTTCCTGTGAATCAGTGTCCCCGGGAATCAGTGTCCCCGTGAATCAGTGTCCCCAAGAATCAGTGTCCCCAAGAATCAGTGTCCCCCGTGAATCAGTGTCCCCGTGATCAGGCCTCCAACGAGGCTCCGTAGTTGACGATCTGGTTGGAACTCGTCCTATCAACTGATAAGTCTTGTTTTTTACCAAAAGAATAACAACGTTAGAAATGCAACCTATTAAGTAATGGCTCACAAATATCTGTTTTCTGTGTCTAGGACCTTTGATAAGTTCTTGGATAGGTTGGTGCGTTTCTGGTGAGGTTAGTAGGATGGATTTTTTACGGAGTGGCTAATAAGAGTCATTCAGGACCTTTTCTACCAGGAATTTTGTATAAATTTTGGAATGTGTAGCACCTGCGTGGAATCCATTAGGCCTATCTCGTTAAACATAAACATAGTATTTGGTGATGACCAGACAACACACTAGAAGGTGAAGGGACGACGACGTTTCCATTCTCAAGTCGATCTATCGACTTGAGAATGGTCCAGGACGGACCGAAACGTCGTCGTCCCTTCACCTTCTAGTGTGTGGTCTGGTCAACATACTTTAGCCACGTTATTGTGACTCACCGCCTGCATAGTATTTGGTATATTAATAAAAATCAGAGGATATGGTTACAGTGATTTCATGATAGGTATTTTTGTGTAAAGCTAAGAATTTCACACAGCATTTCTGGCATTATGAAACTGCAGAAAGCTTAGAATATGCTTCCAGACTAGGCCTAGTGGTCGAGCTGTGAGTTGCGAAGACTAAGAGGAAGTCAACCATGCTCACTGGAAGAAGAGTTAGGGGGAGACATGACAAATATGTTCTGGGAAATAGACACGGAAGAATAGGACAGATAATTTGGATTCTAAGTATCCCAGTAGGCCACAGAGCCATCAGAAAAACGATTTTCAGTGTAGTGAAAACAAGAAATGCGCTTAGAAATAAAATGGTGGAATTAGACTCTGTAAGAATGGCAGTTAGCTGTAAGAAGTTTTAAATATACGTATGACAGAGCCAGATGAGCTCGGGGACATGTACAGTACTGTTTTTAATGATGGAAAAGCGGGGCCAAAGAGCTGCGGCTCAGTCGCCGCTAAGTACAATTAGATGAATGCCAGAATTTACACCGACACACGCAAGTGCGGGGTTAATTACTCAGGTTCCTAGTGATGGTTGCTGGGATGTCCTTACAACCCGTCTAAGGCCTCCTGGCTAGGTAGGCTAGGTTTCTGGCTCTCTAATCCTCTCCACCAACACGCGGGATAGGTATGGGGTGCATAAAGAATGACTGAACTAACTGCTCAACGAGGCTGTTAGAGGCGGCGGCGGCGGCTCGTAGAACGTATGAATCGGTGGTGGGTTGATGAGGTATGACAAGGGGAGCGTGATATGCCAGGTCCTCCCTGCCTGGTCGGCCTGCCTCGGACCTGCTCTAGATAACCTGTTCTTGTTTGGTAGACGAGAGATAATGAGGGAAGCAGGATGATTTATTGGTTTACAGTGTCCCCTTGTTTTATGGCTTTGATGGTGGAGCAAGATGAAGGGTCACTACTTAAACGACTAGTGGGGGAGGGGGGGGGGGGGGGTTGTAGCTAGTGGTGGAGTAGTGGTCGTTACTGGTGGTGGTGGTGGTGGTCGTTACTGGTGGTGGTGGTGGTCGTTACTGGTGGTGGTGGTCGTTACTGGTGGTGGTGGTCGTTACTGGTGGTGGTGGTGGTGGTGGTCGTTACTGGTGGAGGTGGGGGGGTCGTTACTGGTGGTGGTGGTCGTTACTGGTGGTGGTGGTCGTTACTGGTGGTGGTGGTCGTTACTGGTGGTGGTGGTCGTTACTGGTGGAGGTGGGGGGGTGGTCGTTACTGGTGGTGGTGGTGGGGGGGGGGGGTCGTTACTGGTGGTGGGGGTCAGATAGGGAGGGGGAGGGTTTATGTATCTGCCTAACAGTGCTTACCTAACGTTGACGGCAAGGAAGTCATTTCTTGCTCCTTAACCATGTCTTTTAACCTCTGCGTGTGTATTCACCTAGTTGTGCTTGCGGGGGTTGAGGTCTGCTCTTTCGGCCCGCCTCTCAACTGTCAATCAACCGTAACTAACTACTAACTATTTTTTTTCCACACACACCCCCAGGAAGCAGCTCCGTAACAGCTATCTAACTCCCAGGTGCCTATTTACTGCTAGGTAACAGGGGCATCAGGGTGAAAGAAAGTGCCTGAAAGCCTCCCGGTCCGGGAATCGGTAATATTTTTACCGTGAATACGGTAAAAAATATTTTTTACCGTATTCGGTACAGTAAAAGAATTTCCCGTACCCGGGTTCGAGAATTACGAGTCCTGTGCGCTGTCCGCTCAGCTACCAGACCCCCGTATGTGTGTGTGTGTGTGTGTGTGTGTGTGTGTGTGTGTGTGTGTGTGTGTGTGTGTGTTTACTAGTTGTGTTTACTAGTTGTGTTTTTACGGGGGTTGAGCTTTGCTCTTTCGGCCCGCCTCTCAACTGTCAATCAACTGTTTACTAACTACTTTTTTTTTTTCCCACACCACACACACACACCCCAGGAAGCAGCCCGTGACAGCTGACTAACTCCCAGGTACCTATTTACTGCTAGGTAACAGGGGCACTTAGGGTGAAAGAAACTTTGCCCATTTGTTTCTGCCTCGTGCGGGAATCGAACCCGCGCCACAGAATTACGAGTCCTGCGCGCTATCCACCAGGCTACGAGGCCCCTGTGTGTGTGTGTGTGTGTGTGTGTGTGTGTGTGTGTGTGTGTGTGTGTGTGTGTGTGTGTGTGTGTGTGTGTGTGTGTGTGTGTGTGTGTGCGCGCGCGTGTGTGTGTGTGTGTGTGTGTGTGTGTGTGTGTGTGTGTGTGTGTGTGTGTGTGTGTGTGTGTGTGTGTGTATGCGTGTGTGTGCGTGTATGCGTGTGTGTGTGTGCGTGTATGCGTGTGTGTGTGTGTGTGTGTGTGTGTGTGTGTGTGTGTGTGTGTGTGTGTGTGTGTGTGTGTGTGTGTGTGTGTGTGTATGCGTGTGTATGTGTGTGTGTGTGTGTGTGTGTGTGTGTGTGTGTGTGTGTGTGTGTGTGTGTGTGTGTGTGTATGCGTGTGTGTGCGTGTATGCGTGTGTGTGTGTGTGCGTGTATGCGTGTGTGTGTGTGTGTGTGTGTGTGTGTGTGTGTGTGTGTGTGTGTGTGTGTGTGTGTGTGTGTGTGTGTGTGTGTGTGTGTGCGTGTATGTGTGTGTGTGTGTGAAGTAAGAGCAGCATCCAGTCAGTATTTTGCTAGGGGTGTGGCATTTAGATCCTGCAGAGATTAGCTGGTGAGCTTTGGCTACAAGACGATTATAATCCTGGTTAATCCCTTCATAATGCAGCTTTAAATTGTAAATTAGTGCAATACCTGGGTGTTGTAAGCAGGCGGGACAAGCGTGCGTTTTATACTGCGTGTGATACTTGCTTGAGGTACCTGTGAGGTGAGTGAAATACCTGTGAGGCAACTCTCTCATTATCGACTTGAAATCTGGTCTGAAGGTTCATTAGTGTGCTAATCAACCTCTTTTTTCATGGCATATTTGTTTGTATATGTTGATTTTGTCATGTGTTGCCAATGATTTATATTCACTGATACGTAAGAGAGGTCGTTGAAGATTGCTTGAGGAGGAGGAGGAGGAGAAATAACGAATAGCAGCAACAGAATAAAGATTAATTACCGCTTGTCTATCAGTGACTCTAGAAAAAGTGCCGGACCAACCGGGCTGTGGTGGGTATGTGGGCCTGCGGGCCGCTCCAAGCAACAGCCTGGTGGACCAAACTCTCACAAGTTAAGCCTGGCCTCGGGCCGCTCCAAGCAACAGCATGGTGGACCAAACTCTCACAAGTCAAGCCTGGCCTCGGGCCGCTCCAAGCAACAGCATGGTGGACCAAACTCTCACAAGTTAAGCCTGGCCTCGGGCTGGGCTTGGGGAGTAGAACAACTCCCAGAACCCCATCAACCAGGTAGCCAGGCAGAATAGCAGAAACGTGCTCCCATGTATGTGTGTGTGTTCTAGTAACGGGTTGAAAACTTGGACTTCTGAGATTAACCAAGTTCTCTAATTGTGATACCTACTTGCTTTGGTTCTGGGAGTTCTTCTACTCCCAAAGCCCGGCCCAAAGCCAGGCTTGACTTGTGAGAGCTTGGTCCACCAGGCTGTTGCTCGGAACGGCCCGCAGGCCAGGCTTGACTTGTGAGAGTTTGGTCCACCAGGCTGTAGCTTGGAGCGACCCGCAGGCCCACATATCCACCACAGCCCCGTTGGATCGGCACTTCTTGAAGAAAACTATCTAGTTTTCTCTTGAAGATGTCCACGGATATGATATGACAATCATTCTTATGTCTCCACAGAAGTAGTCTACGATGGCTCTGTATATTGAGATAAATACAAATAAACGTGTGGAAGCTGGGAATACAAATGAGTCGAAGAATGTGAGGAAATACCCGTAGCCTATACGAGTGGAATGCATTAAAGTCGTGAGAGCCACTTCTATCCACAACTTTAAGGCCAGATTCTTCAAAAAAATTAAACGACAGAATCCTCTTCTTTATTCCCACCCCCATCTTCTCTGTCCCTCCCTCCCATCTTCCCTCCCTCCTTCTCTCTCCCCACTTTTTCCTCCTAATTCCTTCTCCTCACTCCGTCACGCCGCTCTCAAGGTCTCAGAATGTTTATATGATGATTATCGTCACATTATTTTTCGTTTTATGCAAACCTGGTCAGAGATGAGGTGGGTGCGGCCTCTGGGGAAGAGGAGGGGAGGTGTAGATCAGAGGATGGGGGAGTTAGCTGCCATGGGGTGGGAGGGGGAGAGAGAAGGGGGGTAAGCTAGGGGCTGGGGAGCGAAGAGGGGGAGGCTGAGATTGGGGGAAGCATTTCACCTCACAATTTTACCAACGACAGAATAACTTTTCCCCGCCCTAGGAAATGGTATTATCGCGTGTTTCCAAGCTGGCAGCTTGCGTGTCTTGCGAGTGCGTGCGAGTGTGTGTGTGTGTGTGTGTATTATATGAGTGCATGTGTGAGAAAATGCTTATTTACACAGCTAACGCCATTCATTAGTTTCCCCGTTGTTGTGTCAGTCGGGGAGTGGGGAGGTGATCCCAGATCCTGTCCCTTCTGCACCTTCCTCCCTCTCTTGGCCGTGTGTGTGTGTGTGGGGGGGGGGGGTGAGGCTATAGGAGAGGGGGTTTAACCCTCTTGTGGTGGCGTGGTTGACAACGGTGGTGGTAGTGTTTAGGGGTAACTCTCCCTGGTGCAGATTTAGGCCTTGGATATGGGGGGGGGGGTTATAAGCCCTGGTAACGGGTATGCTGGAGAGTTAGTCTTGCGTTTTGCCTTAGTAGCAGTGTACTACAACAGCCCTATCTCTGCGTCTACCGGGATTCGAACCCGGAACCTCAGGACTACGAATCCGAAGCGCTGTCCACCGCAACCCGTTCTCGCAAATTTAATAAGTCAATATTGACTTATTAAATATGTGCATAGGTGACATACTTAACATAATAGATACCCTTAAAAAGATTCATAGAAAACACCGACCTTACCTAACCTACTTAGTATGTTAAGATAAGCATCTTATTGCTTCGTAATTACAATTATTACCTAACCTATAATAGGTATAGGTTAAGTAATAATTGTAATTACGAAGCAATAAGATGCTTATCTTAAGATACTAACAAGGTTAGGTAAGGTTGGTGTTTTCTATGAATCTTTTTAAGGGTATCTATTATGTTTAGTATATCACCTATGCACGTAGTTAATAAGTCAATATTGACTTTACGAATTTGCGAGAACGGGTTGGTCCACCCAGATGTCAGGCGCCCAGGCATGAGGCTCTGGGTAACCCATCACCCAAGTAGATGTTTGGAAGAAAAGAAATTTATTTATTTATTTTTTTTATTTATTTATTTATATATATACAAGAAGGTACGTTGGGTTTATGAGAGTACATATCATTGGTGTTTTTACATTCTTGTAAAGCCACTAACACGCATAGCGTTTCGGATTTTATTATTCTTATTATTATTTTTATTATTATTATTATTTTCTACCACAGACGTGGCCAGACATTTACAATGCTAACCAGCATATATACATTTTCTTCTGTCCTCCATGGACAGTTTCGGAAATGGCGGGCTGTGAAGCGTGTCTGGTTGGTGTCTGTGCCTATACCTCTCTTGTCAATCCCAGCGCCCTTAGGCCTCGCCAAATTGGAAACTTGTTTGTTAAAGTTTTGTTATTGGTGGTGGTGGGGATGAGAGAGGGAGCGGGGAGCGCCTCCAGGGGTTGTTGTTCTTGGGCCCCAAACTGTCGTCACTAGGGCCCCACGTCGGTGTACTCACCTAGTTGTGCTTCCGGGGGTTGAGCTCTGGCTCTTTGGTCCCGCCTCTCAACTGTTAATCAATCGATGTACAGATTCGTGAGCCTACTGGGCTTTATCAAATCTACATTTGAAACTGTGTATGGAGTCAGCCTCCACCACATCCACCTACCCGGTGGCTGAGCGGACAGAACACTAGATGCGTGATCCTGTGGTCCCGGGTTCGATCCCGGGGACCGGTGAGAAACAATGGACAGAGTTTCTTTCACCCTGATGCCCCTGTCTCCTAGCAGTAAATAGGTACCTAGGAGTTAGTCAGCTGTCACGGGGTGCTTCCTGGGTGCGGAGGCCTGATCGAAGACCGGGCCGCGGGGACTAGCCCCGAAATCACCTCAAGATAACCCAGACTCCAAACAGATATTGGAAGCAAATCAAACGAAGACTTTTAGAAGCTGTTCTTCTAGTCTTACTGGGAAGTTTAAGGAGGGGGAATGGATCGATGGGACTTGAGAATTCGAGCAGAAAAGGAGAGCAAAAAAGGTGGAAGGGAGGGAGTGAAGGGAAGTGAAATGGGAAGGCATATGGCAGAATAAGGGGGGGGGGTGGAGTCGTAAGATAAGATAATATTGTGGTTTTTTTCCAAATAAAAATGCACACCTGTTTGTGCTGTTTCCCCCCCGTCCCTACAACTGACAGAACCAGTGAGAG
Organism: Procambarus clarkii; assembly: GCF_040958095.1. NCBI lineage: Eukaryota > Metazoa > Arthropoda > Malacostraca > Decapoda > Cambaridae > Procambarus > Procambarus clarkii. The sequence goes on along the minus strand of NC_091153.1, from coordinate 43,454,914 downwards.
GAGTGCGTCGATGACTGGACTAATGGGGGAAGATGGTGCTAACCTCCTCCCCACCCTTACCATCACTCCCTCATGTGTCTCCCTCCCTCATGTGCCTCCCTCATCACTCTCCCCTCCCTCATGTGCCTCCCTCATCACTCCCTCCCTCACTCTCCCTCCCTCATCACTCTCCCCTCCCTCATCACTCTCCCCTCCCTCATCACTCTCCCCTCCCAAATGTGCCTCCCTCATCACTCTCCCCTCCCAAATGTGCCTCCCTCATCACTCCCTCATGTGCCTGCCTCATTACTCTCCCCTCCCTCATCACTCTCCCCTCCCAAATGTCCCTCCCTCATCACTCCCTCACGTGCCTCCCTCATCACTCTCCCTCCTTCAATTTATTGTAAAAATTGTATTTCCTTTCGCAAAAGAACTCTGGGAAGAGAGGGGGCTTAAGCCTTGTTCCTGGGACGAAGATTTCCTCGTATGATGTTTTGGGACAAGGAATGGCCAACACGCGAATGGTTCCTGTGCTCTCTAGGGTGGAATATTGTTGCATGATAACAGCCCCATTCAAAGCTGGGGAAGTTGTTAGCCAGGAGAGCATGCAAACTGCTATAATCTGCGGGCTCGCCATAGCCCGTGCTGCTAGGAACTTTTGTTCCCAGTAGCAGCTGAATTTAAAATAACATGCTAGAATCCACTCAATAAAACAAGTGAATTATGAGGCCCGCTTAAAAAAATTAATTTGTATTCTTTAGGATGCAGATGGAAGTGATAAATAATAATTTACACTTATAACATATTAGAGAGACTGGTTCTAAATCTGCATATATAAATAACATCACATGAGACCAGGAGGCATGGCAGGATGTGCAAAATAGGGGCTATTTTGCACATCCTGCCATGTTTTGTTTGGAAAATCCTGCCTTCCTCTTTTGAAAAGCAGAGGTGCAATAGGTACGCTGAGGGAGAGCTCCATTAAGAACATCATTCAACACACTAAGCACCCCCCAGAGGATACTTGATCAACCAGGCTGTGATGCATACGTCAGACTGCGAGCAGCCGCGTCCAACAGCTTGGTTGACCAGACCACCCAGCGACCTAGTCACAAACCGGGCCGCTGGGACATTGATCCTCGGTACCATCGTATACTAGCCGCAAGATAAGGCCACCAGGCTACCTGATTGTGCTCCATATTGTACATACTGAACCTAACAGTCTGCTAGATTGTAGTCCACACTGTGCACTAATAGTCTTCTAGATTGAGGGAGATCGAAGGTGATGTAGGATGGATGAACTGTAAGGGTAAATTAGTCCACAACAGCTCATTAACCTTGTGTCATATATAAGAAATAGGGCTACAATGGTTGGTAGCCTGATCAATAGGACTATGATGGTTGGTAGCCTGATCAATAGGACTATGATGGTTGGTAGCCTGATCAATAGGACTATGATGGTTGGTAGCCTGATCAATAGGACTATAATGGTTGGTAGCCTGATCAATAGGACTATAATGGTTGGTAGCCTGATCAATAGGACTATAATGGTTGGTAGCCTGATCAATAGGACTACAATGGTTGGTAAATGAATCAATTAGACTACAATGGTTAGTGTATATATTTGAAACATAGTGAACAGTGAAGGGGAACGTGCAACACAACCCATAAGTTGAAAGTATAGGAGACTTGCGCATAGAACACTAGAAAAATAGAATAGCGGCAAAAGGAGGCATCACACTATGCTGTGTTTACACCAGCCACGAGGCCCAGGCACGTCTGTCACGTCCCTCAGTGATAATATACTGACAATATATATTGTAATATGGGAATGTGGATTTGTAATAAGCCAATAAGCGGCCCGGTACGAGACTGGCCCCGGGGACATCACCAGGGTGAGCTTTGGGCGTTCTACTCTCCAAGCCTAGTGCTTGGAGCGGGCCCCAAGGTATTACCTTCAAGTCATTTGTGAAACGGATCTGGGAATGATGACTAAAGACCTGGGGCCAGATTCACGAAGCAGTTTCGCAAGCACTTACGAACCTGGTGCCAGATGCACGAAGCAGTTTCGCAAGCACTTACGAACCTGGTGCCAGATTCACGAAGCAGTTACGCAAGCACTTACGAACCTGGTGCCAGATTCACGAAGCAGTTTCGCAAGCACTTACGAACCTGTACATCTTTTCTCAATCTTTGGCGGCTTTGTTTACAATTATTAAACAGTTAATGAGCTCCGAAGCACCAGGAGGCTGTTTATAACAATAACAACAGTTGATTGGCAAGTTTTCATGCTTGTAAACTGTTTAATAAATGTAACCAAAGCTGTCAAAGGTTGAGGAAAGATGTACACGTTCGTAAGTACTTGCGTAACTACTTCGTGAATCTTGCCCCTGTACCCAAAACAACCTAGTGGTCATATTTCCAAGACATTGAATCAAGACTTCAATGTGTATATTTGTTTACATACTTGTATATATACAAAGCTCAAACATTTAAAAAGGCTTAACGGCAATATTTTAATTCAAGTTTCTCCACGCCTTTTTCCGTTTGTATATAATATATACAAATTTAAATTACTTTTAATTTAAAATATTGCAAAAGGTGTACAAGAATTGTCTCGTATTCTAAAATATTTACTGTTTAAATTTACTTGGTTTGTAAAGTGTTTAGGCTTTCTGAGCTTAAATGGTTTTTATTTATTTTTATTTTATTTTATTCAATATTATTTTATTTATTATCCTGGTACGTTTAAGCACTTCTCCCCCCCCCCCCCCCACACACACACACACACACACACACACACACACACACACACACACACACACACACACACACACACACACACACACACACACACACACACACACACACACACACACACACACACACACTATTTTGTGTGTGTGTGTTTAGTGTGTAATTTGTTTAACACGGGGCACACGCACAAGGGGACACAGGTGAAAACTGAACTTTTAAACGGAACTTTTTACGTGTCAGAGTAATCGAATCCACTAGGCAGTGATGTGGTGGAGGCTGACTCCATACACAGTTTCAAATGTAGATATGATAGAGCCCAGTAGGCTCAGGAACCTGTACACCAGTTGATTGACAGTTGAGAGGCGGGACCAAAGAGCCAGAACTCAACTAGGTGAGTACCCCAGACACACTAAAACCCGTCGAGGAGACCAGAGTCTGTGTTACCCGCCTCGCTGCATCATTTTGTGACCTGTTCAGTATTCAGCGAAGATCAATCAATTTCGCTGGTGCAGGAAAAGTACTTTGAGGCCCCGAGTGAAAATGTAATTATATTAGTGTATTTGTGAAGCCTGTGTCCGGTGGAATTCCAATTCACTTGTGACATTGGGATTAAATAGAATTCTCTGTGAGGGGGAGGTCCAGCACCGGGAATTACATCTATCCTGCTGAATTCAGATAGCTCTTAGTTGGCCGTGTATTTGGGTATGGAGTGGCGCGGCCCACTCCAGAGCCCCGAGACACTCTTGTGTCCAATTGGGACTTACAACCAATACTCGAACGTCCGGTGTGTGTGTGTGTGTGTGTATTTTTACTATTTGTATTTACTATTTGTGTCTGCAGAATCGAGCTATTGCAGAATAGAACCAGTGAAGAGCAAGGGTGCCATAGGCGCAATCAGAGAACACTGTATAAGCATCAGAGGTCCGCGATTGTTCAACACCCTCCCAGAAAGCATAAGAAATACTGCCGGAACAACCGTGGACATCTTCAAGAGGAAACTAGATTGTTTCCTCCAAGGAGTGCCGGATCAGCCGGGCTGTGGTGGGTATGTGGGCCTGCGGGCCGCTCCAAGCAACAGCCTGGTGGACCAAGCTCTCACAAGTCAAGACTGGCCTCGGGCCGCTCCAAGATAACAGCCTGGTGGACCAAACTCTCACAAGTCAAGCCTGGCCTCGGGCCGCTCCAAGCAACAGCCTGGTGGACCAAACTCTCACAAGTCAAGCCTGGCCTCGGGCCGCTCCAAGCAACAGCCTGGTTGACCAAACTCTCACAAGTCAAGCCTGGCCTCGGGCCGCTCCAAGCAACAGCCTGGTGGACCAAACTCTCACAAGTCAAGCCTGGCCTCGGGCCGCTCCAAGCAACAGCCTGGTGGACCAAACTCTTACAAGTCAAGCCTGGCCTCGGGCCGGGCTTGGGGAGTAGAAGAACTCCCAGAACCCCATCAACCAGGTATTAGCTTTTGAACCCACTACATATCTACTTCATATATTTCTAACATATCTACTACATATATTTCTTGGAGACGCACAGTTTACTACTAGTAATATAGTCGCATTTTCTCTTTCCACCGAGTGGGAAATGGGGTAAGAAATGCAGGCGATGAGTCACAATAACGTGGCTGAAGAATGTTGACCAGACCACACACTAGAAGGTGAAGGGACGACGACGTTTCGGTCCGTCCTGGACCATTCTGAAGTCAATCAAGCCAATCGACTTGAGAATGGTCCAGGACGGACCGAAACGTCGTCGTCCCTTCACCTTCTAGTGTGTGGTCTGGTCAACATTGAAGCACCATCCCCGTGTGTTGCAGGGACGGTGGTAGCTGTGTTGAGAGGCCGCGAGAAGTGTCGTTTACCGGGTTCGACCCCCTCGTTCTCTCGTGGCTTACCACTAACTTTCCCCCAATAAACCACCCAATAACACCCCAATTTATCTGTTTCCCTGAAAATATTTAATTTGACAGCAATGCAACGCTGTTGTTTGTCCTGTTAATCGTGTTTTTAAATAACATACCGCCCGGAACGCATCGTAAATACGGTCCATTTGTGAAATGCGTTATAGAGTTTGTTGGATATACTTTTTTTCCTCCCCCCACCGTTTTTCACTTACATTCGGTTGGTATATACTCCGCTCTCCGTGTTTTGTTTTTTGTGGCTTTTAATTGCCGGCGCTGGTTATCAGATTGTATTCAGCCGTTTTGGGTTTTATTGCTTTTAGGGCCAATTATGTAGACTGGCCCCCTGCGGTGTTCTGTGGCTGCCGTGACGGCCATTGTGTCTCCGGCACGAACCTGGCTGGTTTAGCTGTGGGGGGGGGGATAGGTAGGGGGGGAGAGGGGGTGGATAGGTAGGGGGGGGAGAGGGGGTGGATAGGTAGGGGGGGGGGAGGGATGGCGAGGATGGGTAAGGAAAGAAAAGGGACTGGTGGATTGGGATACTTGTTAAATGGGGTTGTATAAAAGGCTTGGAGAATGATTTTGTAGGGTATTTGTAGAATGACTGTTTTTTTTATAGGATCTTGGGGGAAAGTTTTCCACTATCTTAGCTGTGGGGCCTGATGGCTGAGTGGACAGTGCTCGGGATTCGTAGTTCTAAGGTTCCGCGTTCGATCCACGGTGGATGTGGAAACAAAACACCACACTACCACTACAGCATGCCACACCACCACCCCACCACACCCCCACCACCACCCCCCCACCACCCCCCACCACCACACCACCACCACCACACCACCACCACCACACCACCACCACCACACCACCACCACCACACCACCACCACCCCCCCCCCACCACCACACCCCCACCACCACCCCACCACCACCCCCCACCACCACACCACCACCACCACACCACCACCACCACACCACCACCACACCACCACCACCACACCACCACCACCACACCACCACACCCCCCCCCACCACCACACCACCACCACCACACCACCACCACACCACCACCACACCACCACACCACCCCCCCCCACCACCACACCACCACCACCACACCACCACCACACCACCACCACCACACCACCACACCCCCCCCCCCCACCACCACACCACCACACCACCACCACCACACCACCACCACCCCACCACCACCCCCCACCACCACACCACCACCACCACCCCACCACCACACCACCACCACACCCCCCCCCCCACCACCACACCACCACCACCACACCAATACAACGGCACCAACAGAAAACAAAACCAATATATTTTAATAAAAGGAAGAGAAGAAAGAGCTCCCTTTAAGCAGCTGAGAGTATTGACATAAATAGTCATGAAAAAGTTGCTCTGCTGAAAACATGAAAATGCCATCTTCAGCCTGGCGTGAACTGCTGAACAAAGGTGGGGCAGGGGGGGGGGGAGGGCATCACTGAAGTGGCAACAACTTGGGCAGACACGGAGGAAGTTCAGCCACCACACACACTGGCAACACTGACAACAACAGCAGCACCACCACCTGCAGCAACACACAAAAGTTTTGAGATTGTAACTGTGGAAGTTTTGGGACAGTTATGGAACGAGGAATATTTGTGTGTGTGTGTGTGTGTGTGTGTGTGTGTGTGTGTGTGTGTGTGTGTGTGTGTGTGTGTGTGTGTGTGTGTGTGTGTGTGTGTGTGTGTGTGTGTGTGTGTACTCACCTATTTGTGCCTGGAGGATCGAGCATTGACTCTTGGATCCCGCCTTTCTAGCCATCGGTTGTTTACAGCATTGACTCCGGTCCTATTTCCCTATCATACCTAGTTTTAAAATTACGAATAGAGTTTGCTGCCACAATGTGCTCCTTAAGTACATTCCATTTTCCCACTACTCTCACGCTAAAAGAAAACTTTCTAACATCCCTGTGACTCATCTGAGTTTCCAGCTTCCACCCATGTCCCCTCGTTCTGTTAATTTTACGTGTGAACATTTCAAATATTTCCACTTTGTCAATTCCCCTGAGTATTTTATACGTTCCTATCACATCCCCCCTCTCCCTTCTTTTTTTCTAGTGTCGTAAGGTTCAGTTCCTTGAGGCGCTCTTCATACCCTATCCCTCGTAACGCTGGGAGGAGTCTTGTTGCAAACTTTTGAAGCTTTTCCAGTTTCCTTATATGTTTCTTCAGGTGGGTTTTTAAGCTCTTGGATCCCGCCTTCCCAACCGCCGTTTGACCAATTTATTGTATCTTTTCTGTATCATATTTATCATATGTATCAGCTACTGACCATCCCCAGGATGCAACCCACAACAGCTCTCTGACTCCCAGGTACCTATTTACTGCCCAGTGAACATAGAAATTGGGAAAGGAAACGTTACCGAAACGCTTCTGTAGCCTTTTCTTATAACTCATACGTCTTAGTTCTGGGATAGGAGTGGTGTGGGTCCAGGCAAGGTGTGGACGCCACGCAAGAGCCGCATGCTCCAGGCTTGGTCTGACGTATGTGATATACAAGATTCTGAATGATACCTTTCAAAGATTTCAAATAGAACTCAAACATAGAGTGAAGGAGTGAGAATGTAAGAATGAGGTCGCAGCAAGAACTAGGAACATTCCCTTGTTCTAACCTCAAGGTAACCTCAAGGTAACCTTGAGGTTACCTTGAGGTGCTTCCGGGGCTTAGCGTCCCCGTCGACGACCGGGCCGCGGGGACGCTAAGCCCCGGAAACACCTCAAGGTAACCTCAAGGTAGGAGGGAGTGAGGGGCTCAGGGGAAGGGGGGATGAGGGGCTCAGGGGAAGGGGGGATGAGGGGTGATATTCACCTGGTGTCATAAATACTGGTGTGTGTAGTGGGTCACACACAGGTTCCACTGTCTGGGTTATTGACCCGTCTTGTGAGTTGTCTTCCTGCTGGGGTCTGCTGTCTTCCTGCTGGGGTCTGCTGTCTTCCTGCTGGGGTCTGCTTTCTTCCTGCTGGGGTCTGCTTTCTTCATGCTGGGGTCTGCTCTCTTCCTGCTGGGGTCTGCTGTCTTCATGCTGGGGTCTGCTGTCTTCCTGCTGGGGTCTGCTTTCTTCATGCTGGGGTCTGCTGTCTTCCTGCTGGGGTCTGCTGTCTTCCTGCTGGGGTCTGCTGTCTTCCTGCTGGGGTCTGCTGTCTTCCTGCTGGGGTCTGCTGTCTTCCTGCTGGGGTCTGCTGTCTTCCTGCTGGGGTCTGCTGTCTTCCTGCTGGGGTCTGCTGTCTTCCTGCTGGGGTCTGCTGTCTTCCTGCTGGGGACTGCTGTCCTCCTGCTGGGGTCTGCTTTCTTCCTGCTGGGGTCTGCTTTCTTCATGCTGGGGTCTGCTGTCTTCCTGCTGGGGTCTGCTGTCTTCATGCTGGGGTCTGCTGTCTTCATGCTGGGGTCTGCTGTCTTCCTGCTGGGGTCTGCTGTCCTCCTGCTGGGGACTGCTGTCTTCCTGCTGGGGTCTGCTGTCCTCCTGCTGGGGTCTGCTGTCTTCATGCTGGGGTCTGCTGTCTTCCTGCTGGGGTCTGCTGTCTTCATGCTGGGGTCTGCTTTCTTCCTGCTGAGGTCTGCTTTCTTGCTAGGAAGTCTACTGTCTTCCTGTTGGAGACGGTTGTCTGCCTGCTAGGAAGTCTGCTGACTTTACCAGTTTTTGGTACTAAAAGTCGCACATTTGAAGAAAATATTCTTTTCTGGATTAAATACGTCTTCTAAGACTTCTCGTCTAATACGTCTGTATTAAAGAAGAACCATACCTCTTCTGTATTAAAGATGAACCATACCTCTTCAGTATTAAAGATGAACCATACCTCTTCAGTATTAAAGAAGAACCATACCTCTTTGTATTAAAGATGAACCATACCTCTTTGTATTAAAGATGAACCATACCTCTTCTGTATTAAAGATGAACCATACCTCTTCAGTATTAAAGAAGAACCATACCTCTTTGTATTAAAGAAGAACCATACCTCTTCAGTATTAAAGAAGAACCATACCTCTTTGTATTAAAGAAGAACCATACCTCTTCAGTATTAAAGATGAACCATACCTCTTTGTATTAAAGATGAACCATACCTCTTCTGTATTAAAGATGAACCATACCTCTTCTGTATTAAAGATGAACCATACCTCTTTGTATTAAAGAAGAACCATACCTCTTCAGTATTAAAGATGAACCATACCTCTTTGTATTAAAGAAGAACCATACCTCTTTGTATTAAAGAAGAACCATACCTCTTCTGTATTAAAGATGAACCATACCTCTTTGTATTAAAGATGAACCATACCTCTTTGTATTAAAGAAGAACCATACCTCATCTGTATTAAAGAAGAACCATACCTCTTTGTATTAAAGAAGAACCATACCTCTTCAGTATTAAAGAAGAACCATACCTCTTTGTATTAAAGAAGAACCATACCTCTTCAGTATTAAAGAAGAACCATACCTCTTTGTATTAAAGAAGAACCATACCTCTTCAGTATTAAAGATGAACCATACCTCTTTGTATTAAAGATGAACCATACCTCATCTGTATTAAAGATGAACCATACCTCATCTGTATTAAAGATGAACCATACCTCATCTGTATTAAAGAAGAACCATACCTCTTTGTATTAAAGAAGAACCATACCTCATCTGTATTAAAGAAGAACCATACCTCTTCAGTATTAAAGAAGAACCATACCTCATCTGTATTAAAGATGAACCATACCTCATCTGTATTAAAGATGAACCATACCTCTTTGTATTAAAGAAGAACCATACCTCTTTGTATTAAAGAAGAACCATACCTCATCTGTATTAAAGAAGAACCATACCTCTTTGTATTAAAGATGAACCATACCTCATCTGTATTAAAGAAGAACCATACCTCTTTGTATTAAAGATGAACCATACCTCTTTGTATTAAAGAAGAACCATACCTCTTCAGTATTAAAGAAGAACCATACCTCTTTGTATTAAAGAAGAACCATACCTCTTTGTATTAAAGATGAACCATACCTCTTCAGTATTAAAGAAGAACCATACCTCTTTGTATTAAAGAAGAACCATACCTCATCTGTATTAAAGAAGAACCATACCTCTTTGTATTAAAGATGAACCATACCTCATCTGTATTAAAGAAGAACCATACCTCTTTGTATTAAAGATGAACCATACCTCTTTGTATTAAAGAAGAACCATACCTCTTCAGTATTAAAGAAGAACCATACCTCTTTGTATTAAAGAAGAACCATACCTCATCTGTATTAAAGAAGAACCATACCTCTTTGTATTAAAGATGAACCATACCTCATCTGTATTAAAGAAGAACCATACCTCTTTGTATTAAAGATGAACCATACCTCATCTGTATTAAAGAAGAACCATACCTCTTTGTATTAAAGAAGAACCATACCTCATCTGTATTAAAGAAGAACCATACCTCTTCAGTATTAAAGAAGAACCATACCTCATCTGTATTAAAGATGAACCATACCTCATCTGTATTAAAGATGAACCATACCTCTTTGTATTAAAGAAGAACCATACCTCTTTGTATTAAAGAAGAACCATACCTCATCTGTATTAAAGAAGAACCATACCTCTTTGTATTAAAGATGAACCATACCTCATCTGTATTAAAGAAGAACCATACCTCTTTGTATTAAAGAAGAACCATACCTCATCTGTATTAAAGATGAACCATACCTCATCTGTATTAAAGAAGAACCATACCTCTTCAGTATTAAAGAAGAACCATACCTCATCTGTATTAAAGAAGAACCATACCTCTTTGTATTAAAGAAGAACCATACCTCTTTGTATTAAAGAAGAACCATACCTCTTCAGTATTAAAGAAGAACCATACCTCATCTGTATTAAAGATGAACCATACCTCATCTGTATTAAAGATGAACCATACCTCATCTGTATTAAAGAAGAACCATACCTCATCTGTATTAAAGAAGAACCATACCTCTTTGTATTAAAGAAGAACCATACCTCATCTGTATTAAAGAAGAACCATACCTCATCTGTATTAAAGAAGAACCATACCTCTTTGTATTAAAGAAGAACCATACCTCATCTGTATTAAAGAAGAACCATACCTCATCTGTATTAAAGAAGAACCATACCTCTTCAGTATTAAAGAAGAACCATACCTCTTCAGTATTAAAGAAGAACCATACCTCTTCAGTATTAAAGAAGAACCATACCTCTTCAGTATTAAAGATGAACCATACCTCTTTGTATTAAAGATGAACCATATCTCTTTGTATTAAAGAAGAACCATACCTCTTCTGTATTAAAGATGAACCATACCTCTTCAGTATTAAAGAAGAACCATACCTATTATATATTTTTAATTAATAAAGAAGTAGTTCTTACTAGTATTACTGACAATAATACTAATTGTAATAATTGTATCTGGACACAAATGTCACAGATGCGACAGTTCTACCTGGATTTTACCTGAATGAGGCTCTGCGAGTTGTTCTACTCCCCAAGCCCGGGGAGTAGAGGATATGGGAGTAAGGGAGTAGTGGATATGTGGGCTTCACTACAGCCAGGTTGGTCCGGCACTTCTTGCAGGAACTTACCTAAATGCTTCTTGAACACATCCACCTTTGTTCCGGCAATATTTCTAAAGCTTGCTGGGAAGGTGTTGAACAGCTGTGGACCTCTGATGTTCAGACAGTGTTCTCTCATTGTGTCTAGGGCACCTCTACTCCTCACTGGTTCTATTCTGCATTTCCTTCCGTGTCTTTCGTTCCAGTATGTTGTTATTCTACTGTGCAAATTTGGGATCTGGCCCTCCAGTATCTTCCATGTATATATTATTTGATACCTCTCTCGTCTCCTCTCCAGAGACAGTACATTTTGAGATACCTGGTACATACTTGAGATGCACTCATTAATACCTGGAGCTCCAGGTACTTATTAATCCTGGAGCTCCAGGTACTTATTAATAATCGTGGAGCTCCAGGTACTTATTAATCCTGGAGCTCCAGGTACTTATTAATACCTGGAGCTCCAGGTACTTATTAATCCTGGAGCTCCAGGTACTTATTAATACCTGGAGCTCCAGGTACTTATTAATCCTGGAGCTCCAGGTACTTATTAATCCTGGAGCTTCAGGTACTTATTAATACCTGGAGCTCCAGGTACTTATTAATCCTGGAGCTCCAGGTACTTATTAATCCTGGAGCTCCAGGTACTTATTAATACCTGGAGCTCCAGGTAGGTGCCATGCTGGTTGATGGTTGTGGCTCAGGTCTACTCTTGAATCTTCTTAGTACTTTTCTCATATTCTTCTTCCTCAGCCTGTTCAGCTTTATATTTCCCCTTCATATCTTTCTCCTTCTTTACATTGTCTATCTTCTCTCTCTCTCTCTCTCTCTCTCTCTCTCTCTCTCTCTCTCTCTCTCTCTCTCTCTCTCTCTCTCTCTCTCTCTCTCTCTCTCTCTCTCTCTCTCTCTCTCTCTCTCTCTCTCTCTCTCTCTCTCTCTCTCTCTCTCTCTCTCTCTCTCTCTCTCTCTCTCTCTCTCTCTCTCTCTCTCTCTCTCTCTCTCTCTCTCTCTCTCTCTCTCTCTCTCTCTCTCTCTCTCTCTCCTCACTATTCTTCCTCCTCCACGTTCTCTCTTCTCTACTTCCTTTCTTTACAGTCCTCCTTCTCCGCCTTCTGATCCTCCTCCTTGTCCTCCCTCGCATTTTAGTTCTACCTGCTCCACCTGTTCTATCCCACTTCCTGCTCCACCTGTTCTATCCCACTTCCTGCTCCACCTGTTCTATCCCACTTCCTGCTCCACCTGTTCTATCCCACTTCCTGCTCCACCTGTTCTATCCCACTTCCTGTTCCACGTGTCTATCCCACTTCCTGCTCCACCTGTTCTATCCCACTTCCTGCTCCACCTGTCTATCCCACTTCCTGCTCCACCTGTTCTATCCCACTTCCTGTTCCACCTGTCTATCCCACTTCCTGCTCCACCTGTTCTATCCCACTTCCTGTTCCACCTGTCTATCCCACTTTCTGTTCCACCTGTTCTATCCCACTTCCTGTTCCACCTGTCCTATCCCACTTCCTGCTCCACCTGTTCTATCCCACTTCCTGCTCCACCTGTCTATCCCACTTCCTGCTCCACCTGTTCTATCCCACTTCCTGCTCCACCTGTTCTATCCCACTTCCTGCTCCACCTGTCTATCCCACTTCCTGCTCCACCTGTTCTATCCCACTTCCTGTTCCACGTGTCCTATCCCACTTCCTGCTCCACCTGTCCTATCCCACTTCCTGCTCCACCTGTTCTATCCCACTTCCTGTTCCACGTGTCCTATCCCACTTCCTGCTCCTCCTGCTCCTGTCCTTCCCAGTCTCCTCCCTGCTCGTCGCGTCTCGTGTCAAGTCTTGCACGGGTCAGGCAGGTAGCATCTTCAGTCACCGCCTTGACGGCCGTCTTAAAATTTCCCTGATGCAACAGGAAGTGTGGGACAGGGAGGCCCGTCCGGGGACGCCGCTCCTGCATCTATTTTCTTCACTTTCTTGAGCTCTTTTTCGCGTTGGGATTTTTGGCGCTGTTCAAGTGTCGAGTTATTTATTGTTCTGCATTTTGATTACTTCAGTTTACCTTAGAAGTTGTAATTTGGTAGTTATAATATTTATATTTGTTAATTCTTGGTAATTCTTAATTTCCTGCATATTTAATGAGGTGGGGAGGGTCATTAAGGTAATGTTCAAATAGCTTTGGCAAATTAAGAAGTGAAGTCAGGAGGCCATGAAGGACTTCGAGGAGGAGGACGCAGAGGATAGGAAGGACTCCGAAGTGGAGGAGAAGGAAGAGGCAGAGAAGGATTCCGAAGTAGAGGAGAAGGAAGAGGCAAGAGAAGGACTTCTAAAGAAGAGGAAGGGGCATGGAAGGACTCCGAGGAGGAAGAGGAGGAGGAGTAGGCAGGGAATGACTCCGAGGAGGAGGAGAGGGCATGTAAGGACTGCTAGGAGGTGAACAGGAGAAAGTTATAAGGGGTGATATGAAAGGATTGAGAGGCGTGTGTGGGGAGCGGGAGGGTCCCCAAGCGTGGAGGTGTGCGCCTCCGTCAACACAGGAAGCTGTAAATTTGTGTTGATGAAGGAGACCAGACCTGGTGCTCGCCCCCTGTACCTCTCCTGCCGCCTTGTCTCTCATGCTCTCTCTTATTGTCAATGTCACTTTACCTCCTCTGGTTCTCTCTGTCCCTGTGGCTTTGGCTATTTATTTCTTTATCTCTGTCTTTTTTGGTCCCCCACCTCCTTTTCTCTCGTTCTCTCTTCTCTCCCTTTCTCTCTCTCTGATTGATACCTACTTGGTATCAAGCAGGTACCTTGTTGACTGCTGGTGTTGACTTTTTGATGCGTAGTGCCTCGCTGATGTCGAGTCTCCTGCTATCGCTGTATTTATCGATGATTTCTGTGTTGCATGTTAAGATTTCTCTGGTGATGGCCTGGTTGTGAGAAGAGATTATATGTTCCTTGATGGAGCCCTGTTGTTTGTGCACGGTTAATCGCCTAGAAAGAGACGTCGTTGTCTTGCCTATATACTGAGATCTTTGGGGCTAAGGATGCTTATAGTCTAAGGATGCTTATAGGAAGCGAAGAGAACTATCTGATGGCGAAGAAAACGCCAAGCCATTACGACTATTTAGCACTTGGAAAGGATCAGGATAAGGATTTGGGATGGGACGGAGGTGGGGGGTAAGGGAATCCAGGAATCCTGGTGAGTGAAGTGAGAGATCATGTTCCTATTGTTCCAGCCGAGGAATGAATGGACGCTGAGTGATTGTGATCCTTCCTTTGATGGGTGTTTCAGGTCAGCTGTTGCTAATAGCTGATTCGTGGGATGATGGAGGGAGATAGGTTCCTGGGGCAGCTAGTCTACGGGGGTGTCTTGGGAGTGCCAGTGGTATGTCTTGGGAGTGCCAGTGGTATGTCTTGGGAGTGCCAGTGTTATGTCTTGGCAGTGCCAGTAGTATGTCTTGGGAGTGCCAGTGGTATGTCTTGGGAGTGCCAGTGGGTGTGGGGTAGACAACGGGTATGTCTTGGCAGTGCCACATTCCACCTCATCATCTTCCCTAAGGTTACATGGGCGTGCGGGCGTGACATTGAGCCAAGGGTTATGTGGGTCTCTGGACGGCACTTAATCACGTTGACGCCTCTCCTGAGTGCCACTTGTAAGCTCCCAGGGCGCCCTTAGTCAGATGTGAAGGTGTCGCATAGGGTGTGGCTCAGGGTGTGGCTCAGGGTGTGGCTTAGGGTCTGGCTTAGGGTGTGGCTCAGGGTGTGGCTTAGGGTGTGGCTCAGGGAATGGCTTAGGGTGTGGCTCAGGGTGTGGCTTAGGGTGTGTGGCATGGGGTGTGGCTCAGGGTGTGTGGCTCAGGGTGTGGCTCAGGATGTGGCTTAGGGTGTGTGGCATGGGGTGTGGCTCAGGGTGTGGCTTAGGGTGTGTGGCATGGGGTGTGGCTTAGGGTGTGTGGCATGGGGTGTGGCTCAGGGTGTGGCTTAGGGTGTGGCTCAGGGTGTGGCTTAGGGTGTGGCTTAGGGTGTGGCTCAGGGTGTGGCTCAGGGTGTGGCTCAGGGTGTGGCTTAGGGTCTGGCTTAGGGTGTGGCTCAGGGTGTGGCTTAGGGTGTGGCTCAGGGTGTGGCTCAGGGTGTGGCTCAGGGTGTGGCTTAGGGTCTGGCTTAGGGTGTGGCTCAGGGTGTGGCTCAAGGTGTGGCTCAGGGTGTGGCTTAGGGTGTGGCTCAGGGTGTGGCTCAGGGTGTGGCTCAGGGTGTGGCTTAGGGTGTGGCTTAGGGTGTGGCTCAGGGTGTGGCTCAGGGTGTGGCTTAGGGTGTGGCTTAGGGTGTGGCTCAGGGTGTGGCTCAGGGTGTGGCTTAGGGTGTGGCTTAGGGTGTGGCTCAGGGTGTGGCTCAGGGTGTGGCTCAGGGTGTGGCTTAGGGTGTGGCTTAGGGTGTGGCTCAGGGTGTGGCTCAGGGTGTGGCTCAGGGTGTGGCTTAGGGTGTGGCTTAGGGTCTGGCTCAGGGTGTGGCTCAGGGTGTGGCTCAGGGTGTGGCTTAGGGTGTGGCTTAGGGTCTGGCATAGGGTGTGGCACTGAGGTGCAGTTTTACACTTTGTCAGATACCTAAGCAATATATTGCGTCAGTCTGCACTACGGTGACTTAATGGAAGTTTATCTTGAGGTGGTTCCGAGGATCAGTGTCCCTGCGGTCCGGTCTATGGGATGGCCACCTGGTTCATGGTCTGGTCAACCAGGCTGTTGGACGCGGCTGCTCGCAGCCTGACGAATGAGTCACAGCCTGGTTGTTCAGGTATCCTTTGGAGGTGTTTGCCATGTTCTTGAACACTGTGAGGGGTCGGCCAGTTATGCCCCTTATGTGTAGTGGAAGCGTGTTGAACAGTCTCGGGCCTCTGATGTTGATAGTTCTCTCTTGAACACTGTGAGGGGTCGGCCAGTTATGTCCCTTATGTGTAGTAGAAGCGTGTTGAACAGTCTCGGGCCTCTGATGTTGATAGTTCTCTCTTGAACACTGTGAGGGGTCGGCCAGTTATGTCCCTTATGTGTAGTGGAAGCGTGTTGAACAGTCTCGGGCCTCTGATGTTGATAGTTCTCTCTTGAACACTGTGAGGGGTCGGCCAGTTATGTTCCGTATGTGTAGTGGAAGCGTGTTGAACAGTCTCGGGCCTCTGATGTTGATAGTTCTCTCTTGAACACTGTGAGGGGTCGGCCAGTTATGTTCCGTATGTGTAGTGGAAGCGTGTTGAACAGTCTCGGGCCTCTGATGTTGATAGTTCTCTCTTGAACACTGTGAGGGGTCGGCCAGTTATGTCCCTTATGTGTAGTGGAAGCGTGTTGAACAGTCTCGGGCCTCTGATGTTGATAGTTCTCTCTTGAACACTGTGAGGGGTCGACCAGTTATGTCCCTTATGTGTAGTGGAAGCGTGTTGAACAGTCTCGGGCCTCTGATGTTGATAGTTCTCTCTTGAACACTGTGAGGGGTCGGCCAGTTATGTTCCGTATGTGTAGTGGAAGCGTGTTGAACAGTCTCGGGCCTCTGATGTTGATAGTTCTCTCTTGAACACTGTGAGGGGTCGGCCAGTTATGTTCCGTATGTGTAGTGGAAGCGTGTTGAACAGTCTCGGGCCTCTGATGTTGATAGTTCTCTCTTGAACACTGTGAGGGGTCGGCCAGTTATGTTCCGTATGTGTAGTGGAAGCGTGTTGAACAGTCTCGGGCCTCTGATGTTGATAGAGTTCTCTCTCAAAGTACCTGTTGCACCTCTGCTCTTCAACGGGGGTATTCTGCACATCCTGCCATGCCTCCTGGTCTCATGTGATGTTATTTCTGTGTGCAACTTTGGGACCAGCCCCTCTACTATTTTCCAGTTTCCTATTTACATATCCACCTAAACTCATTCATCCAATCCACACACGTGAAAGAAAGTGACACGTTTCGGTTCATCCCAAACCATAATCAAGACGGACTGGACCGCATGTCTTGATAATGGTCCAGGACGGACCGAAAATACCTGTACCATACCTGGAGAGAGTTCTGGGAGTTCTTCTACTCCCCGAGGCCAGGCCTGAGGCCAGACTCGACTTGTGATAACTTGGTCCAACAGGCTGTTGCTTGAAGCGGCCCGCAGGGCCTCATATCCACTACCGCCCGGTTGCTCCGGCATTTCTTGCAAGAACCTGTCCAAGTGCCTCTTGAAGACTTCCACCGTCACGTTCTGTTTTCTTTTCAGACGTGTAGATTGGGTGTCCTATTTTCAACCCCATTATAGTGACTTACTGTTTACTGGACAGGAAAAATGACGGTCTGGCGTTCGATGTGTGTAAATATACTAGATTTTGCAGGTTTAATCTCCCGCTTATCTTCGCAACATCTGATACTGCAATTATAGTGTAATTAAATCCTCTAATGAGAGACTTGTAATTAATTTATAACGGTCTGAGGGATGACTGGTGGGAAGTGCCGGAGCGGACGGACCACTGCACGCCTCATGGTGCATGCCAGGGAGACCTGGCCACGTCCGGCGGGACGTGGCCAGGTCCAGTCAGACGTGGCCACGTCCAGTCAGACGTGGCCAGGCCCGGGGGAACGTGGCCAGGCCCTGGGGGACGTGGCCAGGTCCGGCGGGACGTGGACAGGCCCGGGGGAACGTGGCCAGGTCCGGCGGGACGTGGCCAGGTCCGGCGGGACGTGGCCAGGTGAGGTCAGACGAAGCGCAGGTGAGGACAAACAGAGGAGAGGAAGGTAGGGGCAGGTAGAACGAGAACAAAGTTGGTAGCTGAGGCCGGTCCGTCTAATTACCACAAGCTTCAGAAAGCTTCCTGGCAATACGTTAGTAATGAATAAATATGATATATTTACTCATTATAATGTTGGTGCTGAATGTACAACACGAAAAAACATAATTTTAATCTGAAAAAGTATCTTTTTATTAAGAAATTAGACGAAAATAAAAAGCTGGTGACGCCAAATCAAGTCGACGATCCAAGCTTCGGTTAGGTTAGGTTTGGTTTAGTTAAGTTAGGTTAGGTTAGGTTAGGATAGGTTAGGATAGGTTAGGCTAGGTTAGGTTAGGTCAGGTTAGGTTAGGTTAGGTTAGGTCAGCCTAACTTAACATATCATATTTATTCATTACTAACGTATTGCCAGGAAGCTTTCTGAAGCTTGTGGTAATTAGACGGACCCGCTGAGGCGACATTAAACGCGCGAGAAGAGATGAATCCCGTGGGCCACTGGCTTGGGGCGACAGACTTACAACTCTCATCATTTATACCCAAAAAAATAACAAAAAAAACTTGTCCCAAAACATTCCTTCACACACGGAGAAGAGCTACAAATCCTTCTAAGCACTAATGGGATATCTTCTCCAAGTTTTCCCAGACTCTGCCTCTCTCCCTTGCTCCTCTTCCTTGCTTCCCTCCCCTTGCTTCTCTCCCTCGCTCCTCTCCCTAGCTCCTCTCTCGCTTCTCTCTCTCGCTCCTCTCTCTTGCTCCTCTCTCTCTCGCTTCTCTCCCTCACTTCATCTACAGTTTAAGAAAAAAATAATCGCTTCCTTTGGCGACGTCTTTAAAGCTACGAGCATTAACAGTCACTAAGAGGGGAGCCGGTCGGCCGAGCGGACAGCACGCGGGACTTGTGATACCTGGTTGATACCTGGTTGATTACCTGGTTGATCCTGTGGTCGTGGGTTCGATCCCAGGCGCCGGCGAGAAACAATGGGCAGAGTTTCTTTCACCCTATGCCCCTGTTACCTAGCAGTAAAATAGGTACCTGGGTGTTAGCCAGCTGTCACGGGCTGCTTCCTGGGGGTGGAGGCCTGGTCGAGGACCGGGCCGCGGGGACAATAAAAAAAAGCCCCGAAATCATCTCAAGATAACCTCAAGAAGATGATACCTTGAGGTGGTTCCGAGGATCAATGTCCCCATGGCCCACTCTCTGCCTAGCGCCAAGATTTATAAGAAGCCACTAAACATAACATGAGACAAAAATAGGGACCAGGCCCGGGACCAGGGTATAGGACCCGGGACAAAAATAGGGACCAGGCCCGGGACCAGGGTATAGGACCCGGGACAAAAATAGGGACCAGGCCCGGGACCAGGGTATAGGACCCGGGACAAAAATAGGGACCAGGCCCGGGACCAGGGTATAAGACCCGGGACAAAAATAGGGACCAGGCCCGGGACCAGGGTATAGGACCCGGGACAAAAAGAGGGACCAGGTAGGCCATACCCCAGACCTACAGGCGCACTTTCTTTTAATTTGATTAAGACAATTGTGTTTGCGCGTTGGATATTCCCATCCACAGCTGGATAAGCACCTCCAAAGGATACCTGATCAACCAGGCTGTGATTCGTACGTCAGGCTGAGAGCAGCCGCGTTCAGCAGCCTGGTTGACCAGTCCAGCAACCAGGAGGCTTGGTCGACGACCGGACCGCGGGGTCGCTGAGCCCCGGAATCATCTCAAGGTAACCTTGGCTGTAATGAATATGTAGGCCTACTGAACCACTCCTGTTGGAACAGCAATGCCCAACCACTTGGCCAGGTCGGTAGAGCGGCGGTCTTGATATCATTCTCTTTTACCCTCATTCAGGGTTGGCGTTCGATCCCCGATGGTTCAAATGGTTGGACATCCAAGTGCAATATATTCATATTGGTTCAGTGTTCTTTCTTGATAATCAAGTTATCACAAGTATGACCCCAGACTGGCCTTTAGGGGAGTCGAACTCTCGGTACTGACTCCAGGTAAACTCCAGGTACCCGGGTTACAATGTTTGTTTACAGGTGAGGAGTAGGAGTTTAGGGAGGCGGCGTGAAATATTCCCTCACACAGCAGCAGGTAACGGCGATAATATCCCTACTGGCAGGGGCCGTTCTCCTCACCTGTCGGAGGTGAGGTCACGCCATCCGGTCCACAGTGGCCTGGTGAGGTCACCAGGTCACCTCTGGTCTTTGTACTCTGGTCGTGTTCACGACCCTGTGTTAAGTCGCCTTTTCTGATAGCGACGAAGTCGGGAGGGCATTCTCGAATGCATAGGAGCCGCATTAACTTAATGACAGGAGGGAAACATGTCGGCATTGTTCGTTGGGGGGTCAGGGGTGTCCCCCACACTACGCCTGGGGTCAGGGGTGTCCCCCTCACTATGCTTGGGGTCAGGGGTGTTCCCACACTACGCCTGGGGTCAGGGGGTGTTCCCACACTACGCCTGGGGTCAGGGGTGTCTCCACACTACGCCTGGGGTCAGGGGTGTCCCTACACTACGCCTGGGGTCAGGGGTGTCCCTACACTACGCCTGGGGTCAGGGGTGTCCCTACACTACGCCTGGGGTCAGGGGTGTCCCTACACTACGCCTGGGGTCAGGGGTGTCCCTACACTACGCCTGGGGTCAGGGGTGTTCCCACACTACGCCTGGGGTCAGGGGTGTCCTCACACTACGCCTGGGGTCAGGGGTATCCCCACACTACGCCTGGGGTCAGGGGTGTCCCCACACTACGCCTGGGGTCAGGGGTGTCCTTACACTACGCCTGGGGTCAGGGGTGTCCCTACACTACGCCTGGGGTCAGGGGTGTTCCCACACTACGCCTGGGGTCAGGGGTGTCCCCACTACGCCTGGGGTCAGGGGTGTCCCCACACTACACCTGGGGTCAGGGGTGTCCCCACACTACACCTGGGGTCAGGGGTGTCCTCACACTACGCCTGGGGTCAGGGGTGTCCCCACACTACACCTGGGGTCAGGGGTGTCCCCACACTACACCTGGGGTCAGGGGTGTCCCCACACTACACCTGGGGTCAGGGTGTCCCCACACTACACCTGGGGTCAGGGGTGTCCCTACACTACACCTGGGGTCAGGGGTGTCCCCACACTACACCTGGGGTCAGGGGTGTCCTCACACTACGCCTGGGGTCAGGGGTGTCCCCACACTACACCTGGGGTCAGGGGTGTCCCCACACTACACCTGGGGTCAGGGGTGTCCCCACACTACACCTGGGGTCAGGGGTGTCCCCACACTACGCCTGGGGTCAGGGGTGTCCCCACACTACGCCTGGGGTCAGGGGTGTCCCCACACTACACCTGGGGTCAGGGGTGTCCTCACACTACGCCTGGGGTCAGGGGTGTCCCCACACTACGCCTGGGGTCTGGGGTGTCCCCACACTACGCCTGGGGTCAGGGGTGTCCCCCTCACTATGCCTGGGGTCAGGGGTGTCCCCACACTACGCCTGGGGTCAGGGGAGTCCCCACACTACGCCTGGGGTCAGGGGTGTCCCCCTCACTATGCCTGGGGTCAGGGGAGTCCCCACACTACGCCTGGGGTCAAGGGTGTCCCCCTCACTATGCCTGGGGTCAGGGGTGTCCCCCACACTACGCCTGGGGTCAGGGGTGTCCCCACACTACGCCTGGGGTCAGGGGTGTCCCCACACTACGCCTGGGGTCAGGGTGTCCCCACACTACGCCTGGGGTCAGAAGTCCCTCGGTGTACTATTGGAACGTCTCCATTACCTACTGTGCCACCCCCCTCCCCAACCCCTCATCTGGCGTGGACCCCACCCCAGGTGTGACCCCACCTCGAAGGGTTTAATCGTCTAGCCGCTGATGTTCTCTCATTTATCTAGCTTTTGTTATTGCTGACCGGGTGATTGCTGGTCGTGAATAGCAACAGTCTGATGGATCGCTCCTCCGCAGCTACTCTGCGTCCACACAGAGATGCCACACTTTACCCATCGTGTAGGGGCAGGGGGGGACCACCCCCTTGGAGGTGTTGGGGGCAGGGGGGACCTCCCCCCTTGGAGGTGTAGGGGGCAGGAGGGGGACCTTCCCCCCTGTGGGTTGTGGGCTCCCTTACCCTTCGCGGCTCCCTAAGTTAATGCTCTCCCGCTGTGAGCGTCTACCCTGGTATGGGAGAAAACACACACATAATTGGCATTACTGTGGGAGGGTTGTAGAGGGGGGTGGGTGGGGTTGTAGGGGGGGATGGGGTGCTTGGGATAAAGCTGGGGAACGGTCCCCACCCCCCCCTCGGGCGCCTATTGGTCGCGCTTCCACGGGGACCCTTCACTGTTGGTTCATTTCAGGGTCTTCCTTCCTTCCTTCCTTCCTTCCTGTCTTCATTCACGCCGTACTGCTACTGTCTTCACTCCTCGTAATGCTCAGGCCATCCACTCCATGACCTGTGCTACCGGCGGAGCATGTACAAGTACTCACTCGAGGTGAATACATTATACACGGACCTTCCTGTGTAATGTTGAAGTGGGCAAAGTTCGTCTCTCTCTCTCACAGTACGATACATGTAGATGTATTCCGTAGCAGGACTGGTGTACGGTAGTGGTGAGTGTCCACACGGTAGTGGTGAGTGTCCACACGGTAGTGGTGAGTGTCCACACGGTAGTGGTGAGTGTCCACACGGTAGTGGTGAGTGTCCACACGGTAGTGGTGAGTGTCCACACGGTAGTGGTGAGTGTCCACACGGTAGTGGTGAGTGTCCACACGGTAGTGGTGAGTGTCCACACGGTAGTGGTGAGTGTCCACACGGTAGTGGTGAGTATCCACACGGTAGTGGTGAGTGTCCACACGGTAGTGGTGAGTGTCCACACGGTAGTGGTGAGTGTCCACACGGTAGTGGTGAGTGTCCACACGGTAGTGGTGAGTGTCCACACGGTAGTGGTGAGTGTCCACACGGTAGTGGTGAGTGTCCACACGGTAGTGGTGAGTGTCCACACGCTGGCCTTACTGCCTCGCTCACCTGTGCACCTCTCCCGCGATAACAACAAGTACCACAATAACGTGCCTGGAAAATGTTGACTAAACCACACACTAGAAAGTGAAGGGACGACGACGTTTCGGTCCGTCCTGGACCATTCTCGAGTCGATTGTGAACATGGTCGACTTGATAGTGGTCCAGGACGGATCGAAACGCCGTCGTCCCTTCACTTTCTAGTGTGTGGTTTGGTCAACAAGTTCATAAGAAGATAAGAACAAATGTAACTGCAGAAGGCCTATTGGCCTATTGGATACCTGATCAACCAGGCTGTGACTCATACGTTAGGCTGCGAGCAGCCGCGTCCAATAGCCTGGTTGATCAGTCCAGCAACCAGGAGGCCTGGTCGAGAACCGGGCCGCGGGGACGCTAAACCCCGAAATCATCTCAATATCTCCGGAAGGATTCGTTGTTTTATACTTCTTCTCCTTCATCGAGGTCCCGTTATCTTGCCCAAACGCTATGAAAGCGAGGAGTTTTTGCGTCCTGTCTGACCTGCTTCTCCTTGCGTCCTGTCTGACCTGCTTCTCCTTGCGTCCTGCCTGACCTGCTTCTCCTTGCGTCCTGTCTGACCTGCTTCTTGCGTCCTGTCTGACCTGCTTCTTGCGTCCTGTCTGACCTGCTTCTCCTTGCGTCCCTTTGCTTCAAGGACTCTTCAGTCAAGTCTAAATACTTCAACAAGATTATCCTTCCTAGCGAGCAGAGTTTGTTAGAGCCAATCTTTAATTTCACTCAATTGAAGACTGCGCTGTTTTGTTTGGGACAACAATGGCTCCTTCCTTTTATTTTGGTCCAAGGAAAGAATCTCCGTATTAATGAGAGCGGCATCTTACGACCTCGTCATGGTGGGTCTTGGAGTGGAGGTGCTCCTTGGAGGAGGTGGAGTGGGGGCGCTTCTTAGAGGAGGTGGAGTGGGGGGCGCTCCTTGGAGGAGGTGGAGTGGGGGCGTTCCTTGGAGGAGGTGGAGTGGGGGCGCTCCTTGGAGGAGGTGGAGTGGGGGCGCTCCTTGGAGGAGGTGGAGTGGATGCGCTCCTTGGAGGAGGTGGAGTGAGGGCGCTCAAATATCAGCTTTTTTTTGTCCCCCCGCGACGGTCAAGCTGAATTCACCTTTTGCTTCATTAGCCGCTGGTTGGCAGTGGTCCGGGTTTGTGAACAGTCTTACTAATCCCCTGTGAAAATAATTTTACGACATGTTTCATAAATCAATATAAGTCCGCCTACAGGTCGGTGGGGAGACGCCCCCGGGATTTGACAGCAATGGTTTGTCGCGGGGAATTTGACGGCGTCCAGTGGATCACTGGCAGCGTGGATCACTGGCAGCGTGGATCACTGGCAGCGTGGATCACAGCCTGCGTGGATCACACCCTGCGTGGATCACACCCTGCGATAGCAGCCGAATTCAGGAGACAAGCAGGAATATAAGTTATGTTGGGAGTGTGGCTGTGTGGTGGGGCGTCTAGCCTTCGCTCCCTTGCCCTTCATCCCTACAGCTCCCTCGTTCTTCCATTCCACCCTCTCGTCTCCATCACTATCCCATGTGGAGGGAGATATTGGTGGGGTGGTGGACGGTGATATTGGGGGACAGCGGAGGAGGTGGGGGATACCGGTTCCCCCAGACCCAAGACTCACCCTTCCACCTACTTACTTAAGCCTGTCGTCGATCCTTGTCAATTTAGTTATTTGATTAAGGAACGTTATCGCTGATATCTTGCATGATTCAGCATTGATTTGCAATTGCAATCAATCAATCGGTGGACGAGGCTGTCAGTCGTGTTGGGACAATGGCTGGGCTCAAGGTACACTAGGAATGTAAACAGGGGAGCCTGTTTTAAGGGGGGGAGGGGGGAGAAAATAGGGGAGAGTTGGATGAAGAGGGCAGCAGTGTGAGAGGCGGGGGGGGGGGGGGGGTGCAGAATACCCCCGTTGAAAAGCAGAGGTGCAATAGGTGCTCCGAGAGAGAGAACTCTTATCAACATCAGAGGCCCGAGACCAACTATATGTACAATACCTTAAACATACCTGTTGGGGTTATCTTGAGATGATTTCGGGGCTTTACTGGCCCCGCGGCTCGGTCTTCGACCAGGCCTCCACCCCCCAGGAAGCAGACCGTAACAGCATTTTACTGCTAGGTAACAGGGGCATCAGGGTGAAAGAAACATTTTGCCCATTTGTCTCCGCCTCCACCGGGGATCGAACCCGAAACCTCAGGACTACGACACTACACACAGAAATCAGAATTGCGTGATGCATCAAATGAACAAATTTGTTCATTTGATGCATCACGCAATTGTGATTTATGTGTGTAATGAAGTAAGGGTGAAGAGGGAGAACGGCCTATTGACATAGCACGAGTGCACGGGGGAGTTGTGTAAAACCCTGGTTTGTGCCTCGGAGAGGCTGCAGGATCCAGTAAGTTCAGTAGAACTTCGGTTTGAACTTCTTCTTTTGACCATGTCGTAGCTCAGTCGATTAAGGCAGCGTCTGAGATGTTCTCGGACGCAGGTTCGAATTCTCGTCACGGCCCTTGTGGATTTGTTCTCATGACTACGGATCCGAAGCGCTGTCCACCCAGCTGTCAGGCGCCCTGACAGCTGGGTTTCGACGCCCGGCCTGGGGTCAGGCTTGACTTGTGATTACTTGGCCCAACAAACTATGTTATAAATCGAATCAGTGTCAGAACAAAGAGGAACATCGGTATCAAAAGCAGCGATATTAGGTAAGTGCAGCAGCGGGGGAATACAGTTGTAGCAAAAACAGTAAAGAGGGGGAGTAGCGGTAGCGATAATAAAGATGCCGCAACAGCTTTGACAAAAGAGCAGCAATAACCACAACAACAGCAGCTGCGGCAGCAAATACACTCAATATTTCTTACCTCGAGGGGCAGTTGTTTTAAGTGATAGCAACAGTAGCACCGGCAGAGAGGGATCCTTCGGAGGGAGTTATGCACGTTGACCAAACACCTGCCGAAGGTGTGTAAATATTGGATGACATGATGCTGTGCACATCTGACGAAGGCGCTGCTGCTGCTGCTGCTGCTGCTGCTGCTGGTCCTTGCGGGCACCTCTAAGAACGCCCGCCAGAAATTGGGGCTTCTCAGCTTTATTTTGAAAAGATGGAAACTGTTGGAAATTGATTTTGGCATTGAAATAAAAATGCATGTTTGGATCGTTGGGACGCGCGGGTCTTGTTTTGACCGTTGGGACGGGCCAGTCTTGTTTTGACCGTTGGGACGGGCGAGTCTTGTTTTGACCGTTGGGACGGGCGAGTCTTGTTTTGACCGTTGGGACGCGCGAGTCTTGTTTTGACCGTTGGGACGCGCGAGTCTTGTTTTGACCGTTGGGACGGGCGAGTCTTGTTTTGACCGTTGGGACGCGCGAGTCTTGTTTTGACCGTTGGGACGCGCGAGTCTTGTTTTGACCGTTGGGACGGGCGAGTCTTGTTTTGACCGTTGGGAAAGACAAATCCTGTCTTGACCGTTAACTTTCGATGATTCTGAAGATCAACGTCCCCGCGGCCCGGTCTCTGACCAGGCTTCCTGGTTGGTGGTTTCGTCACCAAGCTGTTCGACGCAACTGCTCGCAGCTTGCTGTAAGAATCACAACCTGGTTGATCAACCTTTAAAGGCTTTTCCCAAGTTTTCCCTTGAACACCATGAGAGGTCGGCCAGTTATGTGGTGGGCAAAGCGAATCATACTCCAGGATAGACCGAAGCGTTGTCGCTTCTCTAGTTTCTGAGTTGTGGTTTGGTTATCTTGAGATGATTTCGGGGCTTTAGTGTCCCCGCGGCCCGGTCCTCGACCAAGCCTCCACCACCAGGAAGCAGCCCGTGACAGCTGACTAACACCCAGGTACCTATTTACCCTGCCCTGCTACTGCTAGGTAACAGGGGCATAGGGTGAAAAAACTGCCCATTGTTTCTCGCCGGCGCCCGGGATCGAACCCGGGACCACAGGATCACAAGTCCCGCGTGCTGTCCGCTCGGCTGACCGGCTCCCTAATCAATTCAATCCAATCAATTCAAGATTCCAACAAAGAATTCGAGAACTTTTCGGCTTCAGTGTATATTAGAAGTATCTTTTGGGATGGTATTATGTTATGGTTTTTTAGACCTAAGACCTAAATTTTTAGATATAAGCTGCATACTAGACTGAAGTATTAGTGAAGTGTTTTCAGCTTGGGCGCCTGACAGCGCTTCGGATTCGTAGTCCTGAGGTTCCGG